>NC_136497.1:111850157-112040157 GCF_053919585.1 Euprymna scolopes
TTTTTTTTGCTCAGCATACACCTCCAAACACCCGGGCAACATAAATAATATACATATAACATATACATACATAATATATATATATACATATAACATATACATAATAATATATATATAACATATATATATACATACTAATGTACATATATGACAATACTATATATAACAGATATATACATAATAATGTATATATATAACAGTAATATATATGACATATATATACATAATAATGTATATATAACAATAATGTATATATATAACAATAATATATATGACATATATATACATAATAATGTATATATAACAATAATGTATATATATATATATATATATATATATATATATATATATATATATATATATATAACACATTATGTAATATTTATATAACAATAAGATATGGTAATGTCACTAAATAGGGTTTGTGGGTGAGATGAGAAAATATATATGTTTCTTATCTTCTACATTATTACATTAGGAATCATTTTGTGTAAAAAGGTAATTTATTTTACCCATCAAAACTCGGGAAATGCACATTTAAAATGCATAAACATTGAATGAATAAAATACAATATGGCTGTCACCTGGAATTCCGTAGAACAAAGCAGCAGCCTTAACCTTGCGATAAAAAATTAAGATAATTTTCATGCTGGATCTGTTTATTTTGGTAAAATTTGTGTGTTTAAAGTTCTCAATATTTCAACTATTAAACAGATTCTAATTTGTATATAAATGTTTGTGCATTTATTTGATTTGTAGACATAGATTGAATAAATAATTTGTAATTGATAAATTCTACTGAACTCATAAATGTGGCCATGACAGGTGTTATTATTTCCAGCAAGAGTGGACCTTGGAATAATGACAACTAATGACTAGGCACCACAATTTGAGTATGATGCAGTTTTGCATCATACTCAGGAAAATTGGGAGTAGAGGGAGTTAGACTAGTTGATAAGTTTTAATTTTCACCCCAAATAAGCATATGGCAACTTGAAACATAAGGAATCATATCTAACAGGGGACTGAAGGGAGTTGAGCAGCAAGATATCTGTTCACATTATATTTAAACTTCTGCAAATTAGTTCAGTCAAGGAAAAAAGTAACAGGAAGGGAATTCCAAAATCTAACCGTCTAAATGAAGAAACGATTAGAGTAGAAGGCTTTCCTAGTATCTAGGAACTTCAACAGTGAAGGGGTGGGATTTTGCGGTTTATCATGTTAGTTGGGAATATGTACATCGAAAGAGGTACAAGTGCTATGAGTTCATCAGACAGAGCACATTCCATTAAAGTACTTATAAAACAGGCACAGGGATGCAATATTGTGGTGATGAGACAGAGGTTAAAGCTTGGTTGATAGTGTGGGGTCTATTAGATTTAAGACTCTTTTATTGAATCCGATCTAGGAGTGAGAGAGATTATGAGATGTGATATAATGTATAACTCTATGCAAGAGTAAAGTAGGATCGACAAAAAATAAAAGCACAATATGCACGGAAAGACAAATCTTCAGGTGGAATAGGGGTGTCCAAAACAGTCTAGTGGTGCGCCTGAGACAACTCAATAAATCGGCTAAACTTGAATGAGGAAAAAAAAGTAAAGAGGCGACAGTTTTTGTAAGTATTGTTTTTAAATCTACTTCATCGTCATTTTGTTCATTTCCATGTGAAATGCCCAAGAAATTGTTTTAGTTTATATTTTATTTTTTGTTACCAACGGATTTTATATCTCAAGTTTTGTATCATGCCTAAAGGAAGAGTCAATCATAAACTCAATAATTTTTTTTTTTTTGTTAGTTTGAATATTACTTTTTTTCAACAGAAAATGAAAATAAAATATTTATTTGACAAAATAGAATAATAAAAAAAAACTTACAGATAAATTTGCGATTTCTCATCTGGTATCTTGGATAACAATGAGAGTTCACTCATACCGTCTTCTTCTCTCAGTCCAGATGTCTCCATTGACCACCAATTGGACAGTTAGTTACTGCTTTTTAGAATCTGTAAGACAAAAATAGAAATAAATATATCAAGCAAAAAATCTTACCATTTTGATCAGTGATAAAATAAATTTGGGATATATTTTGTTTTATTCATTGATCAATTACAAACTATTTCAATATTTTCTGGTCCATTTTTAATCAGAATTGATAGAAAATTAGAATTGTAATTCTGTTTAGTTTTTGCTTTTTAAGGAAAACAAAAATAAAACATAATATATTTTATTTAAACAAATTATCATTTTTTTTTTTTTTTTTTTTTGTCAGATTGAATATGGGTATGTAAAAACATGTTTAAAACAATATTTTCCATATAAGGAGTTTAAACGGAAAAGTAGAAAATTCTATTAGGAGTAATAAATTAGAATAAGAAATATTGAAAATTATATTGACCAAATCGTTGTAAGAATAACATCTAGTCATACAATAATAGTCCTAAAAAATTCAAATAATGCAAAATATTATAATTTAAAAATGATAACACTTTAAAAGGACGTGTAATATTAGTCAGCCATAGCAAATTTTATGTTTGATGTGGATGCATAAAAATATCTAAAACTGTATTTTCCATATAAGGTTAGTTTAAGCACAAAAAGTGGAAACTGTCCAGTAAGGGATGAGGATATGTGTTGCATGGAGAGAAATGATATGACTATAATACAATGGATGTGAGTCTTAAAGTCAAGTTTAGTTCTGATGATTTCAGAGGAAGATTAAATCTAAACAGTACATGTAAATGCGTGCAGAACTGGAGACTTTGATAGTATGGTCACATTGAAAGAATAGTTGAAAATTCTTGGGATCAACAGATGTAGAATAGTTGAGGTTATAGGTTTAGTTCACAAAGGAAGACCAAGGAAAAATTTGGGAGTAAGAGATCAGGATGTATTTGAGAGAAAGAGGGATAAATAAGGTCAAAGATAGGTCATTTTAAAAGTCAATATTTTAATCTGCCCAGTGAGGCTTGCAGATGTCTTGCAATAATAGAAATGATATGAGAATGATATGATGGATGTGTAATGTGAGTCTTAAAAACCGACTTAGATCTGATGATTTCAAAGGAAAACAATCTAGGGAGATATGTGCATCTTGCTTTTAGTTTCAACTCAAACAGACATAAATTATAAATTATAAATTATAATACATTTGGAGACTTTGTTCCATGAATAATGAAATTAATAGAAGAAGTGAATATGAATTCTAAAATCCAATGAATGTAACAAAAAAAAAATGTCTAAAAGATGGCTGATTAAATTATGCATGCTTTGAGAATTCCTTGGATTGATTCTATTTATTGGCACTCCACAGAGGTTGGCAAATCCTTTACAAGATTTGCAAGCAGATTTTCAAAAGGAAACAATGATTAATAAAACCAAAAGTATATGCTCTATATATACATTAGAGACGACATTTCAACCATTTTTGCATGAATAGGGAGATGTATATAGAACAGGAGCTTTTGTTAGTTTGTTCACATTAAAAGAATGGATGGGAGTGATTGGATTAGCAGATGTAGAACAATTTAGGTATCATGTTTAGTTGGCAGGGAAAATCGAAGGAAAACATAGGATGTAATGACGATGATTTTAAAAGTAAAAGAGATATAAATAAAAACATTAATAGAAATAGGTTAGTTTCGAAGTCAATATTTAAAAACTGTCCAACACATACTTAACAGGCATTAAACTGAAGAAGAAGAAGAAGATGATGATGATGATGATGATGATGATGATGATGATGATGATTGCGGCAATAACAATGAAATGAGGGTAGGACCCTGGTCATAGTGATTTTGAGTCATATTAGCTGGGGGTGCTTGGGATAATAATCATCATCATCATAATATTTGGTTTTACATGCTGGCATGTGTTGGACAGCTTTCAGAAATTACTAAATTATATCTGGCCAATTTTACATTTGTCTTTTCTAATTGACCTCCAAACTGATCTATTTCTGATCAGATCTCAAATCCTTACCAGTTTCTCTGATGTTTTCCTTGGTTTACTTCTACCAACTGATCTTGACACTTCTACTACGGAACAGGAGACTTTGATGGAATATATGGGAATTGACGTTTCTGAAGTTTTAGATGAGGATTGGTTATTCGAATTATTTAGATTCATCGGACTACTATTCATATCCTGAGTTGAGGGTTCCGCTCCAAATTCCATCCAAATTCTCAAGTTCGACAGAAACATTCCTGAGGTCGACAAGGTTGAAGATTACATCGATCGAACCATTGAAAAATCACACTCAAGATGAGAACAGAACAGTATCCCGATGAATCAAAATAATATGTATATGGGAATTCTTAGGTTAATAGATGTAGAACAGTTGATGTAGTAGGTTAAGATGATAGGAAAACATTTTTGAAATTTTTATTTATTTTTTCAATCATTTGCAATTTAAATTAAATTCGTAAACTAATGCTTGTATCAGTAGGATTTCATATAAGTAAGTAAGCCTTATGGATGTTTTCTTTTTATGAATTTCGTACGATCCAAATAGATGACTGGGTATTTTTGTATACTAACAACATCAAAAAAGTGAAAAAATACTAACAACATCAAAAAAGTGAAAAAATACTAACAACATCAAAAAAGTGAAAAAATACTAACAACATCAAAAAAGTGAAAAAATACTAACAACATCAAAAAAGTGAAAAAATACTAACAACATCAAAAAAGTGAAAAAATACTAACAACATCAAAACAGTGAAAAAATACTAACAACATCAAAAAAGTGAAAAAATACTAACACCACAAAAGTGAAAAAATACTAACAACACCAAAAAAGTGAAAAAATACTAACAACACCAAAAAAGTGAAAAAATACTAACGACATCAAAAATTTGCAAAAATACTAACAACATCAAAAATGTAAAAAAATACTAACATCGAAAAAGTGAAAAAATACTAACGACATAAAAATGTGTAAAAATACTAACAACATCAAAAATTTGAAAAAATACTAACAACATCAAAAATGTGAAAAAATAATAAAAACATCAAAAATGTGAAAAAATACTAACAACATCAAAAAAGTGAAAAAATACTAACAACATCAAAAAAGTGAAAAAATACTACCATCAAAAAAATGAAAAAATACTACCATCAAAAAAGTGAAAAAATACTAGCAACATCAAAAATGTGAAAAAATACTACCATCAAAAAAGTGAAAAAATACTAACATCAAAAATGTGAAAAAATACTAACAACATCAAAAAAGTGAAAAAATTACTAACAATATCAAAAAAGTTTTAAAATTACTAACAACATCAAAACTGAAAAAATTACTAAAAACATTAAAAAAGTGAAAAAATACTAACAACATCAAAAAACTGAAAAAATACTAACAACATCAAAAAAGTGAAAAAATACTAACATCAAAAAGTGAAAAAATACTAACAACATCAGAAAAGTGAAAAAATACTAACAATATCAAAACAGTGAAAAAATTACTAACAACATCAAAACAGTGAAAAAATACTAACAACATCAAAACAGTGAAAAAATTACTAACAACAGCAAAAAAAGTGAAAAAATACTAACAACATCAAAAAAGTGAAAAAATACTAACAACATCAAAAAAGTGAAAAAATTACTAACAACATCAAAAAAGTGAAAAAATTACTAACAACATCAAAAAATTGAAAAAATACTAACACCACAAAAGTGAAAAAATACTAACAACATCAGAAAAGTGAAAAAATACTAACAACATCAAAAAAGTGAAAAAAATACTAACATCAAAAAAGTGAAAAAAATACTGACAACATCAAAAATGTGAAAAAATACTAACAACATCAAAAAAGTGAAAAAATACTAACAACATCAAAAAAGTGAAAAAATACTAACATCAAAAATGTGAAAAAATACTAACATCAAAAATGTGAAAAAATACTAACATCAAAAAAGTGAAAAAAATACTGACAACAGCAAAAAAAGTGAAAAAATACTATGTGGGAAATATATTGAAAGCAATAAAACAAAGAAACTATTATCCATCACAAATCAATAATTATTTGTTCATTTAATTATATCTTATCTGTTATATAATTAACTAATATAAACGATTATGCCCAATAATTTGATTAAAAATAAGGATTAAACAAATGTCAAATGGATTAACTACCATTCAGTGAATGATAAGTTTATATTCTACAGTTGAGGCTTAGGAACACGGCCTAATCTCAGATATCAGATAATTGAGTCTTATCATATTTCAAGATTTGCCTCCAAATCTATGCAGTTAACTGTTAATTGGATGAGAAAATGTCAAATCAGCTATTTTGTATATCGGATTTGTTGATAAATAAAAAGCCTGATTCAGTATTTCAAAAATAGTTCTAACAGTTTTTGTGTGAAATTTAGAATGAGGAGTTTATTAGTTGCATCGGGTCTCTTCAGACTATTGTCTTCATAAACAAATAAAAAGATCAGAATCTAAATGTAATCTATGCACTACTGATCATGTTGTTTGTTATCTCGTCACTGTACACACGTCATATGTGCATTAATGCTTTAGATGGTGAGAGGATGAAAAAGATTAGTGAGAGAAAAGGAAAGATTAATATAATTAAGAAAGAGAGAGAAGGAAAAAAGGAAGGGAAATGAAAAAAAAAGAGATGTCTATGAGATCACAATGTATTCTGACTTCGTGAAATCCTTTGCTTTTCTAATCTTTGTAAAAATAAAAAAAAGCATGATTAACAACTAATGTCAAAGTTAAGAAACTATAAAATAGTCGGTACTACTGCATTTTAAATCCCGTTTTTCCGTGAGTTTCACTCAGCAACGCCTGGCAGACGACACAAATCGCTGGATTATACTGAGCAAACGGAAGTCAATACTAAAACAAACAAACAAAAAAACAAATAAATAAACACCCTACCGTAAGAATTGCATGAAATTTACTGTTTTATTTATTTATTTTTTATTGCCAACTGTTTTTTTTAATAGTATGAACATTTTTTTCTTTGAATTAATGAACTTTTTTTTTAGTTTTAAGGAACAAAGAACAAATATTTTGGGGTGGAGGGGAATTTATACATTTTTTTGTAAAACATTTTGTATTTTCATTGCAAGTTAGAATCGTTTCCAAACAAAAAACAAATATATTTTTCTAATGTAAACAAAAGCAAAACCCAGAAAAAAAAATACTTGATCAATTTATATATTTAAAAAATATACTTGGTATTTTTAACGACCTAATCCAGCATAGTTTACCCCTAAAAAGAAGTAAAAATCAACCTTTTTTTAGCTAATACGTTTAAACGGCCTTTAAAGATAATATAAAAGATGGAATATTCTAAAAATAATTAAAATTTAACATTTCAGAGTGGGAGAACACTTTCCTATATAAATTTGGAACTAGATATAGAACTTCAATTTGTTCACAATATTGAGACTTTAAATAACAAAGGAAGAACTAAAAGAAAAATTTTTCGAAGTTTTTTGGTGGATATGTATGTATCATTAAATCAGACTCAATATAGACTAAAAAAATTAAAAAGGAGGATTATCGAAAGTAGAGTGTGTTTCACCTAAAAAGTTTTTGTGCAAATTTTGCCACAGGATTTAACTATACACTAAAGAATTACCACTTACCCCTGTCTAGTCCCCGCCAAAATATCCACTAAAATCACCGAAGAGAAATCTTTTTTTATTACCTGTAGAAGAGATGTGCTCAAAACTACTTTTTATAAATGCCTATAAGGCGGTTGTACAAATTCTAATGATTACCATTCCGAATTAAGTTACTTTCCAACATGTAATAGACACATTGCTTAGCAGACTGGAATTTGTGACAGCGTACGTTGATGAACATTCTTGTGATCTGTATAAGCACTGAGCTCCACAAATCACATTTACATAATATATTTAAAAGAATCGAAGATTTAAACTGGAGGAGGAAACATGCAATATATTAATGGAAAAAATAAAATACCTCTGTCAAATTATAGACGAAAATGTTAGGAGACCAGAGAAGAAGAATATGATAAAAAATATGCAAGACCCAGAAAATTTATCGCCAGTAGTTTAGAAAATTATTACACTGTATTTATTAATAATATGCACGATTTGTGACTGTCTCCCAATGAGACATTTTAAAAGGAAAAAGATTAGGTTTGGAGGACAGAATTCACCAAATAGTGATGTACAGTCAACAATAAAGTTACAATGTAAAAACAAAGTGGTTTAAAATATTACAATGTAAAATAATGGTCGGAAATAGTACAATGTAAAAAGATAGTCGGAAATATTACACTATAAAAAATTAGCCGAAAATATTACAATGTAAAAAAGTGGTCGGAAATATTACAATGTAAAAAATGGTCGGAAATATTACAATGTAAAAAATGGTCGGAAATATTACAATGTAAAAAAAATGATCGGAAATATTACAATGTAAAAAATTGTCGGAAATATCACAATGTAAAAAAATGGTCGGAATTATTACAATGTAAAAAATGGTCGGAAATATTACAATGTAAAAAAATGGTCGGAAATATTACAATGTAAAAAAAATGATCGGAAATATTACAATGTAAAAAATTGTCGGGAATATCACAATGTAAAAAAATGGTCGGAAATATTTCAATGTAAAAAAATGGTCGGAAATATTACAATGTAAAAAAATGGTTGGAAAATATTACACTGTGAAAAAATGGTCGGAAATATTTCAATGTAAAAAAATGCTCGGAAATATTACACTGTAAAAAAATGGTCGGGAACATTACACTGTAAAAAAATGGCCGAAAATATTACACTGTAAAAAATAGTCGGAAATATCATAATTCAAAAAAATGGTCGGAAGTATTACAATGTAAAAAAAAAATGGTCGAAAATATTACAATGTTAAAAATAGTCGGAAATATTACAATGTAAAAAAATGGTCCGAAATATTACAAAGTAAAAAATGATCCGAAATATCACAATTTAAAAAAAGTAGTCGGAAATATTACAATGTAAAAAAATGGTCCGAAATATTACAATGTAAAAAAATGGTCGGAAATATTACAGTGTAAAAATATGATCGGAAATATTACAATGTAAAAAAATGGTCCGAAATATTACAATGTAAAAAAATGGTCAGAAATATTACAATGTAAAAAAATGGTCGGAAATATTACAATGTAAAAAAATGGTCGGAAATATTACAATGTAAAAAAATGGTCGGAAATATTACAATGTAAAAAACAAATGGTCGGAAATATTAAAATTTAAACAAAATGGTCGGAAATATTACAAAGTAAAAAAAATAATCGGAAATATTACAATGTAAAAAATTGTTGGAAATATAACAATGTAAAAAATGGTCAGAAATATTACAATATTAATAAATTGTTGGAAATATAACACTGTAAAATGGTCAGAAATATTACAATGTAAAAAAAATGGTCGGAAATATTACAATGTAAAAAAAATGGTCGGAAATATTACAATGTAAAAAAAATGGTCGGAAATATTACAATGTAAAAAAAATAGTCCGAAATATTACAATGTAAAAAAAAATGATTGGAAAAATTACAATGTAAAAAAATGGCAGAAAATATTATAATATAAAAAAATGGTCGGAAATATTTCAATGTAAAAAAATGGTCGGAAATATTACAATGTAAAAAAATGATCCGAAATATTACAAAGTAAAAAAATTGCAGAAAATATAATATAAAAAAAATGGTCGGAAATATTACAAAGTTAAAAATTGTCGGAAATATCAAAATGCAAAAAAATGGTCCGAAATATTACAGTGTACGTAAATGGTCGAACTATTACAACGTAAAATAATTGTTGGAAATATTACAATGTACAAAAAATGATCGGAAATATTACAAAGTAAAAAAAGGTCGGAAATATTACAATGTAAAAAAAATAGCCGAAAATATTACAATGTAAAAAAATTGGCGGAAATATTACAATATAAAAAACTGGTCCGAAATATTACAATATAAAAAACTGGTCCGAAATATTACAATGTAAAAAAATAGTCGGAAATATTACAATGTAAAAAAAATGATCGGAAATATTACAATGTAAAAAATGATCGGAAATATTAAAATGTAAAAAATGATCGGAAATATTACAATTTAAAAAAATGGTCGGAAATATTACAATGTAAAAAAATGGTCGGAAGTATTACAATGTAAAAAATAGTCGGAAATATTACAATGTAAAAAAATGATCGGAAATATTACAATGTAAAAAATGGTCGGAAATATTAAAATGTACAAAAAATGGCCGAAAATATTTCAATGTAAAAAAATGGTCGAAAATATTACAATGTAAAAAACTGGTCGGAAATATTACAATGTAAAAAATGGTCGGAAATATTAAAATGTAAAAAAATGATCGGAAATATTACAATGTAAAAAATGTTCGGAAATATTAAAATGTAAAAAAAAAATGGCCGAAAATATTTCAATGTAAAAAAATGGCCGAAAATATTACAATGTAAAAACATGGTCGGAAATATTACAATGTAAAAAAATAGTCGGAAATATTACAATGTAAAAAAATAGTCGGAAATATTACAATGTAAAAAATTGGTCGGAAATATTACAATTTAAAAAAAATGGTCGGAAATATTACAATTTAAAAAAAATGGTCGGAAATATTACAATTTAAAAAAAAATGGTCGGAAATAATAAAAAAAAATGGTCGAAAATATTTCAATCAAAAAAAAAAAATGAGCGGAAATATTTCAATGTAAAAAAGTGGTCGGAAACATTACAATGTAAAAAAATGGTCAGAGATATTTCAATGTAAAAAATGGTATGAAATATTACAATGTAAAAAATGGTCGGAAATATGTCAATAAAAAAGAAATGAGCGGAAATATTTTAATGTAAAATAATGGCCGAAAATATTACAATGTAAAAAGAATGGTCAGAAATATTACAATTTAAAAAAATAGTCGGAAATATTACAATGTAAAAAAAATAGTCGGAAATATTACAATTTAAAAAAATAGTCGGAAATATTACAATGTAAAAAAAAATGGTCGGAAATATTACAATGTAAAAAAATGATCGGAAATATTACAATGTAAAAAATTGGTCGGAAATATTACAATATAAAAAACATGGCCGAAAATATTACAATATAAAAAACATGGCCGAAAATATTTCAATGTAAATAAATGCTCGGAAATATTACAATGTAAAAAAATGGTCGGACATATTACAATTTAAAAAAATGGCTGAAAATATTACAATGCAAAAAAATGGTCGGAAATATTACAATGTAAAAAAAATGGTCGGAAATATTACAATTTAAAAAATGGCTGAAAATATTACAATGTAAAAAAATGTTCGGAAATATTACAATGTAAAAAAATGGTGGGAAACATTGCAATTTAAAAAAATGGTCGGAAATATTACAATGTAAAAAGAATGGTCGGAAATATTACAATTTAAAAAATAGTCGGAATATATTAAAATGTAAAAAAAAAAATGGTCAGAAATATTTCAATGTAAATAAATGGTCGGAAATATTTCAATCTAACCAGAAAAAAAATGGTCGGAAGTATTTCAATGTAAAAAAATGGTCGGAAATATTACAATGTAAAAAAAATGGCCGAAAATATTACAATTTAAAAAAATGGTCGGAAATATTACAATGTAAAAAATGGTCGGAAATATTACAATGTAAAAAATGGTCGGAAATATTCCACTGTAAAAAATGGTCGGAAATATTACAATATAAAAAATGGTTGGAAATATTACAATGTAAAAAATGGTCGGAAATATTACAATGTAAAAAATGGTCGGAAATATTACAATGTAAAAAATGGTCGGAAATATTACAATGTAAAAAATGGTCGGAAATATTACAATGTAAAAAATGATCGGAAATATTACAATGTAAAAAATGGTCGGAAATATTACAATGTAAAAAATGGTCGGAAATATTACAATATAAAAAATGGTTGGAAATATTACAATGTAAAAAATGGTCGGAAATATTACAATGTAAAAAATGGTCGGAAATATTACAATGTAAAAAATGATCGGAAATATTACAATGTAAAAAATGGTTGGAAATATTACAATGTAAAAAATGGTCGGAAATATTACAATGTAAAAAAATGGTCGGAAATATTACAATGTAAAAAAAATGGCCGAAAATATTACAATTTAAAAAAATGGTCGGAAATATTACAATGTAAAAAATGGTCGGAAATATTACAATGTAAAAAATGGTCGGAAATATTCCACTGTAAAAAATGGTCGGAAATATTACAATATAAAAAATGGTTGGAAATATTACAATGTAAAAAATGGTCGGAAATATTACAATGTAAAAAATGGTCGGAAATATTACAATGTAAAAAATGGTCGGAAATATTACAATGTAAAAAATGGTCGGAAATATTACAATGTAAAAAATGATCGGAAATATTACAATGTAAAAAATGGTCGGAAATATTACAATGTAAAAAATGGTCGGAAATATTACAATATAAAAAATGGTTGGAAATATTACAATGTAAAAAATGGTCGGAAATATTACAATGTAAAAAATGGTCGGAAATATTACAATGTAAAAAATGGTCGGAAATATTACAATGTAAAAAATGGTTGGAAATATTACAATGTAAAAAATGGTCGGAAATATTACAATGTAAAAAATGGTCGGAAATATTACAATGTAAAAAATGGTCGGAAATATTACAATGTAAAAAATGATCGGAAATATTACAATGTAAAAAATGGTCGGAAATATTACAATGTAAAAAATGGTCGGAAATATTACAATATAAAAAATGGTTGGAAATATTACAATGTAAAAAATGGTCGGAAATATTACAATGTAAAAAATGGTCGGAAATATTACAATGTAAAAAATGGTCGGAAATATTACAATGTAAAAAATGGTCGGAAATATTACAATGTAAAAAATGGTCGGAAATATTACAATGTAAAAAATGGTCGGAAATATTCCACTGTAAAAAATGGTCGGAAATATTACAATATAAAAAATGGTCGGAAATATTACAATGTAAAAAATGGTTGGAAATATTACAATGTAAAAAATGGTCGGAAATATTACAATGTAAAAAATGGTCGGAAATATTACAATGTAAAAAATGGTCGGAAATATTACAATGTAAAAAATGGTCGGAAATATTACAATGTAAAAAATGGTCAGAAACATTACAATGTAAAAAATGGTCGGAAACATTACACTGTAAAAAATAGTCGGAAATATTACAATGTAAAAAATGGTCGGAAATATTACAATGTAAAAAATGGTCGGAAATATTACAATGTAAAAAATGATCGGAAATATTACAATGTAAAAAATGATCGGAAATATTACAATGTAAAAAATGGTCGGAAATATTACAATGTAAAAAATGGTCGGAAATATTACAATGTAAAAAATGGTCGGAAATATTACAATGTAAAAAATGGTCGGAAATATTACAATGTAAAAAATGATCGGAAATATTACAATGTAAAAAATGATCGGAAATATTACAATGTAAAAAATGGTCGGAAATATTACAATGTAAAAAATGGTCGGAAATATTACAATGTAAAAAATGGTCGGAAATATTACAATGTAAAAAATGGTCGGAAATATTACAATGTAAAAAATGGTCGGAAATATTACAATGTAAAAAATGGTCGGAAATATTACAATGTAAAAAATGGTCGGAAATATTACAATGTAAAAAATGGTCGGAAATATTACAATGTAAAAAATGGTCAGAAACATTACAATGTAAAAAATGGTCGGAAACATTACACTGTAAAAAATAGTCGGAAATATTACAATGTAAAAAATGGTCGGAAATATTACAATGTAAAAAATGGTCGGAAATATAACAATGTAAAAAATGATCGGAAATATTACAATGTAAAAAAATGCTCGGAAATATTACAATGTAAAAAATGGTCGGAAACATTACAATGTAAAAAATGGTCGGAAACATTACAATGTAAAAATGGTCGGAAATATTACAATGTAAAAAATGGTCGGAAATATTACACTGTAAAAAATGGTCGGAAATATTACACTGTAAAAAATGGTCGGAAATATTACACTGTAAAAAATGGTCGGAAATATTACAATGTAAAAAATGATCGGAAATATTACACTGTAAAAAATGATCGGAAATATTACAATGTAAAAAATGATCGGAAATATTACACTGTAAAAAATGGTCGGAAACATTACAATGTAAAAAATGGTCGGAAACATTACAATGTAAAAAATGGTCAGAAATATTACACTGTAAAAAATGGTCGGAAATATTACAATGTAAAAAAATGCTCGGAAATATTACAATGTAAAAGATGCTCGGAAATATTACAATGTAAAAAATGGTCGGAAATATTACAATGTAAAAAATGGTCGGAAATATTACAATGTACAAAAAATAATCGGAAATATTACAATGTAAAAAATTGTTGGAAATATAACAATGTAAAAAATGGTCAGAAATATTACAATATTAATAAATTGTTGGAAATATAACACTGTAAAATGGTCAGAAATATTACAATGTAAAAAAAATGGTCGGAAATATTACAATGTAAAAAAAATGGTCGGAAATATTACAATGTAAAAAAAATGGTCGGAAATATTACAATGTAAAAAAAATAGTCCGAAATATTACAATGTACAAAAAATGATTGGAAAAATTACAATGTAAAAAAATGGCAGAAAATATTATAATATAAAAAAATGGTCGGAAATATTTCAATGTAAAAAAATGGTCGGAAATATTACAATGTAAAAAAATGATCCGAAATATTACAAAGTAAAAAAATTGCAGAAAATATAATATAAAAAAAATGGTCGGAAATATTACAAAGTTAAAAATTGTCGGAAATATCAAAATGCAAAAAAATGGTCCGAAATATTACAGTGTACGTAAATGGTCGAACTATTACAACGTAAAATAATTGTTGGAAATATTACAATGTACAAAAAATGATCGGAAATATTACAAAGTAAAAAAAGGTCGGAAATATTACAATGTAAAAAAAATAGCCGAAAATATTACAATGTAAAAAAATTGGCGGAAATATTACAATATAAAAAACTGGTCCGAAATATTACAATATAAAAAACTGGTCCGAAATATTACAATGTAAAAAAATAGTCGGAAATATTACAATGTAAAAAAAATGATCGGAAATATTACAATGTAAAAAATGATCGGAAATATTAAAATGTAAAAAATGATCGGAAATATTACAATTTAAAAAAATGGTCGGAAATATTACAATGTAAAAAAATGGTCGGAAGTATTACAATGTAAAAAATAGTCGGAAATATTACAATGTAAAAAAATGATCGGAAATATTACAATGTAAAAAATGGTCGGAAATATTAAAATGTACAAAAAATGGCCGAAAATATTTCAATGTAAAAAAATGGTCGAAAATATTACAATGTAAAAAACTGGTCGGAAATATTACAATGTAAAAAATGGTCGGAAATATTAAAATGTAAAAAAATGATCGGAAATATTACAATGTAAAAAATGTTCGGAAATATTAAAATGTAAAAAAAAATGGCCGAAAATATTTCAATGTAAAAAAATGGCCGAAAATATTACAATGTAAAAACATGGTCGGAAATATTACAATGTAAAAAAATAGTCGGAAATATTACAATGTAAAAAAATAGTCGGAAATATTACAATGTAAAAAATTGGTCGGAAATATTACAATTTAAAAAAAATGGTCGGAAATATTACAATTTAAAAAAAATGGTCGGAAATATTACAATTTAAAAAAAAATGGTCGGAAATAATAAAAAAAAATGGTCGAAAATATTTCAATCAAAAAAAAAAAATGAGCGGAAATATTTCAATGTAAAAAAGTGGTCGGAAACATTACAATGTAAAAAAATGGTCAGAGATATTTCAATGTAAAAAATGGTATGAAATATTACAATGTAAAAAATGGTCGGAAATATGTCAATAAAAAAGAAATGAGCGGAAATATTTTAATGTAAAATAATGGCCGAAAATATTACAATGTAAAAAGAATGGTCAGAAATATTACAATTTAAAAAAATAGTCGGAAATATTACAATGTAAAAAAAATAGTCGGAAATATTACAATTTAAAAAAATAGTCGGAAATATTACAATGTAAAAAAAAATGGTCGGAAATATTACAATGTAAAAAAATGATCGGAAATATTACAATGTAAAAAATTGGTCGGAAATATTACAATATAAAAAATATGGCCGAAAATATTACAATATAAAAAACATGGCCGAAAATATTTCAATGTAAATAAATGCTCGGAAATATTACAATGTAAAAAAATGGTCGGACATATTACAATTTAAAAAAATGGCTGAAAATATTACAATGCAAAAAAATGGTCGGAAATATTACAATGTAAAAAAAATGGTCGGAAATATTACAATTTAAAAAATGGCTGAAAATATTACAATGTAAAAAAATGTTCGGAAATATTACAATATAAAAAAATGGTGGGAAACATTGCAATTTAAAAAAATGGTCGGAAATATTACAATGTAAAAAGAATGGTCGGAAATATTACAATTTAAAAAATAGTCGGAATATATTAAAATGTAAAAAAAAAAATGGTCAGAAATATTTCAATGTAAATAAATGGTCGGAAATATTTCAATCTAACCAGAAAAAAAATGGTCGGAAGTATTTCAATGTAAAAAAATGGTCGGAAATATTACAATGTAAAAAAAATGGCCGAAAATATTACAATTTAAAAAAATGGTCGGAAATATTACAATGTAAAAAATGGTCGGAAATATTACAATGTAAAAAATGGTCGGAAATATTCCACTGTAAAAAATGGTCGGAAATATTACAATATAAAAAATGGTTGGAAATATTACAATGTAAAAAATGGTCGGAAATATTACAATGTAAAAAATGGTCGGAAATATTACAATGTAAAAAATGGTCGGAAATATTACAATGTAAAAAATGGTCGGAAATATTACAATGTAAAAAATGGTCGGAAATATTACAATATAAAAAATGGTTGGAAATATTACAATGTAAAAAATGGTCGGAAATATTACAATGTAAAAAATGGTCGGAAATATTACAATGTAAAAAATGATCGGAAATATTACAATGTAAAAAATGGTTGGAAATATTACAATGTAAAAAATGGTCGGAAATATTACAATGTAAAAAAATGGTCGGAAATATTACAATGTAAAAAAAATGGCCGAAAATATTACAATTTAAAAAAATGGTCGGAAATATTACAATGTAAAAAATGGTCGGAAATATTACAATGTAAAAAATGGTCGGAAATATTCCACTGTAAAAAATGGTCGGAAATATTACAATATAAAAAATGGTTGGAAATATTACAATGTAAAAAATGGTCGGAAATATTACAATGTAAAAAATGGTCGGAAATATTACAATGTAAAAAATGGTCGGAAATATTACAATGTAAAAAATGGTCGGAAATATTACAATGTAAAAAATGATCGGAAATATTACAATGTAAAAAATGGTCGGAAATATTACAATGTAAAAAATGGTCGGAAATATTACAATATAAAAAATGGTTGGAAATATTACAATGTAAAAAATGGTCGGAAATATTACAATGTAAAAAATGGTCGGAAATATTACAATGTAAAAAATGGTCGGAAATATTACAATGTAAAAAATGGTTGGAAATATTACAATGTAAAAAATGGTCGGAAATATTACAATGTAAAAAATGGTCGGAAATATTACAATGTAAAAAATGGTCGGAAATATTACAATGTAAAAAATGATCGGAAATATTACAATGTAAAAAATGGTCGGAAATATTACAATGTAAAAAATGGTCGGAAATATTACAATATAAAAAATGGTTGGAAATATTACAATGTAAAAAATGGTCGGAAATATTACAATGTAAAAAATGGTCGGAAATATTACAATGTAAAAAATGGTCGGAAATATTACAATGTAAAAAATGGTCGGAAATATTACAATGTAAAAAATGGTCGGAAATATTACAATGTAAAAAATGGTCGGAAATATTCCACTGTAAAAAATGGTCGGAAATATTACAATATAAAAAATGGTCGGAAATATTACAATGTAAAAAATGGTTGGAAATATTACAATGTAAAAAATGGTCGGAAATATTACAATGTAAAAAATGGTCGGAAATATTACAATGTAAAAAATGGTCGGAAATATTACAATGTAAAAAATGGTCGGAAATATTACAATGTAAAAAATGGTCAGAAACATTACAATGTAAAAAATGGTCGGAAACATTACACTGTAAAAAATAGTCGGAAATATTACAATGTAAAAAATGGTCGGAAATATTACAATGTAAAAAATGGTCGGAAATATTACAATGTAAAAAATGATCGGAAATATTACAATGTAAAAAATGATCGGAAATATTACAATGTAAAAAATGGTCGGAAATATTACAATGTAAAAAATGGTCGGAAATATTACAATGTAAAAAATGGTCGGAAATATTACAATGTAAAAAATGGTCGGAAATATTACAATGTAAAAAATGATCGGAAATATTACAATGTAAAAAATGATCGGAAATATTACAATGTAAAAAATGGTCGGAAATATTACAATGTAAAAAATGGTCGGAAATATTACAATGTAAAAAATGGTCGGAAATATTACAATGTAAAAAATGGTCGGAAATATTACAATGTAAAAAATGGTCGGAAATATTACAATGTAAAAAATGGTCGGAAATATTACAATGTAAAAAATGGTCGGAAATATTACAATGTAAAAAATGGTCGGAAATATTACAATGTAAAAAATGGTCGGAAATATTACAATGTAAAAAATGGTCAGAAACATTACAATGTAAAAAATGGTCGGAAACATTACACTGTAAAAAATAGTCGGAAATATTACAATGTAAAAAATGGTCGGAAATATTACAATGTAAAAAATGGTCGGAAATATTACAATGTAAAAAATGATCGGAAATATTACAATGTAAAAAAATGCTCGGAAATATTACAATGTAAAAAATGGTCGGAAACATTACAATGTAAAAAATGGTCGGAAACATTACAATGTAAAAATGGTCGGAAATATTACAATGTAAAAAATGGTCGGAAATATTACACTGTAAAAAATGGTCGGAAATATTACACTGTAAAAAATGGTCGGAAATATTACACTGTAAAAAATGGTCGGAAATATTACAATGTAAAAAATGATCGGAAATATTACACTGTAAAAAATGATCGGAAATATTACAATGTAAAAAATGATCGGAAATATTACACTGTAAAAAATGGTCGGAAACATTACAATGTAAAAAATGGTCAGAAATATTACACTGTAAAAAATGGTCGGAAATATTACAATGTAAAAAAATGCTCGGAAATATTACAATGTAAAAGATGCTCGGAAATATTACAATGTAAAAAATGGTCGGAAATATTACAATGTAAAAAATGGTCGGAAATATTACAATGTACAAAAAAATGGTCGAGAGAGAGATAGATAACGACCTGGTCAATTTGTAAGTCAATTTCTGTAAAACTTATGTTAAAATGAATTTGATAATGATCACAATCTTTTAAAACTCATTTTAATAAAAAGTGTTACAATTATTAAGGATTTCTAATTGTTTGCTTATATTTTCTTTTATATTTTTTTTTATACATTTGGAGTTATTTGTTGTTTATGGAAATACTATTTCGTGGATGAATCTAAAAGCAAAGCAACAAAATAATTATATAATTCATTTTCTTTAGTTAAATAGTTCAATTAAGTAAATGTTATCACAAAAAGAAATTACTGTCTTATTTTTTTATTTATATAAATTGAATAAACTTACAATCTGCTTTGAATTTAACAGAAATTATAGATTTACAGAGATTAGCTTTGTACTTGTTTTTGGAAATGCCAGTAGTAGTAGTAGTAGTAGTAGTAGTAGTAATTATAATAAACACTGATTCGTCTGTCACTCAGTCTGAGGATGCAACTGAAAACCAAGCCTTATAATATGATCAAACAACTTTTCTTTACGGTAAATCCAATGGCAGTTTTAATTTTATATTGTGGGAGAGGTGCAATCACATTATCCATGCCAAACATCCATATAACTGAAAATTATAGAAATTAAAAAATAAGAAAAAAATGGTGGTAAGGAGTTCAGGACTGGAAGAAGTTTTCCGATGTCCTCATTACTGGGCGGCATCAGAGTATAAGTTAATATATAGGTAGATAAAATGAAAATCAAGACATATTTTCTTTAATGAGCTATGTGGAATATCTACATGGCCTGTAAGAAAAAATATAGATAAAAAAGGTTATGGGGATCCGTTTTTACAAGAAGTCTTTTTTTTTTGTAGTGAGAAATGTTAAAATATTTTACATTCAATCCAAAAGAGGCAGCAGAATCCAAACAGACAAGAGAGGATAATAACGGCATTTGTAATCATTTGACGCAAGAAATAGATGAAGAGTGAAAGTGACAACGTTGCCATGTGCGTGCTTCTGCATTCCGAGAAGATTCTGAATCAGAGCTTCATACATCGTCATTGGAAGAAGAAGATGAAGTTGAGTCATTTCTTTAGCAGAAGAGAATCAGCGTTCAAACCGGGTCTAATTCTTCATCCTCTTAGACACACAATCAAGTAATATTGTTTTTAGTCATAACTAAATGTTTTTTTTTTTCTCATAAAAAATAGAGATATTTTTTATGAATGTGTGAAAACTATTGCACATAGTCTGAATTTATGTTTTTTTCACAATAGAAAATAAAATTATCGTAGCTACTTTTAAAATGTGCTAACATTTCCGAACAAGTTTAGAAACACAGCCTTTCTGTCATCACAACTTCTAGAAATTTACAAAGAAGTCTTGTACAATAAAAGTGTTTGTATTTTGGAGAAGTTCAAGGTTAAAACAAAGTATTTTTTTTTATATAGATAAATATATAATAGTTCTTTTAAGTTTTTGACATTTTTGTAGACCTAACAATTGTTTTCATAATGAACAATGATTTGAAAAAAAAAAAAAAAAAATACAAGCATTTACTTTAGCGAATGAGAATTTTTTTTAGTTATGTAAAACCTTAATAATTTTGCACAATTCTCCAGCTCTTCTGAATACAAGCCGAGTCAAATAATACTAAACAACCAGTAATTCTAATTTTTTTTCTTTGCTTCTTTTTATCCTGTTTTCCTTGTATCACTTTGAAACATAATATAATCGTAAAATGGTAACATGTTTATTTTTCATGAAGGACTTAATTTCGGAATAATGAAGATTATAAAGAAAAAATGTGTATACTTTTCTTACATGAAAATTTCATCTCAACTGTTTATAAGTCAAGAACTCTTATTCATTTTTTCAATAGTCATATCCAGATGTAATCTTCAGTCTCACATTACACATCCATCATACCATTTTTATATCATTTTCATCAATGCCAGGGTTTGCTTTCATACATCATAATGTAAATATTTAATTTCAGAATATTCATCAAGTTCATTCATTGAATTTTGTGAAAATTATTTCATCTTTCAATGACTATAATTTTTTTTATTCAAATTACTTTTTACTTTACTACATCATTATTTCATCTTTCAATGACTATAATTTTTTTTATTCAAATTACATTTTACTTTACTACATCATTATTTCATCTTTCAATGACTATAATTTTTTTTATTCAAATTACATTTTACTTTACTACATCATTATTTCATCTTTCAATGACTATAATTTTTTTTATTCAAATTACATTTTACTTTACTACATCATTATTTCATCTTTCAATGACTATAATTTTTTTTATTCAAATTACATTTTACTTTACTACATCATTATTTCATCTTTCAATGACTATAATTTTTTTTATTCAAATTACATTTTACTTTACTACATCATTATTTCATCTTTCAATGACTATAATTTTTTTTATTCAAATTACATTTTACTTTACTACATCATTATTTCATCTTTCAATGACTATAATTTTTTTTATTCAAATTACTTTTTACTTTACTACATCATTATTTCATCTTTCAATGACTATAATTTTTTTTATTCAAATTACATTTTACTTTACTACATCATTATTTCATCTTTCAATGACTATAATTTTTTTTATTCAAATTACATTTTACTTTACTACATCATTATTTCATCTTTCAATGACTATAATTTTTTTTATTCAAATTACATTTTACTTTACTACATCATTATTTCATCTTTCAATGACTATAATTTTTTTTATTCAAATTACATTTTACTTTACTACATCATTATTTCATCTTTCAATGACTATAATTTTTTTTATTCAAATTACTTTTTACTTTACTACATCATTATTTCATCTTTCAATGACTATAATTTTTTTTATTCAAATTACATTTTACTTTACTACATCATTATTTCATCTTTCAATGACTATAATTTTTTTTATTCAAATTACATTTTACTTTACTACATCATTATTTCATCTTTCAATGACTATAATTTTTTTTATTCAAATTACATTTTACTTTACTACATCATTATTTCATCTTTCAATGACTATAATTTTTTTTATTCAAATTACATTTTACTTTACTACATCATTATTTCATCTTTCAATGACTATAATTTTTTTTATTCAAATTACATTTTACTTTACTACATCATTATTTCATCTTTCAATGACTATAATTTTTTTTATTCAAATTACATTTTACTTTACTACATCATTATTTCATCTTTCAATGACTATAATTTTTTTTATTCAAATTACATTTTACTTTACTACATCATTATTTCATCTTTCAATGACTATAATTTTTTTTATTCAAATTACTTTTTACTTTACTACATCATTATTTCATCTTTCAATGACTATAATTTTTTTTATTCAAATTACTTTTACTTTACTACATCATTATTTCATCTTTCAATGACTATAATTTTTTTTATTCAAATTACTTTTTACTTTACTACATCATTATTTCATCTTTCAATGACTATAATTTTTTTTATTCAAATTACTTTTACTTTACTACATCATTATTTCATCTTTCAATGACTATAATTTTTTTTCATTCAAATTACTTTTTACTTTACTACATCATTATTTCATCTTTCAATGACTATAATTTTTTTTATTCAAATTACTTTTTACTTTACTACATCATTATTTCATCTTTCAATGACTATAATTTTTTTTCATTCAAATTACTTTTTACTTTACTACATCATTATTTCATCTTTCAATGACTATAATTTTTTTTATTCAAATTACTTTTACTTTACTACATCATTATTTCATCTTTCAATGACTATAATTTTTTTTCATTCAAATTACTTTTTACTTTACTACATCATTATTTCATCTTTCAATGACTATAATTTTTTTTATTCAAATTACTTTTTACTTTACTACATCATTATTTCATCTTTCAATGACTATAATTTTTTTTCATTCAAATTACTTTTTACTTTACTACATCATTATTTCATCTTTCAATGACTATAATTTTTTTTATTCAAATTACTTTTTACTTTACTACATCATTATTTCATCTTTCAATGACTATAATTTTTTTTATTCAAATTACTTTTTACTTTACTACATCATTATTTCATCTTTCAATGACTATAATTTTTTTTCATTCAAATTACTTTTTACTTTACTACATCATTATTTCATCTTTCAATGACTATAATTTTTTTTATTCAAATTACTTTTACTTTACTACATCATTATTTCATCTTTCAATGACTATAATTTTTTTTCATTCAAATTACTTTTTACTTTACTACATCATTATTTCATCTTTCAATGACTATAATTTTTTTTATTCAAATTACTTTTTACTTTACTACATCATTATTTCATCTTTCAATGACTATAATTTTTTTTCATTCAAATTACTTTTTACTTTACTACATCATTATTTCATCTTTCAATGACTATAATTTTTTTTATTCAAATTACTTTTTACTTTACTACATCATTATTTCATCTTTCAATGACTATAATTTTTTTTCATTCAAATTACTTTTTACTTTACTACATCATTATTTCATCTTTCAATGACTATAATTTTTTTTCATTCAAATTACTTTTTACTTTACTACATCATTATAACGTACTTGGAAGAACTAAAACTGTGGCTAATTCTGTGAATTTATTATCATTATACACATGGTTAGATTCCATTTACATTTTGTAAGGAAGGTTTACTTTCATGGCGCCCATAAGGCATATAGATATCTGGCATGTATATAGGGTATATAGATTCAAGATCACTTGAATCCCCTTCAGATTTATATATATATATAATTTAAATTTCATCAAAATAAGATATATTTAAAATTTTATGGGGGATTCTGCCTCCATAGCTCCTTTAGGAAGGGCACTTAGAGATTCAGCATCACTGCCATTATCTTCGCAGGATATGTAACATATATGCTTTTAATTTAGTGTAGATTCTCTTACCCTCCTTTCTACGGACACACGCACACACACACACACACACACACACACAGAGTTATATAGAGAGAATATCCCCAAAAAAAAATCTCAGAGAAAAACATGCTGATGATGATTAAATACATTTACCTGGCATTCACACATTATAAAATGGAAACTAATGCATTTCAAAAGTATAGAAAATCATGTTATTTTAGTTTTTTTTAGAATAGAGGTAGTGATGCATTGAAACCGGAACCATGTGAGAAGCCTTTGATGATCAAATGGATGTTATTTATTTAACTACATGAAGCAATTATAAAACTCATTATAAAATTACTTATTCATAAAATCTATTACAAACTTTTTATACAGGTGAAAAATTACATGCCATCAGAGGATTTAGAGAAAAATGAATAAAAACGAATTTAAAATCAATGCTACAACTTATATATACACTCAAAATAATTGAACATAACACTTGCTGCACAAAATAATAATAAATAAATTTATATTAGCAAAAACACCCGGTGTTGCTCAGAAATTAAAATGGTTAGTTGTTATGGCATGTTAAGAGTCATTGAATCATTTGCTGTGAAAACAGTACACATTTTGTAAACGATTGATTTTGTAAATAATATTTTTTTTATTTAGTTCATAGCTGAGGATCTGTCAATCACTGGTAACTAAAAGGAGTAACCCCATACTTTCTCAAAGTTCCCCAATTGGGGCCTCATCATTGGATACTAGGTTGATTGAAGTAGTAAATAGTGTTGGGAAATAGGGTAGAGAGAAAGAAAAAGGTGGGAATAGCTAAGGTGAATTTGGGGAAATAAATAATGATTCTTATGTATTAGATGAAGAAATCACATCACAAATATTGACTACAAAATCACTTATCCCAAGGCCCCTTGTATCCTTAAAAATACATAATTAAAATGATTTAGCTCTCTTGTAGCATTTAAATGCTGTAAGTGGAAATTAGAATAAAATATCTTATCTAGTATTATGATAAAAAAAGAAACAGTTTAATATTTATTTTAAACATGTGTAATTGATTATCAAATATTCGAAGTAGGAAGAAAAAATGGTAAAATGTTTATTTTTCATGAAGGACTTAATTTCACTCTCATTTTTTGGTAAGTAAGAAAAAATATCTTCACTTGAACATTATTCTGAGTTGGCTCAAGCATTATCAGAAAAAATGAATAAAAATAAATTGTGTAATCAATAAATCTATAATATAAAGCTGAACGTGTGTGTGTGTGGTCACGAATAGGCTCCAATATGGTTGACTAGTTTAAAAAACTGATTACATATAATGATAGAAGATGTATCAAGACACAGGAATGGGTATGTTTGATCTGACAGAACGGTGGTTCATAAAAATTGTGGGGTCTGCGTTTGCGCCTGGACCCCAAAGTATGGAAATAAAAATGAAAAAAAAAAAACAAACGTTTACAAGTGTTTTTGATATAGATGTACATAAGAATACTTTGATAAGTATGTTTCAACTTAAATAGGGATGGTATGATAAAATTGTGGGGTCTGCGTTCGCGCCTTTACTCCATGGAAATATGGCACAAACTTTAACAAAGATTTTTCATATCTATTTGCGTAAGTATACTTTGATAATTATGTTTCAGTTTGAAGAAATATGGTATAATAAAATTGTTGTGTGTTCCATCGCGCCTGACCTCCATAGAATGTAAATATGTCACAAAGTTTAACAAGATTTTTAAAAGGGGGGAGGATCCACAATAACACCTTAACTTTAATCTTAATTCACGTTAGCTTTATTTATTTTTTGGAGTAGAATCATATTGTACCTCATAAATTCACGTTCTTATTAAGGTGAAAGCCAAAAAAAAAAAAAAGTCGGACTTTTAGACAATTCTCGACACAGATTTTGCATAACTCTGTTTTTTTCCTTCTCCACTTGCATGTGGCACTCTTTCGAAAATAGATAAATAATAAAAAATAAGAACGTTACTTGTTATCGTGTCAAAAGAAGGAAAAAATCCTGCTCACGTGATTACATGTCTTTTTAAAAACATTTACATAACCTTTTTATTTTTATTTATATATCTGTTTAAGCGTTTTTTTTTTTGTCAGTGTACTAGAAGGAATTCAGTTGATTACAACTCTTTCTGCGTGTTCTTTACATTACAATAGTACAACCCTGAATTCAACGGCGCAATACTACACCGTTCAATACTGTAAAACTGAAACAAAGCTGTTCTGCTTGAAAAGGGCGCCATTTTCTTCTTATTCATATTTATATTGATTCTTTGCTTTAAAAAACTAAAGTAATTACGTGTTTACTTTTTTAATATCGCATTTTGCTGTTTCGGATTATTTTACTAAAATAAGTAAAGCTTCATTATTTTTCAAAACTGTTTTTGTTTCTTTGTTTTTCGATATTTCGTCGATATTATTTAGTAAGAGTGTTTAGCAGAAAAGCCAACAAACGACTACCCGAAAAAATAAATATACAAGAAATAAATGTTACCATAGTCAATGAAAGTTCTGTTCATGTTTGGAAATAGTTTGGAAATAGTTTTTAATGCTCTTTACTTGAAATAATTTCAGCTAACCAAAATTAAAACGAAATTTGAGGCGATAACTACTTAAATGAATTTTTATATAAACTACACATGCCATAATCAAATATTCCTCAAGCACAAAATAACGGAAAACATTAAAACATGTTTATAAATATTCCTTACATTGACAGAACTCTCTTAAATTGTTAACACAGAATGCTCAGGCGCCCCTCCTTCAAATTGAAAACGGGGCTCTCCATTTCAAAGTCACTGCCATTTTGATTTTTTTTAACCAGTTCGTGAATTAAATTTTTTTTTACAAACTACTTAAAAATACAAACCAATGAACTTTTCTACCATAAAAGTAACTTTTATTGACTATCGTAACATTTATTTCTTGTATATTTATATTATTATTATAAATATAACATTTTCTCTTTGTAAGGAAACATCATTTTGTTGGTCACTCTTGGCTACGAATGGAAACAAAGTTGATATAAAAAATATATTTTCGCGCAAATTATCTTTACTTTCATCATATTTTGCTTAGGGTAAAATTTTTGAGTATCAAAACCTATCTCTTTACAACCCCCTCCTTTTCATAACCTATTATACTTTCATCAATTACAGTCCATTTTCTGTAGGCTGTTTTTGAATCAAGTCAACGACGGGTACTTCTGCTAGTTACACACAATTTTCTTAGTTTATGTTATCAATATACTTGAACTTAATTGTGTGTGTGTGTGTGTGTGTGTGTGTGTGTGTGTGTGTACACACTTTTATATTCATCGTTCTGAATGCAAGGAATAAATTCTTATAAATTCACTTAAAACTCATTCAGAGCACGGAAACATGCTAGTAAAAAAGACACAAACATGCTAGTAAAAAAGACACAAACATGAAAACTGGACCAAGAAATTTTAGTTAGTGATTTTGGCCATATTTATTGGTACTATTGCTTTAAAACATTTTTATATAATGTACTAAGAAAAAATCGGAGGGGGGGGGTAGGAGGAAGGAGGCAATATATGATATATGTAATAGGTATGTGAGGGGAAGGGAAGGTGGAGGACTGGATAATACATGTGTAGGCATGTGAGTGAGGAAGGAGGAGTAGACTAAAACTACAGCATGTGGAGAAATAAATTCAATGAAAAAATGTGGTGAACAGATTAGGAACACATGATGGAAGGAAGATGAAACATTAAAAATGTTAGAAAAATAAATAAAATAGAAATCAAAATATGTGTTAAGAAAAGAATGAAAAAAAAAAGGAAAAGAAAAGAAAAACACGTAGAGGGATGATCATTTTTTGTGAAATAGAAATTATCCATTATATATATTTTTTACTTATATTCACTGAGTATAATTTTGCCAGCAATGTTTTGACGTTTGTTGAATGTTGTTAATGCCTCAAAGAAGCAGATTCAATCAAGTGTCTTAATTTTACATTCATTAAATTTTAATTAATTGAATATATTTTATTGGTTTTGCTTTGAGCATGTCAACATGGTGATCATTAAAATCACCAGCATTTCCAAATTTGATTGTTCTATCGTGTTCATACATTATGTTTTTTAAAGGACATTTTCTCAATCATGACAGGGTATAGTATATATTCCCACATATGTGAGATAGATGTTCCTTGTTTTTGTATCTTTTTAATATGTTTCATTTTATGGTGAGTAAGGTAGATTGGATAGTTCTACTAACCTGGGTTTTTCTTCCTATATTGTATAAAACTGTTTCTTGTTTTTTTTTTCAATAAAGCAAAATCGAATAAATATGTTTGAATCAACTGCAATATTTTGGCCCAGGAAATAAGAAAGTCTGCTGCCTCTGATTGGCTGCCTGGAAATTCTCTTACTCCAGAATTACATCATTTTAAACGAACACTTCAAAACATTGCAATAGCATTCACTTTTTCTTCTTTTGATATTCATTATATTCTTTTTGGATTTATATAGGGTATATAGATATATACTTCATACTGAAGCGCACTGAAATAATAATGTGATTATTTAGAAACCAATTACAAACATGAGGAGGGGGGATAGTGTTTTGCAACTATTGCATAATAACAAATCAATAACAGATGCCGTAAAGCTTAAATTTAACTAGAATAAACTTTTTAAAAGATTACTGCAGTAAAATACTTGCATAGTAGATTCTAAGAATACATTCTAACATAAAAAAAACTTCTTTACAGGAGGCAATAGTGCTAAAAAAACAACAACAAAAAAAATATAAAATAATAATTGCTCAAAAACAGAAAATTAAATCCTGGTAACCTTAAAATTACCCCAATGTTTCATAAATACTGGCAACTTATTTTTAATAATTCAGCATGTTAACATACATGCATAAATAAAAAATATATACATAACGCCATTTAACACTTGATAATTGCACAAATATATAAACTTTTCTAAATATGATGCAACTCTGCTAAAAAACCGATACAGCATCTTTGAAGTCTTGATAATCGCTCAATATTATAAAAATTAAATACTGAAATTAGTAAAATTTTACTACGGTGAGCTCTAACAAACAGTTTGAAAATTATTGGCATTTTACTATGCATTGCTAACTCTTTCCTTGCACAGACGGAACTCTCATAAAATGTAAACAAATACATATTGCTCCTTTAAAAGAGGGGGGTCCTTTAACGATTTTGCTCTGGATCTGTGTCATGCTTCCACCGGGCAAGGCTAGTTAACGGATTCTGCTAGTGTGTATATATATATATATATATATATATATATATATATATATATATATATATATATATATATATATACTAGCAGTTCAGCCTGACTTTGCTCAGGCCCTATGTACTGTTCATAACTTTATGTGCATATATATATATATATATATATATATATATATATATATATATAAAATTTGACTGATGTCCAGGTAACCTACATCTAAAATTTCAAGTGTTTAGAGCCAAAATTGGCAGAGAAGTTTGGTAGAGTCTTTTGAACTTTGCCCCCCCTGGCAGTCAAATTTTCGGCCAAAAACCAATTAAATAGGTTGCCATATGTTTGAATACACTTTACATAAAATTTCAAATGTTTAGACCAAAAATTGACTGAGTAATTTGGTAGAGACCGCAGAGGTAAACTTTTTAAAACTCTGATCCCAATTTTGACCCCTTAACATTTATTGTTTTGAGTTCAAATCAAATTAAAAAGTTTGAGTCATGTCTAAGTATATATATATAAAAATTTGACTGATGTCTAAGTAACCTACATCTAAAATTTCAAGTGTTTAGACCCAAAATTGGCGGAGGAGTTTGGTAGAGTTTTCAAAGGTCAAATCGTTGAACTTTGACCCCTTGACAGCCAAATTTCTGGCCGAAAACCAATTAAAAAGATTTTCCCAAATCTCAATACCCTTTATGTCAAATCTCGAGTCTAAAGACTGAAAATTGACAGAGTAGTTTGGTAGGGAAATGTACACACACAGACGCACACACAAACAGACAATTTCACTTTTATATATAAAATTATTATACATAAAGAATTTTAAAGATATATGCAAAAGTATACCTTTCCACAAAGTTTACACTTTGCACAATTTTTAAATAAACTAGTATGGATAAAAAAAAACGTAAAATAGATATACTCTATCTGATAGGATTTTGAGTCGTTTGTCCAAGATATAATCTCTTAATATGTTCCGATAGAAAGGATGCTTTTTCTTGTGATATTCATTGAGGGAACACCAGTTATGCTTTTTAATAATTCCAAAATGTTGAAATCATGTTTACAAATATCTCTATCAAAGTTAAAAACTTATTGATTAGTAAATTAAAATGTGTTTAGGAAGTGTTCAAATAATGAAAGCTTTTTAAAACCTGTAAAACATTCATTTAGCTATCGCCAAAAAACATGCACATGGGCTCGGTGTTTAAAACACATCAATTGTCATTTTTCTTTTTCTTAATCATATTCATCTCAATCAAGGCATATGGTCACTTGGCCATTATTTGTGATCGTGTATAGGGTAAATGAGTGAGACGTCGGTTTACATTACATTTGGATTTATGCATATCAGTACAATCAGGGAAGCAGGTAACAGGGAGGGAATTCCAAAGTCTAGCAGTCTGAAGGAAGAGTGGAAGGTTTTTCAGCATTTATGGACCTCTAAATTGAAGGGATGGGATTTTGCTGCTTGTCAGGTTTGTAGGAGTATTTATGTCAAGAGAGTACAAGTGCAATGAGTTCATCAGAGCACCATTGTAACATTGTAGCGATGGGACAGAAGTTGAAGCTTAGTTGACAATTTACCTATTAGATTGGAATCTCTACTTTGGGCTCTGTCCAAAAGGAGAGACTAGTGGTAGATGCACCAGGCCAGACATGGCAACAATACTCCATGCATGGGCGAATGGTGGCTTTGTAAAGATATAGGATACTCTCAATTGTGAGTAATCTATATATTATAGAGGACTCCCCCTTCCTTGCAGCAGTCTTAACAATGTCCTTAATGTACTTGTTTTAGTTCATGTTGCCTGTGAATGTTAAGCCGAGGAGTTTGAAGGAAGAACTCTCAGGTAGGTTGTTATTAGGCTACTGGTGGTTGAGAAGGCTTCTTATAATTGCTAAAGGAAAAAAAAAACTTAGTCTTAGAAGTATTAAATGTTGCCACCTATTTAAGCTCCATTCCACCACAGACTGGAGGTCATTTTCTAAAGATTCTGTCATTGCATTAGATATGTGTACATGTTTTTCTCTCATGCCTATTATAGAGCAATGTATCATTGGCAAATATACCCATCTCAGAATGTTATCAGGGAGGTCGATTATGAATATCAGGAATAATAGAGGTCCAAGGATCGACCTTTGAGACACTTCCATATTATTATTATTATTATCCTGTTTGGATGTACGTCCATCAAGGACAACATAGATTTTTTTTCTTGTCTAAAAAGGATCTAATTATACTCAGAATTCATCCAGTAATATCGTATGATTTAATTTTCTTCATACACGTCTTCGTCAAAGGCTTTGGATATATTAAGGGCTACAGCCTTGACTTCCATCACCTTATCCAGTGCATGACTGCATATATGCAGCCAGAAATGACTTTTCAAATATCTGCATGAGAATGGTATTGTCTAAATCTATCGGTCTGAGATAAGATTAGATTTTGTAAGGTGGTGGACTAGTGCTTGATCGATCAATGACTCAAAGATTTTAATGAAGAGGGGGAGGAGACTGATAGAGTGATAATTGAGCAGGTCAATTCTTTCACCAGAATTCTTGTATACTGGTAAAACAAATACTATTTTCCAGCTATTAGGGAAGCAAAATTCAGGAAGACATTTGTTGTAGAGTTTGAAAAGTATGAGGTTTAGCTCAGTTGAGCATTTCTTAATTAGTACAGAAAGGAATGAGATTAGACCCACATGTTTGGAGGTCTAAGTTTTTTATGATGTCGTGGATATGAGAAGGAGTGATTTTCAAATCTTAAAGTGTGAGTTCAGTTCACATAGGGGAATTGTTTGTTGGGTCTAAGGTGTGTTGGAGGTGAGCCACCAAGTAAGTAGTTCAGCCTTCTCAGTTGGTTGTTGGATAGTGGAGGAATTACTGATTGTATTTTATTCACTACACTATTATAAATTTTCCAAATATCACGAGTTTCTATTTTCTGTGACCCTAAGCATTTTCTGGTCATTTCGGCCAAAAAGCTGTTGCTATTTTGCTTTACGATGATTTCTATGGCATACGAATTGTTGGAATGAATGCTGCATTTGTGCAAGGGCAACTTCATAATTTGAAGCGAACCATTTGCGAGAGTGTGAGTTACTACAATACTTCTGTCAGGGCACATGTGCTTGAATGCAGGCTTTGCACCAATCAGTGGTCTCAATAGCACATTGTTCAGCAAGAAAAAAAAAAAATCGACGCGTACTGAGTAAACTCACATAACTAAAGTTAGCCTTATTGATGGATCCATGAGGACACAAATGTATATTGCAAATTTAGCCATTTAAAATGGAAGAACATAACAATGTTTAGCGCATGTGTGGTTTACAAACTACGTTGAAAGCAAGGTTTTTTATTTAATCCCCACTTCAAACAAAATGGTATTTTTAGCAAAATAATAATTTTTTTCCCAATTTTTGACATTTTTTGTCTATTATACTGCATTGGTGCCTGTACAATGCGGATGATAAAAGTTTTTAGTGGACATATGAACACACACAAACACACACATTTGATATCACAAGGTGGTTGGCATTTTTGAGAGGACTATGGGCAGTTGTCACTCAATCCTTGGGAACTGTGGTTAAAAATAGGTTTAGAAGTGAAGCTTGCTGATATTCACAATCTGAGAGGTGAGTTGGAAACATGACTGTCTGTGTAAGGGAATGAGTTATAGAGGAACTATGAGTACAGTATCCAGCTGCATCTGTGTAACTTAAACCAAGTTATTAAAATCACCAAACACGTGTGACAATTGAGATTAAAAATGTTCAGAGATTAAAAAGGATGGATATGTCACAAAAACAAACGTTGAAATTCAGATATTGGAAAGAAAGGAAAGAAAAGACCGAAAAAGAAAAGAAAGAAAAAGTTTGACTATTTGAATTGCTTATATTGACTATTTGAATTGCTTGTAGAATTCATAAAAGAAAGGAGATTGATAAGAAATATTCTGTTTTTTCTCCAAGAAAATCTTTGAGTTATTGTTTAGGTGGTGAAACAGAATTGATTTGTAATGTTTCCGAGGATTTGTGAAATGAACATCTTCATCGAGGATAGGCTTCCAGAGAACCGTATCCAGACAAAGAAGATAAGGCACTTAACTGGTATCGGTCAATAGCATGTTGTTATTCAAATATTGATATAAGTAAAAACTAGACCTATTGGTGTCGTTAACGCCACTGAGTTTTCTAGATTATGACAAGTGTTAAAAGAATTGCTTATCAAAAACTGAAACGGCCACACAGATGATTGTTAATTAAAATTGATGACCCCTTTCCCCCCCCCCCCGTGGTTGAGGTTGTTAAGAGGTTGAAGAGAGGTGTGAATTTTGATTGTTGCAAATATGGAGTATGCCTTTAAAATTATGGGCCACTGCCACTGTCAGATTAACAGTGATAGATAGAGCCCCATAAAAGAAAGAAAGAAAGAAAGGGTATGTTGTAAATCGATTGACAATTCCAGTGTCAGAAAGGTGAATCTTTGCATATTAGAACCAGTAAACATGGCAAGAAGTTAGAACGATATTGTATTATTGAGAATTTATGAGTTGAATAGGTAAAGGCACAGAGTTATCCTCCAGTAGATTCTCTATATGTCAGAGCATAAGTGAGCTTCAGAGACTCTGCTTTGCTTGCCCTCTGGACTTCATGCTGTTAAGAAACTGACCCTTTGACTAAACTTGAAAATCGCCCAAACTTTACCAAAGTGTGCTGTCAAGACACAAATATTAAGAGCCTAAGTTAAGATTTGTGAAGAATCAGAGTGTATAATCTTTGCAATGAATAATTATTGTTATTTTATCCAAAAAAGACCAATTGTCAACGTGTTATTCTTTCTTCTTTTGGCTTAAATGACCTTTGCTTCCCAGTGATGCAGATTTTAGTAATTAGTGCCAGATGAGTTGCCTTTCTAATCTTTTGCACTATAGGGGAAGTGGTGATTCACTAGACAGAACCTTTCAACACCCAAGGCCTTTGCCAGAGTAACCACTGAGCACAAAAAGACTAACCAGGACCGAGAAATGCCAGATTTGGTGACATCACTCACTGGATGTTGGAGAAGTACGGTGGTACACATGTACTTGGTTGTTAGTATCTAAGGAGAGTGTGGCATTTATACTGTCAGTGACATGACCGATTAGGGTACAGTCCCGATTCGAGAGAGAATGGAAGAGAAAATATGAGTAACTAACACCTTGTTGTAAAATTAGTCTAAAACACATGAAGGCCTGATCATCTGATTCAAGATTTTGCTCTCTAGTCAAGAGGAGAGTGCTACAAATATAGACTCTAAGTCTGTGCATATATCTGCAGCAAAGAGGGAGGTATTCTGTCATGTGAAAGCAGTTAGAGAGGATTGAGGAGTATAAATTAGTTTCACTTAATGCTAAACTATCCTCACCTTGGGGTCGAGATGAGGTTGATGTCAACCAATATCACAAGGTGATCTGCATTTCCGAGTAGACTATGAGCATTTGTCACACAATCCTTGCATAATGTAGTTAGGAATAGTTCTAGAAGTGAGACTTGCTGATCTATATGATCTGGGAATGTGACTCTCTGTGTTAGGGAATGAGCTATAAAGAAGCTACGTGTGTTTGGTACGTCTGCATTTAGGTAACTCAAGAAACCAAGCCAACTACTGTGGTGGACATTAAGATCCTCAAATACATGTACCTAGGCATTAGTATTTAAGGAGAGTGCTGCATTTATACTGTTAGAGGCATGGTTGACTAGGGTTAGCACTGATCCGAGGGAGAATGGTAGATAAAATTTCAATAACTAATGCAGTGTTTTAAGGCTAATCTAAAGCACAAGAAGGTCTGGTCATCTGATTCTCAACTATGTTCTCTAGTTAAGGGGATAATGTTATGAATGTATACTCCGAGTCTGTGCATATATCTGTCTGAGTCCATACAAGAAGGGGAATCCTGTCATGTTATTGTAGTTAAAGGGGATGGAGAAGTGTAGGTTGGTTTCACTTAATGTTAGAATATCTGGGAAGTTTATTAGGAAAAAAGACTCATCTAAGTCCACGGATATTTGTGAATGTGAGCTTCAAGGAGAAAGCTAATTGGCTTCGTTTATGTGGTTGTTTGGTTTGATTGTTTTTCACAATTTAACTGCCATTCGTTCTATTAGAGAAATTACAGGTATCTTTACTGAAAGATTTTGTGTTTTCTCAAAAAACTGCTTGTAGAACAATAATTTATGTAAGTTATTAAGCATATAATTAGTCAATTATTAAAAATGACATAAATTTGTTTGAGAAAATGAACAGAAAATAAATCTGTACATGCTATATACTTTTTTTTATGATAAATACAAATTTGTTAACTTAAAAAATGTTTTTAATACAAACAAACAAAAACCAAAAGAAACAATAAATAAAAACAAAACAAAAATCCAACCTGTGTAGTATTGTCATTTCCGTCTTATTAAATATTAGCGGGGGTACTCGGTGTTGCCCGGGTGTGTTGGGGTGGTGTAGTAAGGGTGGGAATAAAAAGCAGTGGGGGAGGGGGACAACAGGGTGAAGAGAGGTCTTTAAAAAAAAGTGGTAGTAGGCTGGAACTCTTAATGCAAAGGAAAAAAAGAAGGTGGGGTTAAAAAACAAAGTGGTAGTAGCCCTGAGGCGAAGTTTGAAAATAAAATGTGAAAAAAACATGAACCGTTCGGCCAGCCAGAATGAGTTACTGAAAGATGTTTGAATTTATTTAAGTAAGAACCAAATTGACAGGTGCCCGCACGGAAGTTGTAGAGTGTTACGACGACGATGACGTAAGCAATAGCTATTCAGCAAATGAGGTCAATGACCAGGTTTGTTTGTTATAAGCGAAGTAAAAAAAGAAAACATAAAACCGAACGTTAAAACTTAAGCGGGGGGGGGGGAGTAATCAAAACATCGAAAAAAACACAAAAAAAAACTAACGTAAGGCAAACGAACGATGTAAAAATCGAAAAACAAAAAAGAAAACAGAAAAACGAACATTAAAACTTAAGCGGGGGGGGGGAGTAATCAAAACATCGAAAAAAACACAAAAAAAACTAACGTAAGGCAAACGAACGATGTAAAAATCGAAAAAACAAAAAAGAAAACAGAAAAACGAACATTAAAACAAAAAAAAAACATGTGAAAAATTGCTTAAATAAGCCTGTTTCGATATTAAAATTTAAAAATTCGGTGAGTACCCGGGTGTTTTTGGGTGTGTGGTCAGGGGTGGATAAGCGAAGTAAAAAAAAAAAAAACAAAAAAAAAAAAACAGAAAAACGAACGTTACGTGAAAAATGGCTTAAATAACACTGGTTCAATATTTAAATTTAAAATATTGAAAAAAAAAAGAAAGACATCTCACCACGATTCGAACCTAAAATGTTCAGATAATGAACCAACGCACTAACCAACTGAGCTAACGCGACGTACATGAAATTTAGTCAGTTCTTCAACTATTTAAAGTAAATCAGGTCATGACGTCATCTGACGCATGCGTAGAACCGGTCGTCGTCACAAGAGGACCATTTTTGTTGACCCCCCCCTGTCGAAAATTGTCAATTTCGGGGTGAAAAAAATGAACGTTTTTTTGCCAATTTTTCGGGCGAAGGATGGAGCTTCAATATGATACCGAGTTTGTGAATTTTTGTTCTGTCTGTTGAAAGTTTTTAGCAGACACACAAATGTACACACATACATACATACATTTTCGCTTTCATATATATACTAGCGAGGGGTACCCGGCGTTGCCCAGGTGTTTGTAGGGGTGTGTGGTGTTAAATAAAAAAGAAACCAGTTAGGATCGAAGCCGAACCCCTGAGGCGAAGTTTGAAAATAAAATCGGCCAGCCAGAAGTGAAAGATGTTTGAAAGTCGTTGAGCGTTACGACGACGACGATGACGATGTAAGCATTGTTATAAGCGAAGTAAGAAAAGAAAACAACGTTTTAATTAAGCGGGGGGAGGGGGGTGTAAAACACAAATTAAAACAGAAAAACGAACGAACGTTACGTGAAAAATGGCTTAAATAATAGTGTTCAATATTTAAATGTAAAAAATCAAAAAAAAAAAGAAGACATCTCACACCACGATTCGAACCCAAAACGTTTAGATAATGAACCAACCCTTAACTACCTACGCTAAAGCGGCGTATATAAAGTTTGTTCGGTTTATCAACTATTTAAAGTAAATCAGGTCATGACGTTATCTGACGCATGCGTTGTTGACCCTCCCCCTGTCGAATCTCTCTCTCTCTCTCTCTCTCTCTCTCTCTCTCTCTCTCTCTCTCTCTCTCTCACTTCGTCTGCCTTACTCTACAGACTGTAAAATGGCGTCTGGCTGTTTTTATTTTTAAAAACTTCGTTTGTTAATATTTTTTGTAAGCATATTTTTTTTTTTTTACTTCACATGTTTGGCTTATTATTTTTCGTTTAACTATCGAGTCTAACTATTTTGAATGTGGTAATAACTTTGGTAACGTTGCCATGGCGTAGAAGTTCATAGTTTAGCTTTAATTAATTTTTTTTTACCGATAACAACATTTTTAAATTGTAAATTAAGACGGCCATTAGAGGTTACTGACGTCAAGATCACGTGACATGACTCAGCGGGTTTTAAATACAAGTTGACCCAAAATAAATGGCCGCGTGTATACTTTATGTAGAAGAGTTAGCGGCCGTATTTTTGGGGGCAGTTATAAATCGATTTAAAAATATGTAATGTTTAACATTAAAATGTCACTTTTTTGCCCCCCCCCTGCAGAAAATCGATCAGTTGACGCACTTCTGATGGTCACTTTGGGCCAATTTTTCGATATTTGTCATCCGGAACGTGGGACTTCCATATGAGACCAAGTTTGTGAATTTTTGTTGTGTCTGTCGAAAGTTTTTAGCAGACACACAAACATACATACATTTTCGCTTTTATATATATAGATAAGATTACCAATAGATATGCAATTCTAAAATTTTATGACCTTGAATAATTCAACAACATTTAAGGGAGATAACTGATTTGTATTGAGGAATCCAAATATCCAAAGGTAAAACTTAATATTTTCAAGTATGTTCGTCTAGGTGTGATAATGTAACAAAATACACATCCTACTACTGCAAGCCAAACATGCCTCACAAAACAAAAAGTCATCCTCTTGTGTCAGGCTGTTCAATTTATCTTCCCTCCAAATGTAAATCTTGTTGTGAACCTCATTCAGAAATTTGCATATTCCCTTGAGATTCATTGTAACACTGATAAATTAGATCTGACATGGGTGCCATTTTGAAGGAAAGGGGAGTAAGCCCATGTCTACACAGGATAGTCTCTTCTCCCCAACCCTTTGGCAAAAACATAAATGCTTTTTTGCAGAGCTGTTCACCTTCATATTCATTAAAAATAATTACCTAATACTAGTGGAACCTGTGAAAATTCTACAGTAGTAGATCCTATATCTGTTGTATATTGCTACAAGGCTTATGAGAGTGTATCTCAAACACCTTTCTATGAATTTGTAATAGTTTAAAATTTTATAGACATGTAAATACTGCCCCCACAATATCATTGTACAATCTTTGTTCAAACTGAAATGTAGTTATCTACTGGCTATTGTAGTTTAAGAATATATTTAGTTATGACCCTTGTAGAAGTTTGTGGCATATTTCCATTATATGGACGTCCTGTTCGAACACAGCCATGATATTATTGTACCATCTTTGGACATAACAGATACTACACTTTGTTATATATTTTTTATTCTCTTGCAACGCTTAAAACAAAACAGAAAAACAAAAACTTAGTCACAAGGCCACTCAAAAATTGGGGATGGGGTGTCTATGGTCATCCTCATCACTGTAGCTTTGCTTGTCTGTGTTTGATCCTAGCTAAAGCACACCGGGGGTCGTCCGACTGAAGATTCCCAAATCATATCCTGTGTGTGTGTGTGTGTTTTGTTCTTTTTTATTTTTAAACAATAAAATAAGGTGGTAAACATAGAACTGTCATCGCCTGAGGGTCAAGAAATTTGACATAACAGCGATATCAAATAATTAAAAAAAATGACTTTTTTTGCATTGTATCTTCACCAAGTGGGCGATTCCATCATTAAAAAAAAAAGATTAAAGGGTGATTGTATGAACATGGAATTTCCTTATACAGATTTAACATTGTTTTTACATTTATAAAATGTATCAACTATTTTATAATAGGATTTATAACAGCATTTACACCATTTTTATGATCGCAAATAAGCTTATCTCCGAATACAGTGGTTTTCTAATGATCACTAACAGACAATTGGTGTGCCATGTAAAATTTTTGATGATCTGCAGAAAAGTTGAGACATTATTTAAATTTTTATAAAGTAATTAATGCATGGATGAAAAAAACCTTATTGATCGAAACAACCTCAAAGCTAAATTATATTTTTTCTTTGCACTATTTTTATGTAACTCTTGTACACAATTTATTTGTTATAATTAAAAAAATAATTTAAAATAAAAATGATAACCGTTTCCTTTATTGAAAACTAAATATTAAACTGACAATCATTTTAATAATGAAAAAAGTATTTATTGTTTTGACAAACCTTGAATTGTTACAACTTTCAATAAACATATAAATAAAAAAAGAGATGTTTTTGTTTTATTTAATGAATACTTAGTTGACAATGACAATTATTTTTTTCAAAAGAAACATTTTTTTCTTCATTTGATAGAACAATACATACATTTATTATTTCAATAAAAAATATTATTAAGAACAAATGTTACAGATAGATGTATAAATCAATTGTTGCGCTAATATTCTGTGTAAGCGAAGAGATAAAGTATTTTCATATTATTAGATGAAAAGTTACTTTGGGGTAATTTCATAATGTTCATAAATTTACCCTAACCCATGTTCAGGTTAATTTATGAACATAGTAGAGAAAGTGTTGTCCATTTCTTATCACTATGAAAGGTGTTGTCCATTTCTTATCACTATGAAAGGTGTTTATAGAATGGGTTGAACTAGGATACGTTGGGGGATATCCTGTATTTTATCACACATCTTAATTATTGCCTTTTTTTTTTTTTTAAACTTAATATCCCCCTCCTATTACTACAATAGCAACACATATTTTCATTAATTTATCTTTCAACATATTTTATTTTATTTTTAGATATAGTTGACTCTATTTCCTTAAGTTCTAAAAATCAAACAATTTTAATAGGCCTCCAGTTGTGCTTCTCAGCTGTTCTATAAAGTGAAAGAACGCCATGGTTGAACTATAGATATAAAAAAGTATATATATATATATATATATATATATATATATATATATATATATATATATATATATATATATATATATATATATATATTCCAAGTAGAAAGATATCTAAAAATAAAGAATAATTGAATATCAACAAGGGTCGTTGATAGTGCTCAATCAAAGAGAGCCAATTATATTTTTTTATTCTTTATGTAAATACAGTCATATCTTGCTACGATGTGCAGATCGTTTCAATCATATTTGATTTCGTCAGGCAAGAAAAATTAAAATACAAAAATTAAAAAGGTGCAAGACTTTTCAAATTTTGAGGAGAGGAAAAAATGTCACGACTGGCAATAAGCAAAATTAAAGTTCTCCTTTCTCAGAACTTTAATTTTGCTTATTGCCAGTCGTGACATTTTTTCCTCTCCTCAAAATTTGAAAAGTCTCGCACCTTTTTAATTTTTGTATTTTAATTTTTCTTGCCTGACGAAATCAAATATGATTGAAACGATCTGCACATCGTAGCAAGATATGACTGTATTTACGAGAAGTGTGCAATAAGTAAAGCTCCTGACTCACTTCCAGTTGTCTGATCTAGTTGAAAATTTGCATGGGCAATGATTTATATCTCTACGGGTTATGTGGCAAATTACAGCCCTGAACTAATTGTGGTTTCTGTTTTACAGGTTTTTGAACTGAGTCAGGTGTGAAATGGAGCCTGTTGAATGTCGAGCAGTGATTTGGTTTTTGTATTTGAAAGAATGCACACCACAGGAGACTTTTGATGAAATGAAAAAATCTTATGGTGATAATGTTCCATCATATGATCTTGTAAAACGCTGGCATCGTGAATTCAAACATGGCCGGAAGTCTGTGGAAACAGCTCCCAGACCTGGTCGCCCCCTTCTGCCATTGATGATGCATCTGTCCGTCAAGTTGAGACTGCCATTTTGAAAGATCGGCGCATTACTATTCGCCAAATAGCCCAAGATATCAAGATTAGTACAGGGTCTGTGGAAACTATCATTCATGACCATTTGCATATGCATAAGGTGTCTGCCAGATGGATTCCCAGGTTGCTCACACCATTCCAGAAGCGAGAACGCGTCAAGTGCTCGAGGATGAATTTGGAGATGTGCCAAGAAAATGAGTCAAAGTTTTTCAAAAGACTGATTACACAGGATGAAACCTGGGTCCATCACTATGATCCAGAGACCAAAGCCCAGTCAATGCAGTGGAAGCACTTGGACTCACCACCTCCAAAGAAGGCAAGGGTGCAGCACTCCGTTGGCAAGGTCATGCTCACAGTCTTCTGGGACCAGGACAGAGTAGTGATGAGAGATTTCCTGGCAAAGGGTACCACAATTACAGGAGCCTATTATGCTTCACTTTTGAGGAAATTAAGGGAAGCTATCAAAATCAAGAGGCGGGGCAAGATCAGCAAAGGTACCCTCCTCCTGCAGGACAACGCTCCGGTCCACAACTCGCATGTTGCCAGATCAGAAGCACGGACATGTGGTTATGAAATATCCCCATCCTCCATACTCTCTTGACCTTGCACCCTCTGACTTTCACCTCTTCTCAGCCATGAAGTTGTTTTTGAAAGGAAAGCGTTTCCTAGATGATGCAGCCTTGATTTCTGAAGTCACGTCGTTGTTAGAGGACCAACCTGGGGTGTTCTATAAAAACGGTCTCCAGAGCTGCATCAAACAATGGGAGAAATGCATAATTCTAGGTGGTTCCTATGTAGAGGAAGACTAATAACTGTACCAATTTTCGTTGCTCTACTGCTCTGGAAAGTGGGTCAGGGGCATTACTTATTGCACGCCCCTTGTACATAAAGAATAATATAATTAAACTAATAAATAATGTATATATTATATATATAATGACTAAACTAATAAAATGTTCATGTTTCTTTATTTAGTATTTCAGGTCTCAAAAGGAAATTGTACAAACCAATGTAAACACGGTCATCAAATAGTAGATGATTTTTTTTAAATAGCTGAACACAATGTAAATGCATGACATATTTATCACATCGAGGAGAACCTTCATTAACATATTGTTTTCTTTGCAAATTATGATTAATCAAATTTTACCTGCACGATTATCTCATTGGCAGTTTTTTTTTTTGTTTTACAAACGTGACACAAATGTTTTCTCCTAATTAAATTCATAAACGGTCCCATACAAAGCATAGGTTCATATTCTTTGCACAATTCCAAAGCTCAACACATGTCACTGGTTATATATGTCTAACCACACTGAAGAGCTGTGATACACTGAAACCGTTTGTCTGTTTGTCTATGAATGGCTCTCCCACTCACAGGTTGAGCACTATAGAAATTGTAATCACTAATTGTTATTAGTGATGATGCAAAGTTCTTTGTAAAAATGAATGGATTACTGATATAGCTTATACAAACAGTAAGATTTCTATTTTTTGCTTGTGCCAACGGCAAAATGTATAAAACTTATCAACCACAGACTGAAACACTCACGTTTTGAATACCTCAATTTCAGTCTGAAGCACTCTCAACACTAAAGAGTTATGATATAGTGATACAGTTTGTCTTGAGATGACTATGGCGTATTTGAAGAAAATTACTTTTTTTTGTCATATCTTGGCAAATAATGGATGTATTCTCAAAATTTAAAGTGTATCGGTTGGAAGATTTTCTGCATAGTACAGCTTACTTAAATAAGTAAGTCTTCACCACAGCTTTTAGATGGGACTTGAACCTGAAACATATGGTTTTCACAGCATCCTTTAAGAGATCCTTTAACACCAATTTGATCCTTGTAATTATTTTGTCCTCGAAATTGCAGGTAGTACGGTTATGTCTTCCTCAGCTATGCTCCACATTTAATAGTCCATGGGGTTTCAATCAGATGAGTTGGGGTGTGGGTATGTTGGGATTGGTGAAATCGTGGAAGTTGTCAAACAGTCATTTGTCAATTTTCCCAGAAGTGTGACATAGAACCGAGTCCTGTGGCCGCCGTGTATTGCTTTCCCCACAGCCACTTTTTCCACCGGACACTTGACAACAATGAACTCAATATACCCATCTGAATTACCTGATTCTTCTTTCAAAAATGTGAATTGGCATGATTTGACCTTAGCTGGAAACATACCTAATGATCATGACAGTTTGAGAGAAATCAGTCTTCATGAGCATGGGACATCATGCAAACCGTAGACTAACTACACATTCTGCACATTGTGAAACTGGTCCCGAGAAAATCCAAAGTATCCATTGTTCAATTGGGTGTTCAATTTTGTTGAGGAGTTTCTTGGCTTTTGTACTCTTGGGCGTTAGCAATTAGGAATTGGCTCTTGTAACATTGAGTAAGGAATAGTGAAGATCCTTTCATTTGCCATCTTGATCAGCCATCTCTCTTGCCAAGATCTGCATTGTCTTGTCTGGATTTTGTCACAAGTTTTTTTCACTTTCATCAACGAATTTAATTGTGCAGATACAGTCAAAATGCTTGCTCTGATCTTTCCTGCTAGCCACTGCTTTGGCATGTCTGTTGTAATTCTTCAGCTCTTAACTCATGGTTTTCAAGGTATTTGCTAAGCAGGAACTAAGATTTCCAAATTTTGGAATCCATCACAAATCATTATGATACAAACAGGTTAGTCTCTTCTATTATTCTGACTCCGGTACTTTCCATTCGTTCAAACTCTCCAGCTCTGAAAACCACTAATGGCATACAGAAACAACTATCAATTCTGCTATTAAATACTTCGAATTTTTATAAAAAAAAATGAATACAAAAATGATCAGATTTGTCTTAAACACTCTGTATTTATGCTCCCATTTCAACTTCATGGAAGTGTAAAACCTCAGACTGTCAAAACATAAAAATTTCAGGTTGAAACACTCCCATGTCTAGTTACACTGAAGAGGTGTGATACAGCAAAACAGTCTGTCAGTGCATGACTAAACACATTAATACACAGAGATATATATATATATATATATATATATATATATACATACACACATATATGTATATATATACATACACACACACACACACACACACACACACACATATATATATATATATACACACACATACATGCATGTTTCATTGAAGAGCAGGGACTACTCCTGTTTGTTTCTCTTGCAATGCATTTTTTTCTTTTTGGCGGATTCTTTCTATGGCCCCAATGGTGCCCTATATATCCAGGTTGAAGGAGTTTCAATGGGCTCGGCTCTAGGCCCGTTGTTTTCAGAATTTTATATGACCAACCTGGAAACTAATATCTTTAATGTCATACCTAAATCACCCATCTACGCTAGGTACGTCAATGATATATTTTTATTGAAAAAAAATTTAGATGAACTAATGAAAATCAAAATCGCACTTAAAAATAATTTGTTACTAAATTCCTTGCATGAAATAAATATAAATAACACTATTCCCTTCCTTGATATAGAAATTAAAGCTGACACTGATAGATTCATTACCTACCGATACAATAAACCTGCCAGTAAAAAATCAGGTCTCCTCAAATTTAAAACTGAACAGATATAAAATGGCAGTAGTGAAAAATCTCATCTACGATCCTTCCATTAATAAAATAAACCCTAATTAATAACAACTTCCCAAATTATATCTTTGACCAGCAGATTAAACACACTTTAACTGCCATTAATAAAAACACTGATAAAAACACTACTAATGATGATGATGATGATGATGACGACAACAACAACAACAACAACATTTTTAATTATAACCAGATACATGCGAATTATAAAATAGAGGAAAAAATAATAAGAAATATCATATACAAGCACATTTCAACCACTGAAAAAACTCTAAAATTAAATTCATTATTTATTACAAAAAATTAAAAACAAGTCAATTACTAATAAACAATAACTCTACATCCAACAACAGTTTACTCAAAACTAGAAATGCCTTGTACGTTTTTAAATGCCCTGTAGGAGAATGTTTCTCCAAAAATAACATGTACATCAGCATGACTAGAACCAGTATCTCTCGCCAACTAAAATGCCACCTATCTTCCCCGAATAACTCCATTTACCAACAGCTTATAGCACATGATACCCCCAAAACTGAATTTAGGAATATACTAGTTAAGAACACCGCCATTTTAGCCACCTCACACTGTGATCTGCGCCTCCCAATCATTGAAGCCCTAATCCATATGAAAAAAAATCTCATCATCAATCAGACTCAATATGAAGGGGGAGGAAGTGCTTTTAATGATTTTAAACGATTTTATAGTCTTTTCAATAAATTCACAGACAATTTTTAATTCATCACTCGCTTGAGGACAACGTATGGAAGTCAAAAACGTTCGTGACTATGGCAAATTACTTTTTACACTGGAACAAGAACGTTCGAACATTATCCCGCCAAAAAGAAAAAAAATGAATTGCAAGAAAAGCACACAGGAATTGTCCCTACTCTTCAATGAAACATGCATTAGAGAAAAAAAGCTGCCCAAGTATACTATATATATTCATATATATACATATATATTCATATACATACATGTGTATTTATATACATATACATGCGTACATATATATTCATATACATACATGTGTATTTATATACATAGACATGCGTACATATATATTTATATGCATATACATGCTTACATATATATTTATATGCATATACATGCTTACATATATATTTATACTAGCAAAGATACCCGTGCTTCGCACGGAGCTTTGTTGCGCACTCGGGTACCAAAATCTGTGGGCACCTTTCCAGTAAGTTGATGTTGTAAGAGCAACGATTGCATAAGGTGATTAACATTTTAACTACCTCTTGTAGTGACTGAAATTCAATCAGGAACTTCACAAAACATTTTCATCAAAAAGGAAGGTTACTTGATGTTACATAGTAAATTTTTCATTGAAGTCATTTTCAACTCTTGCTTAAATTTTATCTTGCACATTCAATACTAAAAACTTACCACAATCAGATCATGTCAGTTTTTCCTCATATCCATTTCTCGAACTTTTCACTAAAGAGCCTCAGGGTAAACTACATTTCTGCTGCTTTGATTTGGAGCCAGAATGTAGAGTTTTTCTGAACTTCCTGTCCGGCTGATGGAGACGTAGAACATACCGTGACTGAAGCAGTCTGATGTCAAGTCTACGCCAATGGTGTTAAATGTCTGACCTTGACTTTTGTTTATGCTCATTGCAAAACACACCTTCACAGGAAATTGGAGTCTCCGGAATTTAAATGGAAGTACTGAGTCCGATGGAACTAAGGGGATCCTTGGCAGTAGAACGGTTTCGCCTTTGTAGGGACCACAGGAAATGGTGGCCTCAAGTACATTGGTGTGCAATCTGGTGATAACACATCTGGTTCCGTTTGTTATTTTTGGCGGTTCCAAGGATCGAAGAATCATGATTGGCGATCCAATTTTGAGATTTAAAATGTGTGGAAGCATTCCAGATATCTCCAAAGAGTTTAAAAACTCCACAGGGTAGTGAACAGCTTCATATTCATTAGTAGCTGAATCAACTGACTTGTATTGCTTTGTGTCTCCTGGAAATTCATCCATTATTGAATTGTTCAAATGATTCACATTGCTGTTTAATGGCGAAATAATAGCCCTCTCAGCAAGCCAATCCGGTGATTTTCCATTGTTTTGCAGGTCTGGGTACACTTTGTCTTTCAGTTGCTTCTGATTACCGACACATTTACCAAGCGCAGTTGGAATCTTAATTGTGTCAGGTGAAGAAGTGATAGGAAACTGACCATTACCGATTTGGAGAAGCAATTTTGAGAAGTCTGCTGCAGCTGTGTTATCAGAGATATAGGCTCTCATATTAGTAGTCAGTCTCTTCACTATAACGTGCCTCCAGAGATAGGATTGTTTCAAACTTGCATTGACAATGTTAGCCCTTGTGCCATTTTTAACCACTGGGAGGATTTGACGGAAATCACCGCAAAATAAGTTTGGAATGCCACCCATGGGATTCTTGTTTCCTGTGATGTCTTGCAGTGTTCGGTCAATTGCTTCATAAGCACTCTTGTGCGTCATTGGGGCTTCGTCTACAATGATTGCAGAGGTGTCTCTAATTACATTTGCCAAGGCTGAGTTACCAGTAATTTTGCAAACTGCCTGATCCATTCGATGAGTATCCAAGGGTACTTTAAAAGTGCTGTGAAGAGTGCGGCCACCTTGTAGTAGAGTAGCAGCAATGCCACTGAATGCTGTTGCAAGCACAATCTTTCTCATGGATCTAATCTTTGCAAGGATCAAATTGATTACAAAAGTCTTGCCCGTACCACCTGGAGCATCAAGAAACATCATGTTTTTGTTCATTTCACCTTGTGCTTCCAACATTGCCATGAATGAATTGTAAACTTCTCTTTGAGAATCGGTCAGTTTTTCTTGCATATTTTCTGCTTGTAGGGAAAGTTCTTCAAGATTATAAGTAACTTCACGTTGATACTCTCTCGCGAGTCTTTCATCTCTCCCTTGCGTTGGTGCAGGTAATCCATAGCTTGTCAATGGTTGACCGCACATAAGGAGAACTTTTTCTTCAATTAGACAAAGAGTTTTATTGTAGATGTCCTCATTAAAATCTGCTTCTGGATTGTTAACTTCTTGCCTGTATCTGTGAAGAATGTCTTCAGATATTACATCACGAAAAGCCATCCAGATCTCAAGAGGATTTCTTGGCTCACAGGCTGTTAAAATTATCACAAATAGGCTTCGCAAATTTGAAGGTGATTGAGTGGCACTTGCCTCTCCTACTGCTTGATGCAAGTGATGGTCATTTTCTAGAAGGCCTCGAGCAAGGCACGCTGCTCTGTATGTTTCAAACACCTGACCATTGTATGCTCGCAAATTTTGAAATGAAGTTGGACCAGCAACCTCATTGAGCAACAGGCGTAAGAAATAACACTCCCCTGCTTTTGGACTAATCGTGTAGATTCTCCCAATGCATGGTGCCTTCCATACATCATCATTTTCAGTACCTTCAACTTGTACCCCACGCATTCTTCTCATCCATTTCTTTGTCGATTTGTTCCAAGTGTAAAACTCAGGGACTTCTACGTATTTGAGACCCCTTGCAAAGTCATCCTCATGGCAGAGTTGAAAAAATGCTGTCAAAGTTGTGGCAGGCGGTGGACCTTGGGCTCGTTCCAGAGCAGTATCAGCTGAGAACATGACACGCTGCCCATTTTCAAGATGAACAGAAAGTTGTACAATTGGGGGGAAATGTTCATGGATGGGATGTTCCAATATCCTCCAGGCTGCCTCTGAACTGCCGACATACCTTGCATTCTGGAACTGCTGGATCTCATCCACAATGTGACTTTGTACTTGGCCTTGTTGGTTAGCTGCTCCATCAGTTCTTTGTAGTTCAAACACTGCTTGATCACATCCTTTATTCACGTATTTGAGGACATATTTGATGCTTTGGATCGAGCTGCAAATTTCTACATTAATGTGAGCGTTGAACTGCTGAAGGAGGACCTTGTTGTACGGAACAATCCACTGGTTTTTTATTTCTTGATTAACATACCGACCATTTCTCTTCATCCTTATTGTACCAGTCTGGCCTCCATCTTCTGGTTTTCTTCGCCTGTACTTGGGGTAAGAGTCTTGGCCTTGCTTGGTACACTGAAGAAATTCTTTTGGGTATTTTTTGGAACATTTGTTGTCAATCATACATGGACAATTTGGATTAAATGGTCCACAAGGTCCATGCACCATATGTGCCATCACTTTAGCATGAAGATCAGGATCTTCCTCTTTGTCAGGGATCTCTGCATATCTGCAGAGATCCATTTTTTCTGGTAGAAGTTTGTCCTCTGGGGCCTGCCAGGTGAGGATGTGTGCATGCGGCAGTCCTCTTTTTTGATATTCAATACTGTACAGGAAAGCCCTCAACCTGCCAAATCCTCCCTTTTTAATAAATTCAAGTAACTTTTTTAGCTTCTGCCTGAAAACCCTGGCAACAATATCTGGACGATCCTGAGGGTCTTGCCCTTGAAGACAATTTTCTGTAATTTCTGTCCACTTTGGATTTGTTGTGAACATGATGAAGAGGTCGGCTCGGCCCATTCGCCGAACATATGCCATGGCATCACTTTGACGCTCAAACATGTATCGAGGGCCTCCTGTATAAGTTGCCGGAAGTACAACTCGTTGACCAAACTGTTCTGGATTCCCATCCTCCCTAAGAATTGAATCTCTCAAGTTGCTATAATTGTCAGCTCTCAGGGTCTGTTGCTCACGCCTCAGGAACTGTAAACGTTCTGTTTCAATCTTGCAGTACACATCCACCAGCCATTGTTGAAATAGCCTTCGGTACCAGAGAAAATAGTTTCCAGGCCGAGTCATTAAATGGTACGAATAAAATTGCTGTTGGGTAACTTTTCGCCCATTGGATGCCTTCATGTAGATGTTGTAAGATGGAGAACCATAGGGGTACATTAACGGGTACATTAAAGTATCGTAGAGGGGATGTAGTTCGGAGATCCATTTTAATGTATCATTTCTAAAACGCAAGACAATATCCCGGTTAGCTGTTGGTTCATTCTCCATTAATATTCCAATCTCATACGTTGTTGTTGGAGCATTGAATCGCCGTGGATGCTCTTCTTGCGGCCTTCGGTCTTCCCTTATGACAACTTTATGTTCTACCAAGTGTTCTTCTTCAATCCTCTCCTTTGTTGTTTTCAGCTGACAAATAAAGCTGTTGTTCTCATGTAAAAATTCAGTCAGACTTTGGAGAATGTCTCTATTGAGTCTACTGTCACGTCTCCGATTATGTAGTTCCTCTTCCAGACTATCCAAGAAGTAGACTTGAATAAACTTTGCTGTTTCATCTTCAGGTGGTAAAAGACTCCCAATCTGGTGGCAAACCTGGCCTCGAATTCTAAAAGAAGGATTCCACCCATATACTGCCGCAATTTTGTGACCAAATGATGTCATTGCAAAACAATTGTTATAACTGCGTAGATTTTGCAGAAAATCTTTAGAGATGGGACCATTGCCGGAGAGCAAATCTTGAAGCAACTGAGGCAGTGGTGGAAAGCTATCAAGCACAACTTTGCCAGAAGAACAACAACAACCAGGGGTTTCTCCTTTAAATTTTACAGCTGAGCAATGTTGACATACTTTGTCCATTTTTCCTATATCAGCTGTAGTGAGAGAGTCATTTTTGTTGTAGAGCAATCCTTTTCTATTGCAGTGTTCTATTTCATGGTGTCTCAAAGCAGTCATTCGTTGTCTAGCTGCCTCGTTTTCTGTCAATTGCTGGGGCAAAGTCATACTCTCTCTCCATGCAGCCTCTCGTTGTTGCCCTTGGTATAGGCGAAAGCTTCGTTGGGTTTCCGATTCATTCTGATGTCGTTGAGCCACTCTCAACTGACCTTGTGTACGTCTACTTACCTCATATAATTCATTCTCTTTCCAGTGCATATCTTTGCCTTTCTTGAATTTCATCTTGTGATGAATTTAACCGCCTTACAGCATGTCTAGTTCTGTCAGCTTCACGTTGGGTTTCTCTTTCCAAATCTGACAGTCTTGCTCTCCTTTCTCTTTGACGTATCCTGTTAAGTTCTAGACGTCTTTCTCTATCTGAATTGTTTTCATTGGAGCGAATTGCAGCAACTCTTAGTCTATTAGCTTCCAATCTTTCCATTCTTTTTTCCTCACTTTCGTTTCTACTTCGTTTGGGTGGCATAATTTCGGTTTTAAACGGAATTGTTTAACGATATTAATGATTGTAAATTAATTAAGCGTAAAGGAAATGTATACTAACTGAAATGGACGAACTATAAATAATATTTCTGAATAGTACAATTATAAACAATTATATTGTACCTATTTACTATGCCTCCCCACGGGACAGAGTTAGACACGAGGGTCGTTTTTTAACGTGGAGAAAAGGTACAAAAATAAAAATTGTCTCAGTCGTGAAGGATTTCTCCTCCACCGAAAGAGAACAAGAAAATGAAGTGCAGCATCTGAAGAACAGATACTACACTTTGATCTTGACCAAAAGGAATGAATAAAAGCGACCTACGTGTGACTCATTACTTCCGGGTGTAAACGTCACAGTCTAAAAGTAATAATTAAAAAAAAAAGTAAATGTAAAATAAATGTAATACCAACTTAGGTTAACTAAGTAAACAGTACAATTAAAACAGTTCTATTAAAACAAATAATTACTAAGATCTAGGTAATTGTTAGTCTCATTGTTATGGTTTTAAAGAAAAAAATGTGTAAAAAAAAGTTCTGCTTTTGTGAGTACGTGTATTTCTTTTAAATTACATAACCTTTTTATTTCATTATTTATATCTCTTTTAAATTTATATATTTTGTTAGTAAACTGGAAGAAATTCAGTTGAATAAAACCTTGTTCGTGTTCTTTACGTTAAACTCATATTTTTATAAAAGGTTCATCCGGTTTAAAGAAAGCACTAAGTTTAAATAAGACTGGAAATAATTAATTCAATATATAAATAGAAAAATGAAATAAATATAAGCTTTAAGTCTTAAGATAGTAATAATCAAAATGTAATAAATTATTTGTAGTTCAAATCTATGATAAACAGGCTTTCGAAATAGGCTCGACCAGAAAGATTAAATTGGAACGAAATTATAATCTCCGTGCCATTTTCAAAACAACCCCACAAAAGTAACGATATCCTGCAGTTGGTTAAATGACAATGGTTGTAAGAAAAATGTAAAAGAAAATGCGCTTATCTGTTTATTTTGACCTGTTTTATTTAATTAAAAAAAAAATTGGCTATAACTGGAAGAGAGCGTTATGTTTTGGGGGTTGTTTAAAAAATAGAATGGAAATAAAGTTAGTTCCGTTTTAATTGTGTTTAATTGCGGCAAGCGCTAACAAAATCGAAAAATCACTGTTTACATTCGAAATGTTAACTTTTATAGGTTTACAGGTTTGCTGACAAGGCTGGGGGTGTTTAATACAATTATTTTACTAAATTGATTTTTTTCATTTAAAAATAAAATTATTTATTTTTTAATAAAGTTTTATTTTAAAATATTTGTTTTTGTTTATTTATATAAAATTACGATAGTTGAATTGTATTCTTTCAATTATATTGGCAAGTAAAATATAAAAGATTAAAACGGAACGAAATTGAAATTTCCATTACATTTTCAATACAATCCCAAAACATAAAGCTTTGCTCGCCAATGAATTGTTTTGATAATATACGTAAAGTGAGATAAATCGAATATAAAATTAAATGAAAATATATTAAATAATTAAATGTTAAATAGATTTTGTAAATAGTACAGTTGAAATGATTAGAATATTTCCAATATGTAATAAGGTCGAGGTAATTAGTTAAAGAGATTTAATATAATGTGATATGCAAATGAGCATAAGTCATTCGATATGGGGGTGGTTTGTAGACTAGTATATAAAGAAATTAGGCAAAGATTCTTATGTCTCCTATAACAGAAACATCCTAAAATGGGTTCTAATGTTTCTCTACCAGGAGAGATCTACCCTCTTACCTCCTTTATATTTCGTTGATGATGGAGAGCTGTACACACAGACAGAAACACACGAACCCTATTACTTTATAAAAATATAGATGCATACATATATTTATTACACACATTTATATACACACATATTTATTATACACATATATACATACATACATACATACATATAATAGCAAGAAAACCAATCTCTCAAAATCAGTACAAAACCAAAATAAAAACTGCAAATCTTGGGCTCAATGTCATTTAGGATAGAGCTATATTAAAGATGTTTGAATAATATTCTAATACTTCATCCGATTGAACAATCCATGAAACTACAGTAAAGTTTTAAGCTAAGTACAATTTATTCTCATTTACTAATAACATATGGCGCTTTCATTCATGAATTGGACTTTTGGAAAAACTTAGCAATATTGAGAAAAAATTTTTAAACATGCACAGAGAGCCTTTTTTTTATAAAACGATTTTTGTTTGATTTGTATGTAAAAGTCTTAATATGATGCTGATGCTGTCAGTATAACACAATTAAAAAATGACATTTTGAACTTGGAGAATATATCTCAAGGTTGCCTCGGAATTGCTCTGTTAATGACGCCATAAACTGAGTGAAACCTAAATGCGTGTATTGCCACTTACCGTCCAAATCAGATGAGCCTTTTTGGCAAAGGCAGTATTTGATATTTCTAGTGGGACAAAATCAGTTATTTTGCCAAAGAATGCTTCAGAAAAACTAAATATATAAGGAAAGTAAACACATCCATGGATAGGAATTTAGTTACCATTCGATAGTACAAGAATGCCCATTATCTATTCTTGTTTGATTTTTGGAGATGAGGCATCTAATTATTTACATTTTCTTTTTGGACTATTGTCCTCACCAACGTTGATATTTATATCAATGTACAAATAAAATTGGGCAAACTCTTCTTGTGTGTCTGTGTGTTTCTTGCATATATATGGCTATATTATTTATTTACTGTTAATAGAGTATTTATTGATAGCATTTTAAAAAATTCTATTTAAAAAGAAATTATTAGCATAATTTCCATTTATTTATAAACAAGTCAAGCTTTTTAATCTTTTGTTAAAAGTTGAAAAAGCAAAATTAAGATAAATTACTTTCAAAATCTGAAAAGAACTTCAAAGCAATTAACCAAGATGTCGAATAAAAATGATTTCTGGCTCTAAAATTCCTAGCAAATTCTTATTCAATAAAAGATTGAAAGTTTTGAAAGCTATTTACATCTAATAATTTTATAAATATAGATAAAAAACATAGTCATATATCTTTATAACAATTTGATTGAATTAATAATTTCATGACCAAAAGATATTGTAATAATTAGAAAATCCTATTAAAAATAATTTGGTAAAAATGAACAGACGCCGTAAGTCAAAAAAAAGAAGGAGAAAATGGTGAAAGAAAAATTAAAGGCAATGCTGGGCAAATACTGCTAGTTAAAAATAAATCTATTTATCTTTATTAAGGGGCTACTAATTAAGACAATGTCTACTAGGAATTATGTGAGGAGATGAGCAAAATGTCTGTTCACATTACATTTAAATTTCTGCATATTAGTACAGTTAGGGAATTCAAAAGTCTGTCAGTCTGAGGGAAGAAACTATTAGAGTAGTGAAGAGGTGGGATTTTACTGCTAGACAGGTTTGTCGAATGTATGTATATTGAGGGAGTACAAGTGCAACAAGTTCATCAGAGCATATTCCATTAAAATACTTGTAAAACAGAAACAGGGATTCAACATTACGACGATGGGAAGGGATGCAACATTATAGTGTTGGGACAGAGGTTGGAGCTTGCTGGATAGTACCCTTTAGCCTATTTTAGGTTTGTGGTTTATTTATGTAATGTGCTATCTTTCTCATGTTTAAATATAACATTTGTAGCATTAGTCATAGAAATCACGAATGGATTACAATTGTGGCTGAGAACACCCAAAATCAATCCTTGTCTACAGTAACAGGGAAACTTCTTGTCAAATTAATGGGAGCTTGCTTAATTCAACCCGGGTTATTGCTGCAACAAAGATTAGGTAGTCTCAAATATCCCTAAATACTGCCGAATGTCCTGATTATAATTGATTTTGAAAAATGAATAATGTTCATAAAAACACCAAGAACAACAATTAAAAATGAATAGCCTTGAAAGATGATCCAAGTTAATAAGAGAATCAGTGCCGTAGGAAGATATGGTACAGGGTAAAAAGATGGGACAAAGAAAAGTATGTGCACAAGAAAGGAGTGGAGCAATCTGATTCTTGATGGCATTCCCTGATAGGGCTACCTCAGGCGATTGTCAATAAATCAACCCTTATTCAAAGAAAGAAAATAAAGCCTAAGGTGGCGCACCTCCTAGAATTGAAAAGAATTTCTGTAACAGAGTAGGATTGGTGCTACAGTGACCCACCCTCTGCCAGAATGATTGTCGAGGACATATCCTTGAGTGGTATAAACAAAGCAACGAACCAGTCATTCTAACTGAATGCTAGAAAAGTAGTACTACCACTGGGAGATTATACCACCACCACCACCACCACCATCACAAGGTTTGTTAACAGAAAAATGACATCAAGCAAAATAAGCAAAGCAAACTAGATCTGCTGAGCAGTTAAACTGTCGATAATGAATGAGAGCTTTTTGAAAAAAAGAATAAAATTTATTTTTAGATATATTGAAAAAGAGAAAAATATAACAAACATGATTTATACTTAAATTTAACTTCAGTAAGCATTTAAAACCCCCCCAAAAAAACAAAAATTAATTCAAAAGAAAAATTGAACATTGTCCCTGCATGAAAAGATAAACATCACGGTTTATCATGGATGGCAAAAACTAAAATTTGTTTATTATTTTTAATTTGAAACAATTTTTACATATTTATTTAAATTAAAAAAAAATCAAGCAATTGCTATATGTGTGTGTGTGTGTGTGTGTGTGTGTGAGAGAGAGAGGTGAGAGAGAGAGAGAGAGAGAGAGAGAGAGAGAGAGAGAGTATATATAAAGTGTATCACAAAAGTGAGTACACCCCTCACATTTCTGCAGATATTTAAGTATATCTCTTCAGTAACAAAATGAAAAGTAGTCTGTGTGCAGCTTATATAACAGGAATAATTGAAAAAAAAAAAAAACTCAAAATATAACCATTAAAATCTAAACACTTACGACAAAAGTGAGTACACCACATAAGGAAAGTTGTTAATATTAACATACACTATGTCAACTGTCAATATTTTGTGTGGCAATCAGCATTATCCAGCACTTCCTTTACTCTCCTGGGCATGGAGTTTACTAGAGCTTCACAGGTAGCCACTGAAATTCTCTTCCACTTCTCCATAACGACATTGCTAGGCTGGCAGATATTTGAGACTTTGTGCACCTCCACCTTCCGCTTGAGGATCCCTCAAAATTTTCTATTGGATTCAAGCCTGGAGAGATGCTTGGCCAATCCATCATCTTTACCTTCAACCTCTTCAGTAAAGTGGTGGTCATATTGGAGGTCATTGTCATGCTGGAACACTGCCCTGTGACTCAGTTTCTGGAAGGAGGGAATCATTCTTTGCTGCAGTATTTCGCATGTTGGAGTTCATGTTTCCTTCCATATAATGTAACTCTCCAACATTTGCAGCACTCATGCAATCGCAGATCATGACATTCCTACCACCATGTTTAACTGTAGGCATGTCACACATATCTTTGTACTCCTCACCTGGTCTCTGTCACACATGCTTCATGCCATTGGAACCAAACAAACTAATTTTCATCTCATCAGACCATAAGACATCGTTCCGAGTAATCCATGTACTTTGTTGACATGTCGTCAGCAAACTGCTTGTGAGCTTTCTTGTGTATTGTGTTCAGAAGAGGCTTACTTCTGAGATGACAGCCATGCACACCAATCTGATGTAGAGTGTGGTGTATATGGTCTGTGTACTAACAGGGTGAGTCCCCCCCCCACCTCTTCAATCACTACAGCAATGCTGACAATATTCATATGCTGATGTTTGAAAGTAAACATTTGGATGTGACACTCAGTATGTGCGCTCAGCTTATTTGGACGACCTACCCAAGGTGTGTTCTGAATGGACTCTGCTCTTAAAATGCTGGATGATCTTAGCCACTGTGCTGCAGTTCAGTTTCAGAGTATTGGCAATCTTATCTTATTGTAGCCGTGGCCATTTTCATGTAGTGCAATAATGCATCTTTTAAGATCCTCAGAGACTTCTTTGCCATGTGGTGCTATGTTGGAACTTTCAGTGACCAGTATGAGAGAGTGTGTGAACACACCTGCTCCCTATGTACACATAGGCCTGACAAGCAGAACTCAGTTTGTACATTTATGGGTGTAATTTCTTAGGGGTGTACTTACTTTTATTGGCAGGTGTTTATCTTTTAATGGTTATATTTTGAGTTATTTTGAGGGGGAAATAAATTAACTCTGTTATATAAACTGTACACAGAGACTACTTTTCAGTGTGTCAAAGTGTCATTTTTTCAGTGTTGTCCCATGAAGAGATATACTTAAATAACTGCAGAAATGTGAGAGGTGCATTCAATTTCGTGATACACTGTATGCCTCCATCTGACTTTCTCAAAACTTGTACAATGGATGATACCCACTTTCTAGCCCCAGGTGGAACATGTTCAACAATGTCTTTTTCTATTTATTTTCATAATTTTGAAACCAATAGCAACAAATTTACTAATTTTCATGCTCATAATAAGAGGAAGTAACATGTTTTCATATTAAAATTACTTCATACATTTTAAAAAAACTTTTCAGTTGTTTTCATTTTTATCTTATTCATTATTTTAATAGAACTTATGTTAAGTAAATCGTTTCAAACAAGCCTGTAATCCTTGTTACACAATGTGACAATTATAGTCATTACTTCAATTCTATCATCTAACTCCAGAGAATCTTCAAAGTTTGTGTAACCAACTCATCAAATTAGTGCGCATGAAAATTAGTAAATTTGTTGCTATTGGTTTCAGAATTATGAAAATTAATAGAAAAGGACCTTGTTGAACATGTTCCATCTGGGGGTAGAAAGTGAACATCACCCATTGTAAATTTTGTAAAGTTAGCTATCCAATGCATTTCCAGAAATTTTTTAATGTAAATCATAAATTTAAATTTTTAATGTAAATGTAACCTCACTACCAGAATCATTTTGCATATCCAAATCCTTGTTAATTTTTAAAATAATGTATTTTTTCTTTTCTTTCTTTTTTTTCAACTTTCTTTACATTTTTATTTTTATGAAACCATTTCAACATTTGTCTTTTTAAAAATGGGTCTTTTTTATGCAATGCAAGTCTTTCCAAATGTTAGGCATTTTCATTTTTTGTACTCTCTTCCATGATACTAGCATTTTTAAATCTTTTTAGCATTGAGGAAAATTTGTTCCATGGGTTGACTTTTATATTGGTTTTATTTCTTTAAAACTTCTTAATGCTGTACAAAGTCAATACATATATTTGTTGGTGTTCTGTTATTTTATATTAGTGTGATGCAATGTGCTTTCAATTAATATTTGATTGAATTAAATCTTTTTCAATTGTCTGCTGTTCTTGTTTTTCAAATTTGTAGACGGTGTAGATATTTTATGATTAGTTTGTCGTTTTCTTCTTCCACTTTGTTCTTTTTGCAAGCATCAATTATTTTTTGGGTCTCATATTTCTTATAATCTAACTTATTTTTCGTCAGATTTTTCAGGTTTGTGAGATACGTCATGATGGATGCTATCATTATGGCATCACATGCAGTATGTAGCTATAAATAAATCATTTATTTCATTTCCTCACATTAACCTGCTGCTTTTTTTACTTTTTAGTTCTTGCACTGGCAGCAAAACATCATAACCATGTATCGACAAAATTGGAATCTTTAAAAAACTATTAAAATCCTTCTCCTAACCAAAAAGCTAACCGTCAATCATACCTAACCCGACTCACTGCAATAGAAAATCATATTTGCACTTAAGTGTGAAAGAACATTACTTCAAGAAATATGTACGAGAACTTCATGAAGATTTCTGAAATGCTATTTCTTAGTTGCAGGCTGAGAGGGATGCCAACACAGAACTCCTTTATGTGATCTCTCTGGTGAGTATATCAAACCAATGCCAATAGAAACAGACTCATGAAAATCAATAAACCGCTATTTGCTCATTCAAATTGTCTTATTTAGGACGTTTTTTAACCTGATTTGATGGAATCTTTGGCCATGTTTTTTAGGCAATGAAAGAATGCAAGAATTCGATCTAAGAATCTTCAGTGTATTCAGGAACAGAGACGTTTGCCAGAAATATTGACAATTTAGTGGATTCACTAAGATGTAACGTTTCCCTTCAATAGAATTGTAAAGCTGCAAAAACTTACATAATTGTTTTCTTTTTATATAATCATCTCACATATTCTCGTTTTTCAAGAATTCTTGTTACTAAATGCTATTATACCAACAGAGATTCCTACTGGTTGCATTAAGTCACATGATAAGGCTTGTTTGAAGGAGTTAGATTCAAGTAGCAATTTCTCTTCCCATGTAAACATTGTGATGATTCCTAGTACTGTTTTTGCTCATCCTTCAGACTTTTCAGCAAAAGTAAATGCATATCTTTCATGATATTGTAGAGAAGCTTTATCATTTTATCAATTAAGGGAACACTCTTCTCTTTTTTTGCTTTCAGAAATTTTTCAAAATATGTTACCCAAAAAATTACATGTTCTCATAACTAAAAATCACCCCAAAGACTGAGATGTTACAGAATATTTAAACGGTCTAATAAAGAATATTAGTGTTTTATCTTAATATTGGGTGGAGACATAGTATTAATTCGTTCTTTAAAGCAAATAATTTTATGCAATTTTTAATTTTTGAGAAAATGAATTGATCTGTGACCAATGTTGAAACATTGAGAATGGATTCTAAGAAAGAAAGAGAAAAATATGTATACCAGCATGATAGCATTGGAATCTAAAAACAAAATTATCAAAATTATTGGAATACCCCCCCCCTCCAATTTATACTTGATAGCCAATATCCAGATATGTTAGTGTTGAGTGTGACCGGTAGAATGCCAAAAATGACATTCACCTCCAGCCATAGAATAAACTGATATGCTATACAGGCTTGTATAAATGATCACCTTGCATCAAAGTCATTTCTCTTGACCGGGATATATATGTATGACTGAGGACCAGTTGTGAATTTAATATTCTTTGAATTACAAAGCAGACTCAACCGATTTAGGATGAATTCCTGCATGAGGAAACGACAAGAGTATCGTTAATTGGGTTCAAAATGTATTTTCATATTCTTTTTAAATGAACACAAACTGGAACAAATTATATCGAAATAATGATTGCTTTTAATCCTATTATGGATTAGAGAGATCCGAAAATGGATTTAAGCCGTAAATTAGTTTGGAGGGAGGGGGTTATGAGTTCAAGTCCAGCCTAAGTAAATGTTTAGCTGTTTTTAAAGTCAATCTTTTATCTGAAATATATACTTATATTACTACCATGTATTGTTTTGATTGTGGCGTGCGATAGTATGTATAGATGAGAACTGAATGCTAGGCATGTTGGAGTCCTGTCATGGCTAATGCATTACTTGAGAAAGGTATTAATCCATATATCCTCCTTCCAACTATGGTTTAAATAGTAAAGTAGGCAAACTCTCATGACTTGGTTGTGCAACGAATCTAGGATAAGGAAAACTCCACAGCAACACATATTTGTATTTCTCTGCTTATGCCAAGATTGTTTCTAGTTGTCTTGGATTTCTTGCCTTTTGACTCAAGCAATATCAGTTCAGCAGGTGTGGTTGAAGATTACGCAACCCTTACTTCATTACTAACTCCTTGCAAAGACACACTTACAGGACGTGTTCATTGTTTCTCAAGACTAAAAAGAGGAAAAAAGAAGAAGAAGAGTACCGTCATAGAAAACTTTTTCTTTTTGCTGAAGTTGTCATCAGTCCCTGAGAATGTTTTCTCGAAACACAATAAATAAATAATGTAAACAAGTATTTATTCACATAGGACAGAAATAAAAAGCCATTTTAGGTAGGAATGAAGTGAAAAACAATGCCATTAAACTATCTCTAATAATATTTCTGCAGTGAGTTTCTTCTTTGCAATTACATTAAGACTGTGGGAAAGGGCGACATTATTCCATATTAATGAATCTCAACATCTTCAAAAGATTCCCATACAAAATAAGACATTTTTTTTTGTTTTTATTATCAAAGCGTTACCAACTACTAACTACATGCTCTGTATAATTGCACCAGATTTTTGTTCTTATTTTACATGAAAAGTTTTTTTTTCTTATAATTAAAAAAAAGAATGAAGTTAATTTTTGTTGGCATACACTGACACATGAACATATGTTACATACAAAATTTCAACATAAGATATTATTTTATTAAGTAAATATAATCATAAATAAAAATAGCAACTTGTGTTCTATCAATTGTATACAATGAACATTGTATACAATAAGTATGAGATTTTATTTGTTGAGTAAGCAATAAAAATATGTTGATCTTCTCAATAGATTTGTATCCAAACTAATCACCATAGATACGAGTGGAGTGATTGGCTTTGCCATGCAGGACTTCCAACAACTCTGCTCTATTCTAGTAAATTATTATGAATTGAGTTGGCTCTCCATCACCACAATTTAAACAAACACCTTGTGCTTACTCTTAGCCTTCCAAGCCAACAGAAAATCTGGTGAAACTTCCTAATGCTCCAACTATAGATTTTACTAGCAGGCCACCCGGCATTGCCTGGTCATAAAATACGCTTAAATATGATATTTTTTATTAATGCACATTTCGTATTTATTATTATATTATATTGGACACAATGATTTAAAAAGTTTTTTAAAAAAATGACTTGTGCGCCACCGCCGAGAATTGAAACCAAAACGTTTAGCTTATGATTTACTTTTTCCTTTGACGTTAATGCCTGAGCTATGAAGGCATGCTTGCTGCAAAGCTAAAAATTAAAACATGAACCAATAGCTATTACGTCATGCATGCATATTCGTAATGCTTTCGTTCGACCTTCACCTGGCAAATTCTATTTTTTTTAATTTTCACACTTTACACAAATTTTCCCTGGCTAAAACCCAAACAAAGTTTTGCATTGGTTCGACCACCCTATATATTAAGTTTCATGTCTGCAGACCAAAAACTATAGGAGGAGTTTGGTAGGCTAAATTTTAAACAAATATATATATATGCATACATAAGATTGATTATAGAATGAGGTTTGTGTTCATTATAACCTTTTACACAAATATTACATAAGTATAAATCATGTAGAATATAATAATTACACATAATAGTTAACTAAAGATGATCACCCCACAAGAAAACTGAAAAAACTAATTGGGAATTAATTAAAATGAATGTTCAAAAGAATATGCAAATTAGCTAGATTTTTTGCAGATGGATGCAATTCCACGATCTATATATAAGAAAGTTGTATTTTTTTTTAAAATAAATAGAAAAAAGGGTTTTTAATGTGAAAATCAATACACACAAAAAAAAAAACACAAAATTTATAGGAGTATAGATAAATTTGGTAGTAGAAAAAAAAAATGAACTTTTAAATTGATCTTGGATTTTATTGAATGTTGAATTATGTATTTATATATTTCTCAATAAATAAAAAGTTATGCTGAAGCAAAATATCTATACAATTAACTGAATACAAATTGCATATAAATTGATGTATTTATTTATTCTGTATTAAACTAACTACTTCTACTTAACATTTTCCCACTATTTGCTTCACTATTTTTATTTTCTTTTAAATTACGCTCTTTTCTATACCAAATTATTGTTTTAAAATAGAATATTAAAAGTGAATTTAATATCAACTGCACCGTTAAATTATTAATTAAACTATAGTGTTAGAAATTAAGATAATTATTGCTGAGGTAATGTTTTAATTGTATAAAATTATTGGATACAAATAGCTTTTAAAAATTTCAAACTTTAATACGTGAAGATTTGTTAAGAATTTTATAGCCAAAAATTACTTTCTAGTTGACTGTTTAAATGCTTCCAAATTCATTCAAATTTCGAAAGGTCACAAAGTAATTCAGCTTTTTTTTTTAAGTATTAAAAAATATTAAAATGGCTGACTTGTTTATAAAAAAATGAAATGCATTCTAATAGATTTAATTTCACAATTATTTTTTTTATGGGATTTAAAATATTTGTTCTATTTCATTGCATTTTGATCTGTCACATAGTCATGAGAAAAAAAATGCACGCAGGTTAAGTTATCTCAGAAACTATCCGACTCTGAGTATCTCTTGTTTTAATCAATAATCTCAGATCAATTTTAAGAGAAAAAATCTCGTAGAATATGTATATACAGAACAAATTCTCTTAAATATTTCATGAGATAGACCCCATAGATATAACTTCGAATGATTTATCTTAGAATTATTTTTATATATGTTAGGCAATTTGTTGCAACAATTTATGTTTGATCACAGACACATGAATAAGTATGTATAAGCTATATATATATATATATGATGATTGCTGCAGCTTTCCAGATGATCGCCATCATATTGAGTTCTCTCCATCTCATCATCCATGCCATCTCAGATGACTCTGTACTCCTGCCACAGATTTGCACATCTTGAAGCAGATGTGACATAAAAATTGAGCAATTTCAGCTGAGTTAACTTCCTCTGGAGGTTGAAGGATATTCCTATGAACAAACACGTCTTCTCAAACCAACGGTAGACTTGCCAACCCTGCTGTATATCAAACAGACCGTTTGGTTCGGACTAATAGGACTAAAGTTAACCTGAACAGGAGTTTTGTGTAACTTAAGGTGGTTGAAGTAGCCAGCTTTTTACAGAAGCACTCGTTCACAAGTGCTGCATTTCTACCTCTCTATGTCATGGTTAAGACCATCGCTTCAGATTGCTGTTGGTCTGTTTTCTTTTCTCTAGAGCATCCCAACTTTCACGTACAAGCTTTCGCCACTTCAGCCTTGGCAGAGTAAGTGCTTCCCATGTGTCGATGTTGATTTTAAGGACTTTCAAATTATTCTTTGTACAGTGCCTGAACCTCTTCCTAGACTTATATTGAGGGCACTTGCCATTTCCCAGTTCCCCATAAAAAATTTGTTTCAGCAGCCTACGATCTTTTATTCAAGCCATGTGGTCCACCCAACGCATGTGAGATCTGATTACAAGGGTCTCAATACTAGAGCAACATGCTCTCACAAGGACCTCAATATCGGATACTTGATGTTTAAAATACGTCTTAAGCATTTTTGGTGAAATCGTTCAAGCCATTTAATGTGCTCTTTGATGCAATGTCCATGTCTCTGATAAATACTACAGCATGGTTAGCACACACGTCTTGTAAATGCAGATCCTTGTCCTGATGCCATGGCCAGACCACACTCTATTCACTAACTTTCCAAAAGCTACAGCAGCCTTCTGAATTCATCTGTGGATTTCAGTATTAAGGGAGCCATCTCTTAACAGAGAACTACTAAGGTAGACAAAAGATTAGACTACCCATAACCTAGCACCACAGACTATGACTAGCCCATTGCAGGAGTGAATATCAAGTTTGTTTTAGACAAATTGATCTTCAGACTAAAGGCAGTGCAGGAGTCAGCAAAGTGATCCATTATATGCTGCATATCAGCTTCAGTGTGCAACAAAAAATAGCATCGTTTGCAATCAGTAACTTCTTTACTAAGACATGATGCAGCTTGGTTCTGGCATTAAACTTTTTAAGATTAAAAATGTGACCTGTGGTTCTAAATTTTAAAATGACACCCTTATCACAATCTCAAAACACGTGAGCAAATAGAACAGCAAAATATATAGAGAACAGAGTAGGGGCAGGAATATCACCTTGTTTGACACCATTGTCAACTGGGATTTCATCAGACAATTTTCCATTAAAAGAGACTCGAGCTTTCATGTCCCTGTGCAGTTCCTTGAATATTCTGACAAAAGTTGGAGGATAGCCTGCTTCCTCTAAGATCAACCAGAGAGCATGCCTGTTGATGGTGTCAAATGTTTTGGTTAGATCCACAAACATTTGATACAGCAGCATCTGCTGCTCAATGCATTACTCCCGGACTTGCAGGGCTGCAAAAATCATATCCATAGTCCCTCTGCCAGATTAAAATCACTTTGTGACTCCAGAATAGCATCAGGACAAACATCTTCCAGTAGCCTAAGTTTAATAGAATTCATGCAAGTACTTTCCCAGCAGCTTCCTACAGCGTGATCCCACGGTAGTGGTCACACTCATTTTTCTGTCCCTCAAATTCTGTGGAACAGGAGCACCTGCCCAGATTTCCTCAACAAAACTAAGGAAAGCCTCAGCAATATTAACACCTCCAATCCACCAGAAAACCATCTAAACCAGGTGCCTTGCCACTGCTGACTTGTCAACTGTACCTCATCCAAACTAGGTAAACGATCCATTCTGAATACGGCATCACATATATATATATATATATATATATATATATATATATATATATATATATATATATATATATATATAGTCTATTATACAAACATATCTCTATCCTCCATTAAGTACTATTTAATAATCATACAGAGTTCATTCGATTTACATCTTGCAAACCAACTTATACAACCATTATACACTATATATATATATATATATATATATATATATACATATTGTACACATATATATAATTTCACCATAAAACCTGCGCACAGCAGAGCAGCAACAAAGTGCAAGAGAAGGCTAGACACGTCAAAGCTCGGAGATAGAAGATGGCAAGATAGATTACAATTTGCAATCAACTCAGCATTGAAAGAAATCACTGACGATTCTAATTCACCAGAACAAACAGTGGGGCTCACTAAACAGGCCTGTATTCCGCTGCGGCAGAGGTACTTGGCCACACAAAGAAACAGAATGTGGACTGGTTCAATGAGAGTGATGAAGAAATTAGAGATGCAATAAATGAAAGAAACTGAGCATTAAAGAAAATGAGTGTTAAAATCAAAACTAAGTAACCCGACGAGCAGACCAGAAGAAGCTGAAAAAAGTGAGGGTAGAAGCCCAGAAAAAGCTAAGAGAAATGGAAAACACCTGGTGGCTGAAAAAGGCTGAAGATACACAGAAGCAAAAAGAGGAAAACAATTCTGCAGGTTTCTTCAGGTCACTGAAGGAAGTGTATGGCCCCAGAGCCCAAATGACTAATACTCTCTTATCAAAAGATGGAAACGCTACACTGACCCAACCAAAACAGTTAATTCAAAGATGGCAAAAGTACTTCAGCGCCCTACTGAATGTAGACTCCAATACGGATGAGAAGATCTTAAGCCATATAATAGTTTTCCCTTAGTAGATGGACCTAAATGATATACCAAATCTTGGGAGCAATTAACAAAACTAAAATGAACAAATCTTCAGGAATTGACAATATACAAGCTGAAGTATACAAGTTTGGTGGAGAACAACTCATAAGAAAACTTCACCAACTAATAGCAAAATGCTTGGCAACAAGGAACACTGCCACAAGAATTCAAAGATTTCATGATCATCCCAATCTATAAAAACAAAGGTGACCATAAGGACTGCAGCAACTACCAAGGTAAATCCTTGTTGGCCATTGCCGGGAAAGTAATAGCTAAAGTGGTGCAAGCTTGGCTAGTAAGATTGGTGGAAAGTGTCCTAACCAAATCACAATGCGGGTTCAGGCATGAAAGACCTACAATAGATATGGCAGATCCCCCCCTCCTCCAAAAGTCATTGAAGAGTACCAGGAGCTGTACATAGTCTTTGTAGACTTTCGCAAAGCATTTGATACGGTTGACCAAAAAATGCTGTGGAAAATCCTTAAAGTGTTTGGATACTCTGATCATTTTGTGGAAATTATCAAACAATTTCATGAAGGAGCAAAAGAGAGTTGTAGTAGAAAACCTAGAAAGCGAACTCTTGGAAGTAAATCATGGCACCAAACAAGGGTGCATACTGGCCGCAACACTGTTCATCTTATTTGCGACACGCGTTCTAATGTTGCTTCATCAAAACACAGAAGGGAAACTGTTCAAGCTTGCAAAACTGAAGACCAAGACCAGGAAGGAGGTGGTAACAGAATTGTTGTTCACAGATGACACTGCTCTGATAGCTCACAATCAAGCTCAGATGCAAAGGATAGTTGATATTTTCTCTTAAACAGCCAGGAAGATCGGCCTACAAATAAACATAGGGAAGACAGAAGTGATGTATCAGCCCTCAGCAGGTGTGACTCTTATAATCTTATAAACAAATATATATATATATATATATATATATATATATATATATATATATACACACACACACATACACATACACACACAACTAGCTTTATTATATAAATAGGGATAAGTTATGCCTCTTTCATTTTAATACTCTTCTCAAACTAAAAAATACAACAAAAAAACATTGCACAGAATATTAGCATACAAATTAGATTCTATTAAACATGTCTATTATATAAAACAAACTTTGAACGTATGTGCGTGAGTTTGTTCCCTATGAATTCCAAAATACCTGGGAGGATTTTTATGAAATTTCACACAAATGTTCTTTAAGTATCAAAATGTCTTAAAAAGTATTGAAAATCGATAATCCAAAAAATCTGATGAAAGGAGGAACAGACGATTTTGACCAAAGTTAACACCTAACACAGCCTAACATTACAAGGGTATTTGAAAAGTTTTATTATCACACAAGCAGAAAAACCAGCATATAAAATCAAGAGCAGGTTCTTTGATATGACAGGGATGCAGTCAAAATGAATGTTTTTGCTTAAAACTCAATTGAACCATGATACTTAACGTTTGCATTTCAGACTTTAATTCAAGCCATTATATATAAAAAATAATTTTATAAAATCAATAGTAGGTTCTCTACACTGCAATGTAGACTATAATGTATTGTGAAATAAGTCACTGTGGGGAAGCATGTGAAGCTTCCACCCAGTGCACCGCAATGTGTTCCCAACTAGAGTAGGCAATCAATTGCTTTACTTGAGAAATGGCAATAAAAATATAGGAGTGTGAAACATTTGTTGATCATCATTCAATCCCGGGTAATGTCAAGTCTCTCTGCAAGTCATCCCATAAAACGAAATTGGTTACATCTTTAAAAACATTATTTGTAAATTTCATTTGAAAATATCAAAAACCAACTAATGTTATACAATTGATTTTTTATTTATTTAATGATTAAAATCATTTTTCTTTTAACTTTTATTGTAAAGACATTTTTCTTCTCTTTATTTTGCTGGTGGTATTAAGCTTGAAGGGTCGCTCCTTTATGAAGAGAGAAAGTATACGTCCAATGTTATTGCCTGTTGTGGCAAAGTCTGAAATCTAATTGTTTATATGTTTGGCACGAATTTTGAATGGAAAGAACTTGGTCACATCTTAGAAAATATTATTTCGTAAGGTTAATTTGAAAATTGTGAGAAAAAAAATTCAATTCATTTTAACATTATTTCTGAATTCATCCAAATTCAATCTTAACATAATTCATCTGTTTGTTTTAAATAATATTATGGTACTAGCTGCCCTTATCTATTGTTGCTTTTTCTTTTAAATTTCATATAAATATTTATATTTTTGCAAAGATGAAGGAAGAGGAGGAAGAAGAAAAAGAACAACAACAAAAATTTAATAAAAAAGACAACAACAAATTTTCAATAAAATCGATCAAACTATTAAATCCCAGAAATACTTTTTTTCTATTACTGTTGTTTTTTTAAAAATTATTTAATTATTTTTTAAAATAGTAATCTAATTATTACTGTATAGTTTGATCATTGAATTATCAGAGTAATTTTTTATAAAACTATAACTAACATCCAGAAAAGATAGGTCTATCTGTTTGAAAATGTGTATTGTGAAAAGTAAAAACCAAGGTGTTTACAATATCAGCAGACAGAATGATTGAAAGATTATATGACGAATGTAGGGAGAGGGAAGCTGGTGTACCATTTAATTTTGGTAAATTTAATTTCTTTATTAGATTATTTTTTAAAGTAAAATTTGAAATATTTTATTTTATTGCATTTTTATTTCAATAAATATTTGATTCATAATTGACCATCCTTGACTGAAAGTTGATGGACAAGTCAGGCATATAAATGAAGTTTATTTGTATCAAAATATTGTTGGATTGCAAAAAGCATTTTAGATTTTAATTAATGATTCTATGGGTAGCATTTTTTTTTTCATTTTGTAGAATAATTTTGTGAGCCATGTTCTTAACCAATGGGTTTTACTTTATCTTTTGAATGCAGCCGCATCAAATAACATAAGAGAATATAAAAGATGTTAAAAGAAAACAGAATGATGAAAAACTGCCAGAAGATAGTCCAGCAAATTCAATTTGAAGAAAAAGAAGCCATTTTGAAATTGCTTCAATTTTCAAAAACAATTTTTTAAAAATTTAATTTCGTTTATTTAAGGCTATAAATAAGAATGTTCCTTTTTTTTTTTTTTTCAAAAATGAACAATTTCCAAAAAAAAAAAAAAATAATAATTAAAATAAATTTTAGAAGAACCGTTTGCTTATTTATACGTTGTGAAGATTCCAATTATTTGTTCTGCCTAAAAGAATGAAGAAACGGAAAGAAAAATTTTCATACAATAACATTGACAATATTGGAGAACAGAATCCATTAAATAGAGATTTGTTTTGTAAATGTTTTTATGTTCTAAAACCAAGTTTTGTTTGTCTCATTACATAAATACGTTTCTTGTTTGCATCTTTTTTAGCTTAGAAATTAAAAAGGCAAACAAGGGACGTCATCTCTTACTAAAAGAATAAGAATTATTCTCCTCTGCTAATTTTTATTTTTAAATCCTTATTTAAAAATAAAAATTCATATTAGCAAACTGGCGAACCAGGGTAAGTATTTTTTAATAATTAATTATAGCAAAGAATATTAGCTTATTGCCAATAACAGAGTACAATAATAAAAAAAAGAAAATTGACTAAATGAAATCAAAATACTACTTTGAAAACCCAGCTGGTATAAGTTTAGATTAGTTTAGTGATTTTTCCTTGTACACAATTAATATTCCAATTCCCATGTCAAACAGTTCGTGCCAAAGATGGAGTACAATACTGTTTGAAAGTAATTCCCAAAGTAAATTGTTAAATTTTTTAACTCAAAGTTGAAGAGCTATGAAGATGAGAATGGTACCATTAAAATGAGCAACCTTTGTACTCCAGAATTTATTTTCCTACAGTCATACCATACTGCATACACTTTTGCTAAGAATTCAATGATACATCTGTTTCTGATACACATCCATGACAGTTGCCTTTTTAGAGTTTCACACTGTCAATATCTGTAACAGAGAGATGAAACTTTCAAGTCATGAATGCATGTTCAGTCATCATAAAAATGCAATTCACAATCTCCTCTCATCCATTCAGGCGGAATAAAAAATAGGAGTCATTACTTTTGGAATACTCCTAACAATGCTTGCAATAGCAGCTCAATACAAAATACTGTATACTTATGCTAGACTTTTTAAAGGAAGTAAAGTGAGTTGAGGAATGAACAGCTGATTTTAAGGAGACATTCTGAATCAGACATGAGTGCACCTTGAAGAAATGAGTGCACACTAACAGACATTGGCAGGATTACTAAAGATGAGAGGATGACTTTTACTAAGAACTTCTTCGCCATTTTTACTCAACCTTAAACTGAAGACCTCCAATTACAAAATCATTAAGAATTAAGGATGAAAAAACTTCATTTTGTAAACATTCAAAACAACTAATACAGAAAGATTTAGAAAATATCTTCTATGGTGTATAAATTAAACATTCTCCTGTTAAACAATTAGTGATGATAATGTGATGCCCCCCCCCATCAAAATCACTAGCCACACCACATCAAATAGTTATGAAGGGTCAAGAAGAATGTAATTTCCATGAACAAAGTTCCTTTCCAAGAACTTCTCATCTGTAGAACATATTACCATGTGATTGCTTCTCTACAAACTTCAACACGGTCGTTTTCAACAAATACTTGTCCTCATAAGTAATTACATTTTCTTCATTTCATTCATCATTTGCAATCCTCTCAAAATAGACTTCGTAGCCTCGTAGGAGATGTCCTTTTCTCTTCCTTGCAACCTCTATCTCACAGAAGAGATGTTGCGAGTTTGTCTCTGATGTATCGTTATTTTCATAGAAAGTGTTTGACTGAGCTTCAATCTATGGTCCCCCCTCGCAAAACTTTCACAAGAAACACTCGTCTAGCTGTAAACACTATCAATAATTTCCCCCACTCTTTATCTGTGCCTAAACATAAACGTAGATTCCATGAACAAAGCTTTTTTATTAGAACTGCACGCCTGTGGAATTGTCTTCCGTTTTCCTGCTTTCCGGCTGACTACAATATGATTGTCTTCAAGTCTAACGTAAATAAGTTCTTGATGAGCCGTTCCATATAAGTTATCAAATTTAACAAATTTTCATTACTAATGATTATTATATTGTCCAACTTCTACTGTACACTCATTAACCCTTATCCTTGAGTGGCCTATTGGCCTTGATAATGTGGTGATACCTATGAAAAAAAAAAGAAAAAAAGTCCAATGTGAACAACTTCTAATTGAATCGTCCCCCTAAGTAATCCAAGTTACAAAATTCCCACTGTTTACTATGCTAAAATCACAATGACTAATGTATACCTATTAACCCTTATCCTTGAGTGGCCTCTGGGCCTTGATAAGTGGTGACACCCATGTAAAAAAAAAAAAAAAAATCATTCATCATTCAACTGTTAATGTATCCATCACATTAACACTAATCTTGTAAGTAATTTTGATACATAAGTCATGACTTACTATTAAATCACAAAAAATGTAAATATGTATCAGAAAAAGAACAGATATATTTAAGATTCATTTTTATCAAAATGCTATTTCAAAATTAAGCACCAAAAACGAACTGTTCCATCGCTGCACTGTTGCATCTCTGTGCCTGTTTTACAAGTATTTTAATGGAACGTGCTCTGATGAACTCGTTGCACTTGTGCCCCTTCGGTGTACATATCCCCGACGAACCTGTTTAGCAACAAAATCTCACCCTTTCACTGTTGAGGTCCCTAAATGCCAGAAAGCTTTCTATTTTAATAGTTTTGTTTTTCACTCAAACAGATAGACTTTGGAATTCCCTTCCTGTTACCTTACTGTACTGATATGCAGAAGTTTAAATGTAATGTAAACCAATTCTTATTAATCTTTCTTAGGCATAGCTCCAAATAGCAACGTTCTTTCATCGTCATTCAATAATAAGCACACCTGGATGCAACGTGCAAAATTGTTAATGACTCTAGCACACTTCTCTCTTGACATTTGCCCTAATTTGAGCCTTAAGTTCAGGAATAGTCTGGGGATTGTTTTGTTAGACATTATCATTGATATAACCACATAAATAAAAACATGGAAAAGAAGGAGTTAAGGTTCGGTGAGTATGAAGACCATTCAGGATCATACTTTGTGTTGATGAGACAACCAGCAAAGTATCCCTACATAAATATAATGAGAAATATTGATTTTTATTTATTCCATTCAAAATGCCTTAATCTTTTTAATTTTGCCTCTATCAGATTTTCATTTTCACAAGCTGTCTTTTTGTCTGTCTATTTCTCTCTCTGCTGCACACACACATATCTATACTGCTATAAGTTTGGGATTTTTTTTGGTATTGACATTCATATTAAAAACCTTTTTTCTATTTATTTAAGAAAATACAACTTTGTTATATATGGGTTGTGGAATTGCAGTCACTAGCAAAAGATCTGCCTAATTTGCATATTCTTTTAAACATTTATTTTAATTAATTCCCTATTAGTTGCTTCGGTTTTCTTATACGATGATCATCTTTATTTAACTATTACATGTAATTATATTCATGCAGATAATCTACATGAATTATACTTGCGTAACATTTTGTAAAAAAGGTTATAGTAAACACAAACACAAAACTCTTTCCATGCATATTTGTTTAAAAAATTTTGCCTACCAAACTCCAACAAAACTACAGTTTTTGACCTACAGACATGAAACTTCATATAAAAGGTATTTGAACCCATGCAAAACTTTGGTACAAAAATGTGAAAATTAAAAAAAAAAAAAATGAAATTTGCCAGGTGAAGGTCAAACGACGGAATTACGAATATGCATGCATAACATAGTAGCTATTGGTTTATGTTTTAGTTTTTAGCTTTGCAGCAAACATGTCTTCATAGCGCAGTAATTAATGGCAGAGGACAAAATAAATTGTAAGCTAAACGTTTTGGTTTCGATTCTTGGTGGTGGCACACGAGTCATTTTCTTTTTAATTTTATTTTAACTTTTTAACTTATTACTATATATTTGGTCCAACATAATATAATAATAAATGCAAACTCTGCATTAATCATAATATCATATTTAAACATATTTTATTACTGGGCAATGCCGGGTGGCCTGCTAGTGTATATATATATATATATATATATATATATATATATATATATATATATATATCAGGGGCGGAGATGGGACTAGTGCCACTCGTGCCCGGCACGACCAATAATTCGAATTTTATTACTGGGCAATGCCGGGTGGCCTGCTAGTATATATATATATTTATATATATATATATATATATATAAATGAGTAAATTTTCCGAATTTGTTTAAAAAATATCCTTATTCATACAATTTGTTTCTGCACATTTGAAACACATTTTTTCTTGATAATGAATTCAAGATGTATTTTCAAAAGGATTTCTCTGTGAATTTTTATTTCCCATCACATTAAACAAAGAAAAATATCGTAGTTTTATATAGGCAAATCTTCCAAATAATATCAACAACTACTAAAAAGATGATGTTATCTTCTCTCATATTGTCTGCCATTAGTTTGTTTTTTTTTTCATTAAGAGAACATAACACTATCACTGTCTTCTTTCCTCTGCATGAGTAGAAATGTTCAATGCATAACGAGTGTAATTTATAGAACTATCTCAAATTGCATTTTGTAGATTCAAAGAAAATGGTTAAAAAAAAATGTCAGTTTAACAAAATCAAATCTTGAAATGTTCCACCATTACAAAGCATGGATATCTTATGAACAACTTTCGTATTTTAAGAGATAAGTGACACGCAAACGGATGATACATGATACGAAGATTATATTTAAAAAAATACCTCATAAATAAATATATCTAATGTGATTGTCAATGAACACGTCAAGGAAACCAATCAAATTGTGTTTTATCACAATTCCTACAAAACCTTGTGTACTCAGATCCTTAGCTTATGAAGGACATTATCATGTTTAACAAACATTTTATGGCTTCTTTTGGAAAGAAGTAAGCGCTATACATTAAGAGAAACATACAAACACCTTAATTAAACTGTATCAGGTAGAAAAATAGAAGATAACATAATTAATTCAAGAAAATTTATAGACATTTTAAAAGATTGCAACATTTTAAATATAAAAGGTGTAAAAGGGAAAATCTTGGTTTAAACTGAAGTGTCAGCGAATTAGAAATATCTACTCGGTCGTTTCATGTATATTGATGATAACCATAGATTTCTAACATTTTTATTAATGTTGTGACCTTGAAGGATCAATAATAAATAAGCTAACACGGTGGTATATTTACAAGAGTGTGCACGTAGAGAAGTACAGAATAGTATGTTACAAAAAGACAGCTCAGAGACTTTATTGTAAGATTTTCTATACATAGTGTCTAGAAAAGTTCATGTATACATGAAATAGAACAGATCACCATCACATAACAATGATTCAGTCATTATCAAGATCAAAAATCACTTGTGATTAATGAAATGGATCGATTCTCAGTTAAATGATGAAAAATATTATAAGAAGATTGAAAAGGATGAAATTTAGTTATTTATGAGAATGGTTTATGATACATATAAGAAGTTTATAAAAAATAAACTCTGTTCATGGAAATTTAACTGGGTGCTAGACATATGGAGGAAAAATGGAAAGTTATTTACAATTTTGGCAGAAAGATGAGTTTCTGCTGAATTTAACTGAATTTAACTTTTGCAGATTGTATTTTTAATATCAAAAATAAAATTCTTGATGTATTTAAAAAATAAAATCCATATTTCCAATAAGTTCACACCATATCTGGCGTCAGTTGAATACCACGCCTTTCCAAACTGAAACAAAACAAAAAACATGTACATTCAAATTGACTGATATTTTTTCAATAAAATATTCAAATATAAATTTGAAAATATTTTATTGTTTTGATTACATTTTCCAAGGTGTGGTCTTCAAACAACGCTAGATACTAAAAGCTGTTCAGTCAAGGTTGGAAAATATATATTTATGTTACTAATCATTGGTGGCTTTGTTCTTAATAACTAATCACTTTTAGTAAATAAAATAAAAAAATAAAAACAAAAGTAAACAATTGAAATAATAGCGAGAACTTTTGAGAGAAGTTTTAATTTGATTTATTTTATTGCATATCGATTTTTTCAGTCATTCAATTATCATTTCCTTTTTATTCAATTATCATTTCCTTTTTATTTAATTATAATTTCCTTTTTATTTAATTATCATTTCTTTTTTATTCAATTATCATTTCCTTTTCGGTTATTTAATTATTATTTCTTTTTATTTAATTATCATTTCTTTTTTATTTAATTATCATTTCTTTTTTATTTAATTATCATTTCCTTTTTTATTTAATTATTTCCTTTTTTTTTAATTATCATTTCCTTTTAGGTTATTTAATCATCATTTCCTTTTCGGTTATTTAATTATCATTTCCATTTTTATTTAATTATCATTTCCTTTTAGGTTATTTAATTATCATTTCCTTTTTTTAGTTAATCTATTGAGATTCACATCATATTTCCCCTTCTACCATATACAGTTCAAGGTTTAATCAGTGAAGTTCAGCCATCTTGAGATCTTCAGACAGATTATCCAGACATATCTGTTCCAACTGCCCACTCAACCTTTTTACAGAAATCTCCATATTAAATCCTGTGTTTGCAACAGTGTCGCCATTTGTGCGCAGTACAAATCTGTATCAGTGAAGATGATTTTTTCCTCATTTTGTTTGATATAAGTGAAACAACATTTTTTCAAGTCTGCCTCCTATTATTTATATTCAATAAATTTGTAGAGATTAAAATAACAACAAAATCTATATTATAGACATCTTAGTCTGTCCTTCTGTTCGTTTGATGCACAGTTAAGGAATAGTCACCACAATACTAGGTTTCCTCTAGAGGATTTCTTGGAAACTACTGGGTTGGTGCGGCTGAAATTTTGTATGGACTTCTTTTATGATGAGGTGCAGCAAAGTAAGAATTATGGTATCCACTTGATGCACAGTTAGGGATTAATAGGGATCATTATTAAATGCAAAAATACATACAAATTTAACTTTATCCAACCATCAACTTAGCATGAAACACTCATTTCAACGGATTTAACTTTTGCTTGTCTTTAATGAATTAGTTATTAAATCTAGTTATTTATAGTTTTATAATAATTTGGTTCAATCAATAATTTAATGACCAAACAATGCCATCGTAATTTCTTTATTTGTCAAAATCCTAAAAGCAAAACAAAGATTAAAGTAAAAAGATTCCCAGGCAACGCTAATAAACCAAATTCTCCTCAAAACAATTTAACAGTTTATTAATTTGTTTTTTTAATTTTTAGTTGAATCATAAATATCAAGAAATAAAAGGAAGATACAATTTTTTTGTTTGTCTTGCCAATTTAGCTCAAACTTGTAACCAATTTAGCTCAAACTTGTAACCAATTTAGCTCAAACTTGTAACCAATTTAGCTCAAACTTGTAACCAATTTAGCTCAAACTTGTAACCAATTGTATACAATTCTGTTAGTGTAGCAATTCAGTTTTTAGTCGAGTGCAAGCGACTCTATAAGTCGGTCCGTCTGTCGGTCTGTCTGTAACATTTTGTGCTCGGCCTTTTTGGTTAAAATCAAAGGTCTGTTGTTAATAGATGCTGTTCTTAGCTTTTTAAGCTTTTCTTGGCCTTTTGGCCAAGATCAAAGTGTACAATTTTATTGTTATCTTTTTTGTTTTTACACGTCAATAAAAAATGTTTTAAAAACTGGGAGTTAAGTAGGACGTCCCCCAATATGAAAGGGTGAATGCGGTATTATGGTGAAAGAAGATACTAGCTGGGAGAAACTTTTGATTTTGTTTAGTTCTGGAGTGACAACGACCCCCACAATCCCCCCTTTTGACTTGGTCATGTGCCTAAGTTTTTTGTTCATCGTTGATTTTGACTGTATTTTTAACATGAATAAAAGATTTAATATCTCAAAGTGTAGTATCTGTTCCGGCAGATACTGCAAGCAAAGACCATATGTGGGGGCAGCCTCACATATAAGACCTTGGTCAATGTAGGGGCAACCCTTCATACCAATTGTCAATATCCAGCTCCCCTACTCCCCGGGGAGTTGGTCACTCCTCACATTAAAAATCGGCCTTGTGCCTAATTTGCTCGGTGGGGGAGCAAATAAATACCATCTGTTCTTACTATATGCTGTACTTACGTTTTTAACTATGTGATATAAAGTGGGGGATCACTTTTCTGTATTAATTTAGTGTAAAATGATCACCCACTTTATAACCAGTCAGTCTCAAAGCCATTCAAGTCATTTTCCCGATCATTCAAGTTGTTTTTGAAGGATTCCAGTTATTTTTTTAAGCATTCAAGTCATTCTTAAGGTCATTCAATTCATCCTTAAGTTCATTAAAGTCATTCTAAGTCATTTACTTTCTATTTATTTAAGTAATTTCAGCCCATTTTTCGGTCATTTTTGTTTATCTTTAAAAATTTCATGTCAATCCTGCATTCACGCATTCATTCATTACACGAGAGCACGCGAGTAATGGCTATCGGCCGTGTTTGAAAATGATACTAAAATTTCAAATTAATGATAAGGTGCTTCTGTCGATCGGAATGGAGAAATACACATTCACTGCAAATGAAATGTTGAGTCTTAATTATTGAAATTCTTTGGAGATGAGTAATTTGCATATTTTATTTATTTATTTATTTGCGGACTATTATCCCCATCTTTTTAAACAACAACTATAAGAAAAGATGAGGATAATAGTTCGCAAATAAATAGTTTTTTGCAGTTTACAAATTTCTAAAAACACATCGGGTAATTTGATAGTGTCAGGTGTGTACTGGGTTAGTTTTCAATAATTTGTATTACAGATTGAAAAACAATTGTATTCAAAATGAGGATAACTTTCCGTTTAATTAACTAAGTATTCATTTTGCCAGCTGCAATTTCTCTCTTTTTTTTATGAGCGTTCGAAGACTCATAATTTAAAACTTGTAACTAAATACATTTCGATCTTTTAAATATGAAAGGCTTCACATTAGTTGAACGTTTTCAATTCAGTCTATAAGAATACTACAAGAAATGCTGAAAAAATATTAAGTATACAAAAAAGTGAAATGAAAAAATACATTTCATATCAAAATAGTTAAAATGTTAAAAATGTCACTTTCTTAAAATGTAAAGCAATTCTTACCTTTTATTGAATTTAACAGAAAAATAAAAAGAATCCTGAAAAAGAAAAAAAAGAAAAGAAAAACTGTTTTAAGAAATTGAAAGACAACATGAGAATTCGAATGTTTAATTGCATTAACCAACGCTTTTGTATTTCAGAAAGGAAGAGAAGAAATAAATTATTATTAAATGTTCAAATGGGATTTTTCTTTCATTATGTAGGTATCAATGATAACGAGGAAGAAAAAGAGAAGGCCACAGTACTAGTAATAATAATAAGAAACACAACAAAAAAATAATAACTAGGGTCATGACAACGGCATATTCTTTTCATTGTTTTTACTCTCGAGTATATATCCGACACAGACACAATTAATCAACCGAAAACCACATCACTCTATATAAAAACATATAAGATATCAATGGATATATATACGTGAGAATCAAAACAAGGAAAAGAATATGCTGGTATCATAACCCTAATAATAGCTAACAAGACCCGTGGAAATTCTACAGAATGAGACATATTTTTAATGTTTTCATAAAGCTGATAATTTTCTAGATAGTGTTTTGGACAGAAAAAACTAATATGCATCAAATATTAGTTTATTAACATTTCTATAAAAATAGTATCCATTATATTTTAAATTTAGAAGTGTCCCAAATGAGATAAATTAATCAGGAAGTAATATTGTGTTACATAGTTCAATACAAATAATAAAATCACATTGTAAGAGACAATTTTTAATTCACTTCTTAATTCCAGCACCTCTTGGCAGACAACGTTCTCCTTTTTTCCTCCTGTTTCTTTCAATTGAAATGGATGGCTCTCGTCTTGGGGAGGCTCCATGTTTTGACAAGCTTCTGGGATTGACCTTTACTCCTGATCTGAAATTATACATCAAGTCTGTTGCCAAGGTCGATGGAAAAATGGTAGGATCCTTCTACCGCTCCAGAAGATATCTCACTGCTGATGCAATTCTCTATCTATATAAAAGCCAAGTACGTCCAAGGATGGAGTACTGCTGCAACAACTGGGCAGGAGCTGCTAAAAACAGCCTATTCTGCCTTGACAAAGTACAAAATAGACTTTGTGGCTTAGTGGGGGGTGCCCTTTTCTCTTCCCTGCAACCTCTTTCCCACAGAAGAAATGTTACGAGCCTGTCTTTGTTTTATCGTTATTTCCATGGCAAGTGCTCGTCTGAGCTCCAATCACTGGTCCCCCCTCGCCAATATTTCACGAAAAACACCCATCTAGCTGAAACCACTGTCAATAATTTTCCCCACTCTTTATCTGTGCCTAAATCAAAACGTAGATTCCATGAACAGGGCTTCTTTCTTAGAAGTGCACGCCTGTGGAACTCTTTTCTGTTTGCCTGTTTCCGACCTGACTACAACTTGGATGTCTTCAAGTCCAACATAAACAAATTCCTGATAAACCGCCCCCTTAAGTAAGACACTTTATCAAATCTCCATTACTAATGATTATTACAATATTATCTCATTGATTACTGTACACGCAATAACCCTTATCCCTGAGTGGCTTCCGGGCCTTGATAAGTGGTGACCTCCATGTGTTAAAAAAAAAAAAAAAAAGAAGAAATTTCTCTTTCTTTATGTAATGTTTTGCTGACTTCTTTCTTTGGTGAAGAACTGCTGCACATTGAAATTACTCTGAGTTCCCCTCTTCATATTATAAGAATGATCATATATTATTATAATTTAATAATAATGCTTGATAAAAGGGAGATCACACTCATATTTTTGTTCACGATTACCAAATTGGCCTTTTTAAAGCAAAATTTCACAAAGTTTGGCCTTTTTCAAAGCATAACGTATGGACTAACTAAGGAAGGAACAAACAGAATATTATATAGATAAGAACAACAATAATAACAATAACAACAAAAATAACGACACAAAATGGTTATGAAGGGTCAATGAGGATGGAAAGAGTATGAATATAGAGCACCAACCAGCTCCACTGAAAGTGTGAGGCGAGTACTGAAACTCTGGAGAACTTCATTGCCACCCAAATTTAAGTGAAGACCAATTGCTATTCCCAGCGAAAATCGATAGTAATGTAAGATGATGAGCAATACCTATTCTAGAAATCTGGGAAAACTTGCTATCACTCAGATTCCAGCAAACATCATTGCTTATTGTCGTTGAGCAATCACTGATAATGATTTGTGTGAAAACTATTTGTGAGTAGTAAAAAAAAATAAAAATAAAAATAAAATAAAAAAAAATAATAATAATACAAAGAGGTATTTTTCAAGGAGATTCCCCATCACTACAGTTCATCAAAGCCTCTTAACAATATACTAAGGAAATGTCAGTTCAGATACAAGTTTACTAATATAGATGATTAAATGAACAACCTAATGTATATGAACGACCTGGAACATTTTGCAATAAAAAAAAAAAAGAACTAGAAATGCTAATAAACACAAGGCAGCAGTAGGTATGGAACTAGCCAATCAAAGCGAGATAAGGACACTAGGTGAGCATGATACCTACAAGTATTTTGGATTTCTGGAGGCAGACATCATCAAATCAACAGAAATGGAGAAGAAAATTAGTAAATAATACCTAAAAAGAACAAGAAAATTCCTAGAAACTAAATTATATAGTAGGAACCTAATAAAAGGTATAAAAACATGGGCAGTATCACTAATAAGATACTCTGGACCATTCATATGTTAGACCAAAGAAGAACTGAGGCATTTTGATCAGAAGACCAGGAAACTTATGACCATGCACAATACATTATACTCATTGGATGATGCTGACCTACTCTACATGAAAAGGAAAGATGAAGGAGGGAACTGGTTGATATAGAAGAATGTGTAAATGCCAGAAAAAAAAAAAAGGAATTAGAAAAATACAAACACACCAAAGAAAGGTTAATCACCACAGCAAGAAACACTATAAAAATGACAGAAAACAGAGGCAAGGGATAAAACAAGAAAAGAAAAATGGAAAGAGAAACAGCTATGCGTATGATTCATAAGGACGACTAAAGATTAGACTCACAAAAACACTTGGACATAGCTATGAAAAGGACACTTAAACAGAGAAACTAAATCACTAATAACAACCGCACAAGATAATGTGATTAGAGTTAACTATATCAAAGCAATGATCAACAAAACTTAGAAAACAACAAATGCAGGCTCTGTGGGCAAAGAGACGAAGCAATAAATCACATACGTAGAGAATGCAGCAAACTAGCTCAAAAAGAATATAAGAACAGATATGATCAGATGAGAAATTCAGTATGCTGAGAACTATGCAAACAACTGTATCTTGAACACTCAAACAAATGGTAAAATACAAACAAGTAGTAATATTTGAAAATTGGAATCGTAAAATCCTATGAAACTTGAACATACAAACAGATATACCCATCCAAGCAAGGAGACCAGATGTGATGATAATAACAAGGAAAAATCCTGCCAGATCGCAGATTTTGCCCAGCAGACGACAGAATGAATATCAAGGAGACAGAGAAGCGAAACAAATATACAGAACTGGCCAGAGAAGTGAAAGAGATATGGAACATGAACAAAGTCAAGATAACACCAATAATGATTGGAGCACTAGGAACAATCTCAAAAACCTTTGAAAAAAAGAATCGGAGAAATTGGAATCAGAGGAATGACTGAGATATGGATAACAATAATGAAAATAAAAATAAATAGATATGGATAACAATAATGAAAATAAAAATGAAAATAAAATCCTAGAATGTGGAAACCAATGCAAATGAACTGCAAACACTAATCAGTAACTTCGATGCTGCAATATGAATAAAATAAAAACAGAAGGAACACAATCACAGAAAACCAAGAAAACGCAAACTGCAAAATACTACCATTCCAAAAAAATATTACGAAAAATCCTAGTGAACATGAAATGTAATAAGTCTTCAGACGTACCTCTCCACCGTACTATATATCGATACTCTATGGTTGACTGGGATAGCTTCCGTACATTTGTATCTGATCTACCTCTGCATTCCATGTTCAAAAAGGATGTGTCCTCTATAGTATCAGACTTGACCGAATGGTTAATTGTAGGCATATATCGATTCATACCATCTAAAATGTTCCAACAAAAACCCAACAGCCAGCCATGGTTCTCCCCTGAATGTGCTGCTGCCATCGCGCACAGAAATCACTTTTTCCATAGCTACCAACATAATAGATGTACTGAGACTAAAGCTGCTTTCAGGACTGCCAGCAACCACTGTAAAAGAGTAATAAAAAATCCAAGAGAGCTATATGCTCAGTCTGTTAAATCCAAAGTAGCTGAGCAGCGGTTTGGTTCTCACCAGTTTTGGCAAATACCAAACAGGATCCTGAACAGAAGTGTGCATTCTATCCCAACTATCATCAATGGACCTGAGGTCATCTCGTCTGCATCAGACAAGGCCAAACTATTTGCCAAGAACTTTGCAGCTAATTCTACCCTAAGCGACGAAGGCCATCAACTCCCCATATTTCCTCCTATAACAGACAACACACTATGCAACATACAAATATCTCTGTGTGAGGTCGCCAAACTAATCAAGAACCTTGATTCCAGTAAAGCAACTGGCCCTGACGGCATTCCAGTTATAGTGCTGAAAAAGCTACAACCAGAACTTGTCCCCATACTTACAAAACTGTTTAAGCGTTGCCTTTATTTGAAAATTCCAAATATATATGTCCCCAGACTGATTTTTTGGAAAAGCTCTGGTTTGTCTCCCAGACAGGGATATAAAATGTTTCAAAATGCCCAAATTGTTTGTATCTGTTTATTAAATTTTGAACTTCAAATATGTTTTCATGAATATTTGGAAATTTATGAATATTTGAAATGTCCACAGACATCAGCAATGAATAATTGCAGCTGATGGTGTTGCTTTCAAACAAAATTCAATGAAACTCATTTGTGGTGTCATATTAGTACTCCGTTTCCTCTCCCCTTTCTCTTTTCTGTGAGGAGATTATGGCTACATTACTAGTAAACACACATTTATTGGAGAATGAGTTATTTGTATGGCTTTAGCTTTCTCTTTTCAGCTGTTCAAGATAACACTCACATTAGATGGTCTTTCAAAAAAAAGAAAAAAATTGAGCACAAGAAGAGAATGAAAAAAAATAAATAACTGATACAATTCAGTAAAAAAAGTCACTGAATAGAATCACCAATATTGAAATCACAATAGGTAACATGTAATTGCTGTATGCTGGACAATTTTCTGATGGCAACACCTAAAAAACATTGCCTTTCCAAACACAAACGAATTCAAACAAGAACTGAAATAAACTTTCCAACGGGGCTGTCAGATGTTGCGGTTTTCTGTCACTATTATGAGTCGTCTGAAAAGCCATATTTGAAAGCAGCACAACTTTCTGCTGCTAAAAACATCCAAATGTAAAAAAAAATTGCAAAGGCAAAGTTTTTTCTTCTCTAGCACATTTTATCTACTGAGTCATTTCATTTTCTGACAAACACATGCAACTCAGATTAACAGACTGTTATCTTGACAAAGTTAACGATAATCATACCTAAAAGCATGTTTGATGATCGTGTATCAAAAAGAACTATGCACACCTTATTTTTTGCATCTTACTTGACTGATTTTTTTTCTGTATTTGTTAAAGTAAAAATATAACTTTATTTAAAATTTTTTTTGCAATTACCTTCATCCATTTAATAATGTCTAAATAAAAATATTAGGGTCCTCCATTATTGTATTGCAGGTTTGCCAAGACAACCAAAAGCTAAGGAGGAGGAAATCCTAACAGACCCCTCCATCTCATATGTCTAATAGCTGACAATTACTTTTTCTTTGCAGCTCTGGTGACAAATGGTACAACTCATCGGTCAGATTACAATCACCACAAACAAACATCCAGGGCTGGCCCGCTGTACAGGATAAACACAAAATATGATGAGCGTGTTCTAGATTCATCCATAAATTTTACAGGAAGTACAAAGACATTTTATAAGGGCAGTCTCCCAAGAAAGGTGTGAGCTTGTAGTAGAGAACGTTGAAGTGAAAATAAATGCATGTCTCTACAAAAATGGTGCTTATATTAAACAGATCATCCAAGCATTCGAGATGAAGATAACTTCTTTCATTCATCTGATGTCCAGGGATCAGACGTTTTTGATATTTAGCAAGTCAGTAAGTCACCTGGTTTTAAATTCCACTCTTGGCCAATCACTTGCTTTCAAGTTTTTCTTGGCAGGCCAACTTTCTTGAAATCGAAGACATCCATACTTCTGCAATGGTGAGGCTGAACATTCAACATGTCTCACCACAGATTCATCCTTAAGACAATTTCTACACTAAGCAAATTTAGTTCTTTCAGCAAATCCTCTGATTTACTGTGTTATATTTCGCATTGCAAATTCATCTGATTATGAATTAGTCATTGCATGTAAAATGTTTTTGACTTCTAATGGGGGAATGAGACGAATGGATTCGCCAATCATTTTTATAACCAACGGATGTGCTAAACAACCAATGAAAACGTCGCAAAATTATTATAAAAATTATTGAATTTTAGATTTAATCAGTTGGCCGTTTGCTAGGTCACGGATCACATTTAATTCTTCACCACCATCTTGGTTACTGATCTGAACTACGCCGCCATCTTGGTTACTGATCTGAACTACGCCGCCATCTTTGTTCAACATAATATCTCAGAACTTAAGAGGTTAACTACGCGATGGACCGCATTTGATTCTTGGTCGCCATCTTGGTTACTGATCTCAACTACGCCGCCATCTTTGTTCAACACAATGTCTCAAAACTTAACACAGTTGAACAAGAGAAGACTGGATGAGGGCCCAGCATTTGCTGCTATATCACTTGAAATATCTTCAATCTGTTTTACATTGTTTTCATAACTATTAGTATGGACCACTTTTTGCAAAAAAAAAAAAAAGAAAGAAAAAAGCCACGTGTATCTAAATGGTACGTTTCAATTACATATTTGTAAAATGTTAATGTGCATTAACAATCAAAACGAGGATATTTTTAGGACACAATGTAGATTTGGATTGATAAAGCTGAGCCATTGTGCATTAAGTAACCTGAAAAGGGTTGATGTGCCATAAAACAAAACAACCAAAACCAAGCAGAATGAATAAATATTTGAAGACATTCAAAACTTGAAAGATAAAAATATAAATAATTTTCACTGACAATCTTTTATTTAATTCTTATAATAAATAAACAATTATTTCATAGATCTACTTATTTATTTCCTCATTATTTATTAGCGTCAATTATTTTATGTGTAGACATAATGATCCATTAAAACACTAGTATCCCCCAAACCGTTTTCATCAAGTTTTTGTTATATAGTGTCATCAATAAGGATCAATATATTATCTTAGACATTCACGAGGAACTGAGATTTGACATCTTCAAATTCACAGAAAACCAATGAGGCTGAAATTATTTTCTTCAAAACAATGAAGATCATTAAGTTGGATTAAACAGAACATAAATGAAAGATTCAACCATTTTGTTGACACCATTTGACATTTTAATACACAGTAGAACGGACAGACAATAATATTTTTTTCTAATGAAAAATCATTGTAAAGGCCTTCTACTCTAATAGTTTCTCCCCTCTACTTGTTAGATTTTGGAATTTCCTCCTTGTTTCTTGCTTCCCCAACTGTAGTGCCATCATGCAGAAGTTCAAATGTAATGTGAACAAATATCGTTGCTCACCTAATTTCTTACAGTGTCTAATTCACAGTAGTCCCTTACATCTCAGTGGCAATGAACCTTGTTTGGATGAATAAGAAAAATATAGAAAAGGAAAATTTAACTGCTGAAGCCGGGGCTCATATAACAGAAGTGCATTATCCTAAATGTTTTTTCGATTCATAAATCACATATGGTCTGAGTATCCTTTCTGGTTTCCAAAATACTTTCAAAAATCTTAAAAAATGTTGATTGAAGAACCAATGATGAACGTTGCTGCCTCAAAACCAAAACACCTAAAAGAATTCCAAGTCGTGACCCAATCAACATACATAAAAAAAGTAATTTTCAGTTTAGCTACTTAACAACCAGTCGTGATGACAGTCCCTGGTAGACAACACCAAAACGTTGTTGACATGCAAAATTAAAAATAATTTTCTCCATTTTTTTCTTTTTTTTGGGGGGGGGGGATTGGGGAAAACCTACTTATTCAATTATTAACAGTTCAGTTTTCTATGCAAGTTTGGCATAAACTGTTTTCCTCCCTTTTGTTTTTGACATGCACATGTTTAGTTAAAAAATAAACCTGTTTAGAAACACCTTTTCGAAATTTTAAACTGGTATAGTAAACGTTTGAAATATGGAACAGGTATGTTCTTAAATTATTTTTTGCATAATCTAAATATTTGGTTATTTAAAGGATCCAACGATTTGTATATAAATAATGAAATAACAAAACTTTAAAGGATCAGAAACAAGTCCTACGAGAATATCAATTCAGGATAAGGGTGGTATTTTTATATGAAACTTACATAGTACCCCGCCTTCCTGCTACACACACGCATAATATTAAACATGCTTATTATAACAAAGCATTTTATAATATAAACATTTGGTGTTTAGTTGATAATCCCAGAGTATTAAAAAAATAGAGGGGGGGGGATGTGTTGTCATTTAATGCAACTATTTTAAAGATGTTTGATATATGTACCTTGAATCAGACGCATTCTATATATATCATGATGGTAGTGAAATTTTGCCAAACAAAAAAAAATATCTTTATTTGAACTAATAACAATCGTTACAAGATGTTCATTCAATTGATTGGAGTTCACAGGAAGTCAATAGGATAAATAGTTTACATTTTCCTGTGCGAAAAAAACAAAAAAACATCAGATATGAACTTATTATGGCCAAATGTGTCATATTGTCAGCTGTTGCATGTCAGCCTAAAACTTAGGCAGATTTGCATCAAATTTTATTTGTGACAGTAGAGTACTCCTGTTGCAAAAAAAAAGTATCTGCTTTGAAGATGAATGGGTTGTTTTGTTTTACAGCATATCAACTCATTTCGTGATCATTTAAAAGTGAATTCACTAATTTTCATTTTTTTTTTGTTTTTCAAGTTCTTCACACCTTCACATATTTATAGGTTAATCTGTTTTGTAATCTGTTCACCTAAAGGCAGGTGAAGCGCTCTTTAGCTTTGGTAGGCAATCATTTAGAAAAGGCGTCTCACTGAAAAATGCTCATCCTCATCATTTCACTGAGTTGGCATCTGGAAAAGCATTCAGCCTATAAAATCATTTGACTGAATTATGAATTGTTAATTTCTCAAAGTAGTCCAACAGTTGCCAACATGTAAAACAGATATTAAACCGAATATGATAATGCTGATGTAAGTGCATATTTTTTTAATTAATAATCTGTAAGTAATAAATTCTATTTAACTCATAGGTGACACCAAACTATGTACTACCATTTCCAGTTAGAATTGATCTGGGAGAAACGGCAATTAAGGATGGAATCCACACTTCACAAATTAGGACCACACCATTGAATGCAGTTGAAGGTGATTCCAAGCATAGCATTGGGGGCAGCCAGCATTTGAGTAGTTGAGGTTAGGGTTGTGAAGTAAGGTGGACCCCTATTTAATTGTTTTCCACTGCAGCAAAATTTAGTACAAGGCTGATATGTGAGGAAACCCAGAGTGGAATTAATCGAGTACAAATAATAGCTGAGAACAGACCTGTGACATCCTCTGATAATGCTTAATGGGTCCAACAATAAACCAAGCCTTTTTTCTTATCTCGAAGGAGGAGATCATGTATGGGAGGTTTACTCTCCTCAGATCAAACCAGATCATACTTCAGTCAGAAGATGATTGAATGGATCGAGCCAGACACTATGTGCGAGAATGATGTCAAAGCAAATCTTGGCTGATATGAACATTTGGGTCAAAGTCCGAAGTAAAGTTGATACTGTAACAATAAAAATAATGTTAAAAAAGAAACTGATAACAAGGGGTCTTAAGTTTAAAATCAGGAATTTAAAGTCAAAACGAAACAGTAGTCTCTCAAGAGAAAATGCTATAATTAGTGTTCATTCGAAAAGGAAAAAATATTAACCTGCACAGAATTTCACATAAACTTCATAGTCTAATTAATTACTATAGTAATCATGTTTTATTGTTGAGTGGCTGGTCACATAAACTAATTTCTCTACTGAGCTGTATTGGTAAGAAGAAAGTCTCAACATCCCTCTTCTTCAGATTTAAAGAAAACTGTTGGAAAATCAGAACATGTCTACATGAGCATTTAGCCAAATCAGTTCTGCAGCAAGGAAGCACCTCTCAGACAGATGAAACTTTGTTTGGGAAGAAGAAACTAAGTCGAAAAGTTGTAAAAAAAACGTTCAATTCAACCGAAGAAAAAGGTCAACAAACTGGAAATAGCAAATATCAAAGAAACAAAAAGAGGAGGAGGAGTAGTAGGAGAGATTTGTTCATTCACATGGATGAGATCTTATGTTCAAATTGCTAGCTTTTTCTTTTTACTAATAAAGTGATTGTCAGCTGAATGATGAAGAATATTACAAGAGGATTAAACATGATGAATGGAATGAACAAAGTTTCATTACTTATCGAGACGGTTTATGGCAAGCATTTGCTGACATTGAATTTAAAAATGGGCATGTTGTAGTCTTCAGGGAAACAGCCCTGTAGTAAAATATCAAGTTAAAAGTTCTATACCTAATCAAGTAGTGCTTTACTATTAAATAAGAAAAAGAATTTGATCAACTTAGATGATCTCCCTCCACAAACTTAATGGATGTATTACAAACGATTGCAGTCTCATCTCTCTTCTCCTCAAAATTGACTCCACCATTGAGTATTATTTCAATTTGCTGAAATTTCTTTAAATCACTTAACCTTCTGCTGGTCTTATGTTTAGCTCAGTCATCAGGTTGGATGAAAAGTGATTATATGCTCAAACGGTTTCAGGACACAATCTTCCCAGATATTACCTGATTCAATGCAGCAATGTGTTTAACTCCCTTTGCTTCCTCTGCCACCTCCTTTATGAGAATGAAGTTTATGGCTAATTGCCTGCAGTGCTCTCACTGAGGGTCTTGTATTACATCCAGATTCATTGCTTCATCAAAACAACACTTAATTTATTCCTAATCTGTATAAAATCAGCTACAAGTGATTATATAGTCCAGAGCCATTCTCCCAAGCATTACCTCTTCCTTTTGAGATTATGGCTGATTGCTTAAGACATCCTCACCAGGGAATATCAATGGGTCTGACTAGATTATTTGTGTTAGTTCTTTTTGAGGTAGGGTGCTGGGTTTCCTATGTCTACCTTATGTTATACCCAAACTTGATTAAGACCCAGGAAAATACCCTTTATTCCATCTGACCTTCAAGTTGAGTTTGAAATTGATCCGTTCCTAGAAGACTATTCTCCCAAACAATATTTCTTCTTTCATGCAAGAACAAAAGGGTCATCTCCTCCTTTCAGTGGAGTTTGGGTTAATTACATGAGGCATACATACCAGAGGATGCTCATCGGTTCAACCATGTAATTTTCCATCCTGATTCTTTTTTTTTGGGGGGGGGGGAGCTGACATTCCACATTAAAAAGATCTTGCATTGATGAGGATGAAGGTAAATATCCTTTACTTTCAACTGCTAGGAGAAACTCTACAAGTTTCACATAAACTGTTATGGTTATTTTCAGTTTTGATCAAATAAATTTCTGAACCATTCAATTTAATTTTCATCCATCATGCTGCAGAAAATATGAGATTCTTAATGGATGACGTCATCATTTTGGGACTTCAGCCTTTATGACATCATGAAGATCTTCTCAATGTATTCAGCCTGTTTTGGTGGAAGACATCATCTCTTCCTAATGACATAAAGGATCTTGATTGTATATTCCATCCATTTTAGCAGATGATGTAATCTCTTTGTGATGTCATCAATTATGCAAGAAGATAAAGAGTTTTAGTTATATACTATACTAAACTCTCCCTTCTTGAGGATTCATTCTGTGTGTCTATATATATATATATATATATATATATATATATATATATATAGGCGGCAAAAAGAAAGTCCGCACTTGTCATTTTTTTCAAAAGCTGCAAATTTAAGCTAAATTTAATGTAACTGCTTAAACAAACTATACTTCATTTGATTTGCCTTTTATTCTTCTATAATTTTACCTGTTCATATTTGACTTTTAATTGAAATATTCTAGTGTTCAAGTCAATTTAAAAGAATAACTTTAAATTGGTTAGGCAAAAAGAAAGTCTGTTATTATGATAAAATGAAAAATACATTTACTTCTTATAATTTAGACGTTTGCATAGAAAGCAAACCAATCACATATTCCCCTTAGCAACAGTGTGGGAATGGTTATTCAAAAACAGATTCTGTTCTTTGAAAGAATTTTACGTTATCTTCAGTTTCCAAAAAATAATACAAAATATGATTTGTTCAGCATAAATGACGCAGCCATTGAATAATCAAAATGTATTCACTTTTCATGGCTAAAACATATAATCAACAAAAGTATATATTTCTTGAACAAATATATATTTCTAAGAACAAAGTGTAGTATCTGTTCTGATACTACACTTTACTTTTTCTGTCCTCGATCAGACTGAGACAATTTTATTCTTGTTCCTATCCAGAGTGCCTCATTTTGGGGAACTTGATTTTCCCCACATTAAAAACCGACCTTGTGTCTAACTCTGCCCTCGTGGAGAGGCAAGTAAATAGGAGCAAAAATATATATTTGATATGAAGACAAACAAAAATTCTTAAACACTCATTCATTAAAATCTTTAAAATTTGAAAGTTTTTTTTTTAGATCAAGTAATTGTCATATCAAAAGTTTTTTCTAGAATAATATGCATCACTATATCTGAATTTATCTGGTAATGCATCTTGAATTCCACATAAGTTTAAAGAGACTATATTTAGAAATCATTTAGAATTGAAGGTTTATGTGCATTTGATCTTCTTATCTGAAAGGAATGGTAGAAGGGTGCAGGAAAAAAAAAACCAGTAAACCACCGAGAAAATGACTTCATAACATATGGTATTCTTATAATGCTTTTGGTCTGTCCTGTTTCAGGCTTGACCTTGTGTCACATCTATTGTGAAAATGTTTGACATCTATGATTCAAAATTGGTCAAAAATTGGTTACAAAATGGGAGAAAACTAAAACTTAAGCTTAAAGATCTAGGTAAAAAATTGTAGGGCTATACCTAACAGAAGAAAATGAAATCCTTTTAAAGAAATGTCAGTAATCTTAAACGATACTCAGCAGTTAAATTCTTTTGGAAAAAGGGGAGACAATCCCACTGCTGCTGTTTAGACAACATCATTATATATTGGGAAAGGAATAATCAAAATTAACATGTACAAAATAAAATCATTTTTTAATCAAAATAGTTTTTTTTATATTTTCTGGAATTCAATTTTTAAGCATTGTGAACTCTTAGATTCTCCAAATGTTAATCAATTTGTCGTTCTATATTTTCCCTTTGACAAATGTTTTCTAAAGAAAAACAGGCCTAAAAGATCATGTTTTATTTTTTATTTTTTGCCTCGTTTTTCTTCTGTTTTTTTTTGTCTAAATGCCTGCAATTTAATTTCGTCATCCCACCTTATAGAATTGATAGAATAATTCTCTATTTTCAAACTGACACCAGCTCACTGCATATGTTCTGCTCTAATCAATACCCTAATACTATCTTGAATGCTAATGTACATTAACACTGTATTATAACCTTAGTTTGAACTATCTATATATATAATAGCGAAAATGTGTGTTTGTATGTATGTGTGTTTGTATGTCTGCATGTATGTGCATTTGTATATCTTGCAAAGACTTTCGACACAGGTCACGGATTTTCGCTAGATCGATATCATTTTAAACTTCCAACTTTCGCCCGACAAATATAAAAAAATTGGCCAAAAACGTAAATTCCTTCACCCTGAAATCAGCAGTTTTTACGGGGGGGGGGCAGCAAAACCCGTCCTCTCATGACGAGTTTGCTTCTACGCATGTGTCATATGACGTCGTAACCTTATTTAGTTTAAATATTTGAAAAAGCGACACAATTTTGTTGACGTCATCTTAACTCAGTTGCTTAGAGCGCAGCCTCATTATCTAAAGGTTTTGGGTTTGAATCGTTGTGTGAGATTTCTTCTTTTTTTTTTTCGATGTTTTAAATTTTAATATTGAAGCAGGGTTATTTAAGCCAATTTTCATGTGTTTTCAGATTTTTTAAAGTTCGTTTTTCTGTTTCGCGTTTTCTTCTTTTGTTTTTTTTACTTCGCTTATTCTTAGGTTTTCATTAACAACCCCCACCCCCGCCCAACCACATACCGAAAAGCACCCAGGCAATGTTGGGTACCCTCCGCTAGTCTATATATATAAAAGCAAAAAGGTGTGTATGTATGTATGTATGTATGTGTGTTTGTATGTCTCACAAAAACTTTCGACACGGGTCACAGATTTTCGCCAGATCGATCGGTATCATTTTAAACTTCCAACCTTCGCCTGACAAATATCGAAAAATTGGCTAAAAACGTTAATTCCTTCACCCTGAAATCAGCACTTTACAGGGGGGGGTCAGCAAAAACCGTCCTCTCATGACAAGTTCGCTTCTACGCATGCGTCATACGACGTCGTAACCTGATTTACTTTAAATATTTGAAAAAGCAACACCATTTCGTTGACATCGTCTTAGCTCAGTTACTTAGAGCATGGCCTCATTATCTAAACGTTTTGGGTTCGAATCGTGGTGTTTTTTTCTATTTTTTAAATTTTAATATTGAAGCAGGGTTATTTAAGCCATTTTTCACGTGTCTTTTTTTGGGAGGTTTTATTTTTCATGTTCGTTTTTTTGTTTTGTTTACTTTGCTTATTCTTATGTTTTCATTAACACCCCCCACCCCCGTCCGACCACACACACCGAAAAATACCCGGGCAACGCTGGGTACTTCCGCTAGTTTCTTCTAAATCAAATTAATACAAGAAAAAGAGCTGCAAGCAATGATTACACAAAATACATTTCCGAATTTAATGAAATGAGGATTTATATTTAAACGTTAGAGGGCAGAACTTTATTTAAGTAATATACTTAATATCTACAATTTCTGTATGTTTGTAGCTACTATAAATATGTCCATATTGCTATTTATATCTAACTAGCCTGGGTGCATGGCGTTGCCTGGGTGTTTGGTGGTGTGTGTTGAGCAAAAAAAAAAAGTAGTAGTAGGCAGGCGGGCTCGAACCTGTACCACGAAGAAGGAAAAAAATGGGTATAAAAACTGACATCTTTGCTGTATTCAATTATGAATGCCAAAACTTAATCTTTGGAATAAACCACATTTGTATAATGAAAATATTTTTCTGTGATTTATTTCAATTTAAAGTTCACTTCCTCTAACGAGAACACCTTTTATATGCAATTCATGCTGAAGGAAGTTTCGCCCTGCAATTCGTAGGCTAGTCATTATTTTTTATAGATTTTGAATGCCAAATTTTATTATTACAGTATTTTTGGTTCTTAAATTATTGATTGATTGGTTAAAAACTACAACTAATTTTATTAAGGTAAAGTTGTTTAATCTCTATAAACTTATTAGAAGTAAAAAAACAAACAAAACTTTCAAATCTTTTAATACATGAGGATTTGATTTTAAATTTAAAGCCAAAAATGACCTTCTATTTGACAACTTAAAATGTTTCTAAACTTCTTTCAAATTTTGACGCATCACAAATTCATTTTTTTTCATCAAAAAATAAAAAGGATTATTGTTTACAAAGAAATGGATTTTGGAACATGACTGCGAGGTGTAAGTGATTATAATGTGTGCTATATTTTGTCTAATTTGGTTTAATACAAAGGGAGCAAAAAAGGGTTGGAAGTCCGTTTATGAAAATTCAGATACTACCGTTTTTTGTTTTTTTTTGTGAAGTGTGAACAATAAGCATTAATAAAAATTTCCCAGATTTTAGTTTCTTTGGGATATTTTAAAGAGTGTTTAAATATGTGCAAAATATCCCATTTGAAAATTCAAATATTTTGTTTTGAATTAATTAAACAAAATTTCTTGAATTCATCAATATCCCTTAAATTCTAAACATTTTCTAGAATCAAAACCATGTAATTGATTATGATCAAAAGTGGAGTAAGGAAAGTCTTATAGTTTGGTTCTAATTTTCATATGGAAACATAAAAATGGTGCAAAACTATTCTGTTTCCTGAATTAATTTTGGCTGTTGTGGAACAACTATACATTTATTTTTATATATTATATATAACAAGAAGCAAAAATAAAATAATTTGAAATATTTAAAAAGTTAAGACGGTTTACAAATGTAAGGATCAAATGATTTTGTTGATAAGAAAGGACACGTTTTAGGACAAACATGTGTTTCTCTTTTCTCAGGTCAATAAATGGTATTTATATTTAATAGTTTCGTAGTAATCCTCTTACAGTTAGCTTTTAGTCAACCCCAACTTTCAATGCTTGCTCCAATCACTAGCTGACTTTAATGTCAGGAAATGAAAGGACTTAATAGGTTTCATATGACACTCACATGAGTGTTATATACATTTTACATATCATATCAATCCATGAAAAGAACTGGGTTTCTTAAAAAAAAAATAACTAAAAAATAAAGCAAAAAAAAAAAAAAAAAAAAAAACAGTGCTTAAATGGTAGTTCAAAAAAAAAAAAAAAAAAAAAAAGAAAGAAACTAATGGATATATTTACTTATCAGTGAAAAATATTTGTGTACACCAAAAATTACAGAAAATAAACGAGTAAAAATTTTATTTAAAAAAAAATTACTATTCACAAAACTCCACAAACTTTGAACGATAATCCAACATATCGTCTTCATAAGATAATCTTCTATGATAAGCTTGGCTCGATGCAAATATCGTTTGGAGTTCATAGACCCTAAATAGTAAACTAATTATATATTTTATTAAAATTCTACCTGATAATTGGCCAATAATTTTTGGTGTACACTAATATTTTTCAATAATATCTATAATCAGAAGTTTTTTTTTTAACTGCCATATTCATTTGGACATCAATAAAAAAAAAATTCAACAGTAATATCTTGAGAATCTTTTAAAATACTCTAAAAATTATTTTTATTTGTATAGGAAGATAAGCTCTTTTTAATTTAAACATTTTTTTAGCTTTAAAAATGTTTTAAGAAAAGCACCAGTATTTTAGCTAATAAAACTGTGAGATCATTCTTGCATGCGTGTTTGTGTGTTTCTTTACTTTAGTTACTACTAGCTTAGGTGCCCGGCGTTGCCTGGGTGTTTGGAGGTGTAAAAAAAAATGGTAGTAGGCAGGCAAGCTCAAACCTGTGACGCGAAGGCGGAAAAAAAAAGTGAAAGAAAATCTGACGTCTTACTCCTACTCCATGACGCGACCGGAAGTGTAAAGCGTTCAAATTAAACATAGTCGATCAAAAAGATGTCTTGCAGAAATGGCATTGCTTTTAAACCTCCCACGAAGGTCGTTTTTAAAAGCAGCTCCCCCCAAAAGGGGTCACTCTGGCAGTTTCTAAATAAATAGTAATTGTCTCAGTATGAAGGGTTTCCCCTATATTGACCAAGGACAAATTACAGAACAGATACTACTCGGGCGAAGGCCGGGAGTTGGTGTTTGCATTTGATTAGTTTCGCTTTATTTATACAAAAAAGATAAACAAACACTCAAAACGACGGCATGGAGGGAATTTTTTAAAACTCGATCAAAAAAAAGATAGAGATGATGTTTGTTTGCAAATCCAAGATATTACAATCTAGGAAGTATAAGAAAACTTCTCCCGGAATCTAACCAACGCTAGAACCCCGATGAAAAAAGCCTTTCATGAACATACACAAATGTGCAACCATTTTGCCTTTTATATATTAAATTAATCGATTATAGATTGCAATTAACAATCTTATTTCAAAAATTAATTTTGTTAAGAAATTAAATCCACCAGAATTCATATAGGTTTCATTGTAAATAAGTCAACCGTTTAAATGTTTAGTAAAGTATGAAAACAAAGTTTCAAAGATCTTATTAAAAAAAAAATTTCATTAAGAAATGAAACCCACCAGAATGTATGTAGGCTTTATTGTAAATAAGTCAACCATTTTAATCTTAAGTTAAAAAAAAAATGACTTTTTTGCAACTTTTGAAATTCGAAAGTGAAAATTATTTAAGCTGGCTTTTAAATCCTTAGCAAATCCACATGTATTAGAAGATTGAAAGTTTTGGAAGTTATTTACATTGAAAAATTTTATAAATAGAGATTAAAACATTACCTAAACAAAATTAGTTATTTTATATTTAATTTCATGAATAAACGATATTGTAATCAAATTTAACTTTCAAACCTTTATTTAAAAACATAATTTTGTTAAAGAAGACATAATTAAAAAAATGCAATAAAACAAAAGTGAAACAAAAAACTCCGAATCAACGCCTAGTTCCTAATAAAATGGCAAATATGAAGGACACAAAAAATAATATAAATAAAATAAAAACTGGTGATCATTTTCTGCTGTACAATAATTTACATTGGATGTATGCCTCTATTCAAGGCATTGTACAAAATGAACTGCAAGTATTTCTTGATCTACTAAGTTTAAAAGCGGTTGAAAATAAGTTTCAAAATAAATGAAAAGCAAATGCACGACTATGAATAAAACTGACAGAACTATAAAATCAAGAATAAAATTATCTTGCATCTCTGCTATAAATCATCTTGAAGTTTTACAATACTGCATAAATCTTAGATATGCAGATGAGTTCTCACTTGAAATCACATACCATATCGGATGAGAGCTGAGCTTATCAACACACATGTAATAGCAGTAATGCAATAGGATTTGGGTGTGTCAAATTGACAGATAATGGCATTTTTCAAAGCAACATAAGAGCAATATGTGGTTTTATAGTTAACAAACCATATTGGAATAAATAATCTTTTAGTAAAAACCAAACATTAAGCTATATCCTCTAGTTAAATGGAATGTATTAGAGTTGGATATCCTGGCAAAAAAAAAAAAAAAAAAAATCAACAGTCAGTGCAAACAAGTCAGTGCTATAAGGTATGGTGGAATAATGCAGAAAAAGCAAACCATTGAAAAGAATCTGCCAACTAAACAGTGTAGTTGGGGTACAAGACAGCTAGGAAGCAGTTAAGACAATAAATTATATTCTGCAGAGCATCAAGATATTTGATGATGACAATGCATATGTCAGTATATCGAATTGCCCCTTTGTAAATTAACTATTCCTGATGTATTTTTTAAAATACCATTATGCTGTGCAAATGTGTCGAATGTCTATGCAGAAATTAACCAACAAGTGTCTTAGCGTCCAAACTAAAAATGTCTAAAATGTTCCCTGTCTTTTGCTATAAAAGTCAGAATTTGAATAGTCTCAACAAATTAATAGGATGCAGCATGGTTTCAGAATTCATGCCAGATGGTCAGCCATTTTCCCCACACAGTCTAAACTCCAACAAAAAAAAACAAGTTTACTATCGCAAATGCATCAATTACCAGCAACAGATCAACAAATGCAGAATCACTTGCATTCATTAACTTTTCAGATATATTTGTGTTGTGAAGGAACATAACTGGCTATACACCGGTTACAAACTGTATATATATATTGGACTGTTTGGCAGACAGCGGCAGACAAGCAGTCGCAGTAAGACGGATAGTCTTACGTGTTGATTATCAGACTTTCTTCCCCATACTTGTTACTATGTACTTCTATTTACCTTAGGCGAGCAGCCTTACGTTTCTGTATTATAAATAAACCCCATTACACATACCACTCGGTGTAACTCACGTTTGTCTTTATTTCCTAAGTATTTAGGAATATAACAATGGCGACGAAAGGATGTTCTTTCTCTTAACAGAGATAAATTACCGTACCAAGGACTGTGTACAATGCAAGGATTTTTTGTTTTACGAAAAAAACAAACTACACAAGGATTTTTGACCACGTGCGTCAATGAATGTAAAAATTTTTCCTACCTAAAGTAGCGAAAAGTACGGATTTTTCTTCGTAAAGAACTCACAAGAAATTATAGAAACATGTTCAAGGTAAAGTGGAATTTATATTTATTTTGACAAGTAAAAAAAAAAAAAAAAAAAATGGTCGCAAGTTGAATTCGAAACTACACTAAAGGATTACGAGTTTCGAAAGAAAAAATATAAATACAACGACTATTGTACCATTTTATGCCACGTGGGAACGGCAGCCATATATTTTTTTTTTTTTGGAAAATTAATTGTTTGTTATTGCCTTTATATAAATAATTTGTCGTGGGAAGTAAGAAATATTTTGTGTATGAACTTACGTTGTTGAAAAAAAAAAAAAAAAAAAAAGAATTATTTTACAAAGCCTGTTGAATTACTATGGATGAACTTTGTTGAAACGTGTTGTGTCTGCATATTGCTACTAATTTACGATATACGTAAATTTACGATTTTTCTTTGGAATTATTGTGTAGAATTCGAAAAGACATTTTTGTACTAGAAGCTAACATGGAACAATTAGCAGAGTTAACTAAGGCTCTAGCCCTTAGCATCCAGGAACAGACAAAAATGACTCAACAATTTTTAGCGCAACAACAACAACAACAACAAATTCAACAACAACAGCTACAGCAACAGCTGCAACAACAACAAGAAAGAACACAAAAAACTTTAGAGGCACAACAAGAACAAACAAACATACTACAACGACAAATGTCGACACAGCAAAAGAATTTAGAAAAGCTAATTCTAACGTCGACCGGGAAGAAGACTAATTTTTCTGCCGAGGGTATTTCAAATTCACTAACGGAATTTCGTTACTCCCCGGATACTGGTGTTACTTTCCCTGCATACTACAGAAGATACGAAACAATTTTTACGAAAAGATGTTTAGACTGGACCGATGAGGAAAAAGTTACCCTGCTACTACAAAAACTGGGTACTGATGAAAACACCAAGTATGCAAATCTAATTCTACCAAAAAAACCGGAGGAGGTTTCGTTCGAGGAAACAATTAGTACCTTGTCGAAAATATTTGATAAAAGGGATAGCCTATTTCACTCTAGATACAAATGTTTGAACATTCAGAAGGCAGAAGCTGAAGACTATCTAGAATATGCTTGCACTGTGAACTGTTTATGCGAATCATTTAAATTGAATGAAATTTCCGCAGACCAATTTAAATGTTTAATCTTTGTACAAGGTCTCACAGCACCAAGGGACAAAGATATACGTTCACGGATCCTAACAATTATGGAGGCGGATCCTAACATAACATTGCAAAAAGTCACTGAAGAGTGTCAACGTCTGATTAACATAAAGAAAGACAACACTCGCATTGAAGAGAAAAATATTTTTAAGGTGCAGCAAGTAAAAAGGCAAGGGACCACAAGAAAGTCCAGGTTCCAAGAACACAGGATCCTTAAAGGATACAAAGACCCAAAGCTAAAGTGTAAATGTTGTGGTAGTTTAAGACACAACAATAAGACCTGCTGGTTTAGGAACAAAATATGTTATGAATGTGGTCTCAGAGGTCACAAGGGAACATACTGTGCCCAGAAGAAAAGACAAGGGACCGATAATGTAAATACGCTTCGCATGAATAAAGAAAAAAGCTGCGAAAGACGGAAATATGTTGATGTTCGGATAAATGGACATCTGGTTACATTGCTTCTGGATAGCGGTGCAGATATTAGTATTATAAATGAAGATATATGGAAAAGGATAGGTCGACCTGAATTAACGAAAACCAGAAAGACGGCGAGAAGTGTGTGCGGCAAAAGATTAGAGTTCAAGGGAGAATTAAAATGCAAAGTGACATTCGCTAACCAGACTCATAAATCCAAAGTGTACGTCGTACCAGGAAAGAATACATGCCTGTTTGGGGTAGATTGGATTGTCCTGTTTAATTTATGGGAGAAACCCATAAATTCGTTTTGTAACGTTTTAACTGCAGAAAAAGCAAACCAAAGGGAAGACTTCCTGAAGGATTTGAAAACTGAATTTCCCAATGTTTTTGCCGAAGGACTAGGACTCTGTATTAAGACAGAGGCAAAATTTGAATTAAAGAAAAATGCCACTCCAGTATTCAAACCTAAAAGGAATGTGCCTTTTTCAGCGATGGACGCAATCGAAAAAGAGTTGGATAGACTTCAACAACTGGAAGTCATTGAAAAAGTTAACCACACAGATTGGGCAAGTCCAACCGTGTATGTAAAGAAAAAAAATAACAGAATAAGGGTCTGTGGAGATTTTTCAACGGGTTTAAATGACTGTCTATTGGACCATAATTATCCCCTTCCGTCCGCAGAAGATCTGTTCTCTAAGCTTAACGGAGGAAAAATTTTTTCTAAGATAGACCTCTCAGATGCTTACTTGCAAATTAAGATCAGCGATGAATGCTCCAAATACTTAGGCATAAATACTCATAAGGGCATTTTTAAGCTAAAGAGGCTTCCTTTTGGATTAAAGGTTGCTCCTGCTATTTTCCAGCAAATTATGGACACGATGCTGGCAGGGTTGGAATTTTCAATGGCCTACCTTGACGATATCCTAATTAAAAGTGAAAATTTGCAAGATCATAAGAAGCATGTAAAAGAAGTATTCAAAAGAATACAGGAATTTGGTTTTAAATTGAGCCCAGAAAAATGCGATTTTTTTATGAAAAAAATTAAATATCTAGGTCAAATAATCGACAAAGAGGGTCGAAGACCGGATCCACAAAGGACTGAAGCAATTGAAAAGATGCCTGCTCCAGATTCAGTGACAAAATTAAAATCGTTTTTGGGATTAGTTCAATACTATGCAATTTACATCCCTAACATACATAATTTAAGAGCTCCTCTTAACGAGTTACTGAAAAAGGGTGTTAAATGGAACTGGAATAAGGAATGTGAATCTGCTTTCCAAAATATCAAAAGATGTCTACTGTCAGACTTAGCATTGGCACATTTCAATCCAGAAAAGGAACTAATACTAGCAACGGACGCCAGTGATTACGGTGTTGGCGCTGTATTACTTCACAAGTATGAGGATGGTAGGACAAAAGCTATCGCCCATGCTTCAAGAACGTTGGTTGCAGCGGAGAAAAATTACAGCCAAATTGAAAAAGAGGCGCTGTCGATAATATTTGGAATTACAAAGTACAATCGATTTCTCCATGGACGATCTTTTATTTTGCAAACCGACCATAAACCCCTACTTACCATATTTGGATCAAAGAAAGGCATTCCCACACATACTGCGAATCGATTACAGCGATGGGCTGTAACCCTCTTAAACTATCAGTTTAAGATGGAACATGTATCCTCAAAAAAGTTAGGACACGCAGATGCATTATCACGGTTGATCCCTAAAAGAAGCGAAAGTTTCGAAGAAACGGTAATTGCTGCGCTTAAAGACGAAAGTGAATGTACAAGTTCAATGTGTAATATGATACGTGAACTTCCGGTAACTTTCGAAAAAATAAAAAAAGAGGCAGTAAATGACATTTTCATTAAGAAAATGAAAAATCAATTGGGATGGATAAAAAAAAATAAAAAGGTAGATCAAACAACGCCTTTTTCCATCTGTGAAGATGTGCTCATGTATGGTGAGAGGATCGTAATTCCACTAACGTTACAGAGGAAAATTCTGAAGGAATTTCATACAGGTCATCCGGGCATTTCGAGAATGAAATCCCTTATGAGAGGATATGTGTACTGGCCTGGTATGGACAAGGAAGTTGAAAAATGTGTCAAGACATGCAGAGGATGTCAATTAGCAGCTCGAGATCCTCCAGTAAAAACGACGCCATGGCCAAAGACGGACCTACCCTGGTCACGTCTGCATATTGATTATGCCGGACCTATAAATGGTTATTTTTACTTGATTATTGTAGATTCTTTTTCAAAATGGCCAGAAATATTTAAGTTTAGACATCCAACAGCAAAAAACACTGTGAGTGCGCTTAATGAAATTTTTAGCCGTTTTGGAGTGCCAAAAACCTTAGTGAGCGATAATGGAACAGCATTTACTGCTCATGAATTCAAAGAATTCTGTGACTCACTAAATATTCTACATATGACAACACCTGTGTACCATCCACGATCGAATGGGTTGGCCGAAAAATTTGTAGATACGTTTAAAAGGGCACTTAAGAAAAATCTTACTACGGACACAGACGAACAATGTATTCAAACATTTTTAGCAATTTACAGGGTGACACCAAATCCTAATAATAATGTCAATTCTTCCCCGGCTGAGCTAATGTTTGCAAGAAAGATAAGATCTGTCTTCGATAGGCTGCTACCAGAGAAAAAGAAAGTTTTCAAAAAAGAAAACCTTAATACCAAGTGCTTCTCCCCAGGTGAAAATGTATATTTCAAAAATTTTCAAAATGGACGAAATCAGTGGGTTGAAGGTATTATCAAAAAAAGGATTGGGAGCATGGTCTATACCATCCAAGGATTAAGTTTTGTCTGCAAAAGACACAGAAATCAAATACGTCCCAGACTGTCTCCAAATGTGGAAGAGACACCAATGGAAACATTGTGCGATATTTTTGATATACCAAAACCAGCGTGTGTACCGCAAACAATGAATATTTCGCCTGAACCGACCATACGGGCTGGACAGAAACCTTTACCCCGGGTAACGCTGACCAGAAGGAAAAGCGCAAGAAAGAGAAAAGTTACCAGGAGATTAAGCCCTGACCCTAAAAGGAAGAGGTATTTAAGCTAAAATCAGGAAGATTTCAGCTTCAGGGGGAGGTGTTGTGAAGGAACATAACTGGCTATACACCGGTTACAAACTGTATATATATATTGGACTGTTTGGCAGACAGCGGCAGACAAGCAGTCGCAGTAAGACGGATAGTCTTACGTGTTGATTATCAGACTTTCTTCCCCATACTTGTTACTATGTACTTCTATTTACCTTAGGCGAGCAGCCTTACGTTTCTGTATTATAAATAAACCCCATTACACATACCACTCGGTGTAACTCACGTTTGTCTTTATTTCCTAAGTATTTAGGAATATAACAATTTGCAAATTCACTTTTTAAAAAAAGGGAAAAAGAAAAGAATTAAAAAATAAGCAATTTCTTGTTTCTTAAATTTATAGCAAAGAAAACTTTTGTAGAAAATAATGTCTCATACACAAAAACTATTTCTTTTTTAAATGAAAGACTTACAACATAACTGAAGCAAACACTTTCCATCAATGAAATGTTGCATCCCCCTGCCTGTTTTACAAATATTTTAATGATATATGCTCTAACGAACAACAAGCCCTTGTGCCCTCTCAAAGTAAATACCCCCGACAAACCCGACAAGCAGTAAAATCCCACCCCTACACAGTAGAGATCCCTATATGCCAGAAAGCCTTCTACTCTAATAGGTTCTTCCCCATAACTGCTAGACTTTGGAATTCCCTTCCGAGTTCCTACTTCCCTAACTGTACTAACATGCAGAAGTTCAAGTGCAATGTGTTGCTCAACTTCCTATATAGTAACCCTTGCAATTATGTGGCCCAGACATATCTATATCAAGGTGGCACCAAGCCTTGTTTGGAGTGAAATTGCAATAAAATAAAAAAAAAGATAAATAACCATATCAGTATAGAATTATTTTTGTTTATTTTTAAACATTAAAAAGAAACATTACAAAATGTAAGTGAAAAATGTTAATGTGCCTGACATATTGTAGTTTTCATTTTTAAAGATTTTGAGTTCAAATATGTCAAAAATAGATTTATTGCAGTTTTTGGAAAAGGTTTTGGAATTTTTTAAATCTGTCAAAAAGTGATTTGCAGTTTCATGTGAGGATTTTTAACTGAATATGGCTTAGCATTTATGTTGCTTAGTTGAGGTTCATAGCATCCAGGCTTGGATCGAAGACTAGCAATAATATGCTTCCTCTGGTCACATATTTTTGTTAGTATCTATAACAAATGAACATATACTATACTGCCGTTTCAAAAGAGAAAGTAATGCCTGGGAAAATAGCATGAAAATAGAACAAATAATATACTACCGCCCCCTCCCTCAAAAAGAAAATAATCCTGGTAGGATTGTATCATGAGAAACGAATATGTACTGCACCCTTAAAGGGGAGGTAATGTCTGTTAAAAATGTCTCATGACAAATGTAAATATACTACATTACCCACAAAGGAAGAAATAAAGCTTTAGAGGATTCTTCCCATGCCTCCAAAAAGTAGGTGGTAATTTCTAGGAGGATGGTACCATGACAAACAAACGTATACTACACTCCCTTCCTCCTTTCCAAAGGGAGAGAAGATGTAATTGGTAACACAGAACAGATACTAGACTTTTCCCTCTCTCTGCATTGAGTATTAGAAGATAGAAATTGTATAGTTTCATTACAGATATTGAAGCAATTATACAGTTTTAAGTTCAGACAAATAGATATGAAATCTGCATTACTAATAGATGAATAGTTTGGTTCTTAATGGTTAGTTTCTTAATTGAATTAAAATTTCTTTGTCATGCTGGCCGATTGTGGTGGAACATCAGCAGGCGGGGAAACAATCTTGGAATTCCAAACTTGCTGATTTGTGTTTGGCCTTCATCACAAACAAGTCTGACCTAAGGGCACTCCCTACACCTGCTGGTTTGGCTTTTGTTGTGGCTTTTGAACTGAAATTATATCCGGGTGGGGGTAGGTAGGGGAAGAGAACATTCATTCCCATCTTGAGTGGCATTATGCTTATCTCTTTCTCTAGTTGAGATTTATTGGGTAAAATTTAAGAAAACTCTGAAAAATTCTGATTGGCACTATTTATTATCCAGTGTGCAATCATTATATTTAATGACTTTTTAACAAACAACAAAATGTATAATGCAACTTGATTAAAAAAACATTGTTTGATTGAGACATTTTTTTAGGATAGTTGTATTTGTTTATATTATTTTAACATTCTATTTGAGGAAAAGCAAATAAGATGGGCTTAAAAATAAATTACAAGAACTACAATCAATTTTATCCCAAAAAGGTCAATTTGTAAATATCCAACAATAATTCATAAGCACAAGCATCCAAACAAGATACATGATTTGGTTTCATATAGAGAAAAAAGAGATGGTTATGTTTTCCAAATGTCTATGTTGATTGGGAAGCAAATCTATATATTATAAGACATTTTTTGTATGCTGATTTCTTATAGATGACTCAAAAACTATTCAAAAGGTTTACACCAAATTGAATAACAGGTGTGTGTGCGGGGGGGGGGGGAGATTGTACTACTACTACTACTAATAATAATAATAATAATGATAATAACTATTAATTCTACTACTGCACAGAATGAGAAATTTATTTAATCAGCAAATATGGTTTGATAAAACTGATATTTTTCTAGATAGTGCAAGAAATTTGTTTTTGGGACAGAAAAACCAATAACACGCAGCAAATATGAGTTTATTAACATTTCAATGAAAATAGTACCAAAAATGTGGGCAAAAATAACAGGTGTTTTTTAAATTGCTAGTACTCTGCCCTATATTTTTAGAAATACATCAAATAGGTGCTGTCTTTTTTTTTGCAAAGACATGCCATTTGATAATTTTATAATAAATTATTTTGTTTGTTTCAAATAAAAGTTTAAAATGCAGACAATTAAACATACAGTTTGCATACAAGAGGTTCATGAAAAGTAACGAGTCATATTTCTTCAGAGAGAATTTTATCAGTATTTTAACTAACCATCGGATTCCAAAAGAGACAATTCTAAATTAAACTGAGTTCATTTTCTTGACACAGAAGGAACACTGCAGAAAAAAGCTTCCTGGTGCACCAAAAACTATAAGAACCCCTACATAATGTGGAATGCATTGGAGAAGCTATTCTCAGGAGAACTAATCGATCTACTTAGAAAACTTCCATCATCTTTAGAATTAGTGTTCACTCCAAAAAGCACATCTTACATAAAGAGCTCCACTTCTATCCATACAGATTAGCCATTACACAAAAGCTTCAGCAAACAGACTATGGGAAGCAGCTTCACTTTGTTCGTCAGATGGTAGAGATTTTCAAAACAAATCGGTGCCAAGCGTAGAATTCAACAGAATCGAAAAGAAATACCAATCATATAAAGAAATGATAACATGCAGTTCTCTCTTTTATTAAAGTTAAATTTACCGTACAATTCCTCAACATGAAAACTGAAAGATGAAGTAATAATTTTCTTTAACAGTGATTTACAGTATAAAATAATATTAAATCCATAGGAAGAAAAAAGAAGGGAAATTTTCCATACGTTTACATCTATTGGCCTCAAATTCAGTGCTTATTAAGATAGAGTTGACAGAGCGATCTTTTTAAATATGTTGATTTAAGCAAAAACAATATAATGTACTTAATTATCATGCTTGAAAATAGTAATTTATACAAACGTTACGAAAAAACATTGAATAGAAATTTATTTATAGCTAAAAGTAATGGAAAATTTGGTAAAATCATATTTTTCTTAGACGTTAATCAGTAGACACCTTAACACAGGGGACACAACCCCAAAAGGAATATTTTATATTACTTGTGTCATGGCGGCAATATTTGTTGTCTATAGCAATAGACTTTCTTTTTTTTTTTTTTACTAAAAACACAATAGCATTTGTTCTACTTGATGAATTTTCATAATTTTTGGATTTATTACTATTTTTGACATGACAATTAAGTACGTAATATTGTTTTTGCTTAAAACGCTATATTTAGAACATCAATTTGTCGACTACATATTAACAAGCACCTAAAAGTCTACCTGTTAACAGTGCATCCTGATTGTTATTTGATAACATAATGTAGACCTGCATGTCCCTTCAATATGTTTTTACTGACAAGCAAAAAAGGGAGTAAAATTGTCTTCGTTTACAATACAATTCAATTAATATTATTATTATTTATGACAACAAATCTGCTTATAAATCGATTTAGAAAACCTATTAATTGGCTGATTAATTGGTAATCAGCCGGTTATCAAAGGTCAATTAATTGGTATTCGGCCAATTTGCTAAACAGTGAGTACAAAAAAAAAAAAAAAGAAAAACTGAAGAAACAAACAAAACTTATAGTCTCCAAAGCTATTGAGCAGAATTACATAATATTTAGCATGAAGAACGATTTGTATGCCTTAATAATAAATAATAAAAATTTTGTTGCTATTAACGACACAATCAATCTATGTAGTAACTATATTATATACTATTAAACAGTTATTGTGTTTTAGGGGTTTTCTGTTTATATAGAATTAGAAATATGTGGTTGGTTGACCAAAAAGGAATAGGCATAGTATATATTAATAAGGCAATAGTTTTTATCACATTTGAATCTTTTACGTATAAAGGATTTTTTAATAAATGTAAAGATATCATAATATTTTTTAACATTGAAAAACATTTTTTAAAACTACCTTTTTTAAATGATCATTTGAAAACATACATACACATGCACCAAGGGTATTCAGCATTCGTTGAAAGCAAATTATTTTTACTAAGAAACAATTTCTAATATTTTTGCCAATAAAAACAATACATAAATAAATTCATTGTAGTTACCCTCTCATGCAAAAGCTAAGTAATATTTGGTTTTTCACAAAAATTTCACAAATATTTTTTCATACTAACTATAAAGCGATATAAGTTATGTAAAAATGTAAATTGATATACCCTGTAGCAAGGAGCATGTATGAACTAGTTTACTTTAAAAAGAAAGGGAATTATTTGGATAACTCTTTTATAATAGGTGATGGCATTTTTAGTCTAAATATAGGAAATATATATATTAATCTGCCAAGCTATAAATTTGGCATATCTTTGCCTCTTATATTTTCAGGAAATTTTAATGATAAAAAAAAAACAAATAGTTCAATTTAAAATGAACACAGAAATGGAAATGAATTTGTCGTATATTTAAAGAAGCCAGATATTTTCAAATTGAGCCTTGAAACTTATTCGACTTAATTCATTTCGCAAAAAAACATAAAAAAGCCAATGCAGTGAATGTTGAATACAGCAAATTTAATAATCATATATATGTATAATTGAATTCTATAAAACTGAATCTGTAGCAATTTTATATTAGGGAAATGGTAACAACAGCTTATTAAGAATGTAAAGATATTTTTAATGAATTTCTAATATTTTACAGAATTTTATTTAATCTAACTCAAGATTTGCTCTGCAGATATTGATTGCATGCATATGGCGTCATCAAAAGAAAATGCACATTGTATTATCTACTGTTTGGTTCTATTATGCGATTTTAGAGCAAATTTATTTGACTATTCTCTCAGAACATTTTGTCTTTCATTGCAAACATCCTTCTAAAAATTTCCAACAAATTGATTTCTTTTTAAAGACATTTCTCAAAAAAAAAAAAAAAAAAAAAAAAAATTAAAACTGTAGTTGCAGTATCTGGTGAATATAGTGAACTATAAGAAAATCTATCCTAATCAAATTTAATCTGAAATATTTTAATTTTCTACTCATATCATGCCACCCAAAAACATTTAAAAACGATTCCAAAGAAACTGAAATTTAGTGTACATCTTATTAATTGATGTTTGTACCTATAGTAAGAACAAAATCAGTGTTTCCATCATCTTAGAAAATTCATTTAAACTAAATATAGCCCATATTAAAACTCCTTACACTTAGCAGCTGTGTTTGAAAATTAATAATGATTGGTTAATTAACGAATCCTGTAAACATATATAAATAACTTTATTTCAATAGTGATGAGTTAACATTTCCAAGTTATATTGCAACAAATTCTTGCTTTCAAAGAAGAAACCCACCGCCTTAACGAAATAATCTTTTTTCTTTTAATTCTAGTTTCTTCAATCAATCTAATTGTTCAAATGCTTTTTGTTTGGAGGAGTTTCTAAACCAATCGTTTACACAGCACTGCATTCTTGAGATGAAGATCAGCTTTTTTCAATATGGATTGTAAAGATTTCATTTTGATTACCTTCAGCTTATGCATTCATTTTCTTCTTTAGATTACCAAACAAGTTTATAATATTTTCACCTTTTCATCGTAGCCATAATAAAACGGACATTAGAAAGCTGTCTTATTTATTTTTCATTCATTAGTTTATTCATTCATCCACTGCACTTCCTCTTTTTTATTTTTTACAAAAACTACGTAACCACTCGCATGTATGGAATGTTTGTTATCTTGCTTTAGAACTTTAGAAGTGAATTCTAATGGAGTTGATACAAACAATGAATTTCTCAATGCCTTTGAGGATAACGGCCACCCATGGCATGGCAGTTAAAGTGCCATCGACCTGTGTAAAAAATGGACAATGGATAGTACGCGTGGTTGTAGACAGACATCTAGGGTAACGAAGTGAACCATGCCCGATTATGTGAAATTTTGATTCAACTTGACATTTTGTGCTCGATTTATAACCACCAAAAATTGCCCAAGACATATTAACCAAAAGAACTGGTGCTCTGTCAAACCCATCCAGTGAATCTTTTGTGTGAAGACATTAAAATAAACTAGTTAAACTCATATGTAGGCAAATAAAAGAATAAAAATTAGCAATCCAGTTGGCAAGATAAGCATTCTAATCTGGAAACCTAAGCAATAGACACATACATGATGTTCTAATTGCAGTAGTCGGTTAATCTTTTATTTTCTTTACTAACAAGCCACGATTTACCAAGGCCAAAATACACTCAAGAATTAATGAAATCGTCAGTTGAATGATGAACAATATTATGAGAGGATTGAAAATGATGAATGGAATCAACAACGTTTGATTGCTTAAGAGGACGACTTGATAAGTATTTGTTGATATTAGATTTGAAGACAGCCATGCTGTAGTTGTCAGGGAAGAAGTCGCATGAAACTGTGTTCCACTTTGAAAAGAAACTCTGTTCATGAAAATTCAATTCGGTTTCATGTATAAGAAACAAAAAGTTGTTGCAATAATGATAATAAGACAAGTTATTTTTTAGAGATCATCCCCTCATTAGATTGCAAAGTTGATTTTATACGTTGAAAAGGCAAGAAGCGATGCTCTGAGTCAATGACAGATTAACCATTTCTAGGGTCATTAATGCTGAAATCATTTATTTTTTTTACCATTAATTGGACATAAGTTGTCATTTTTTACTTGACTTACTTTTGACTTATTTGTATATTCTTGAGAGATTTAACACATGTTTGAAAAAGTCTCAGACCAGTCTTTCAGCTGTCAGGAATGGTGTGGTGGTTGTCTGGATCTTTTGAATGAAATCGTCTTCACATATTTTCGAGTTTGATAACCAGGAAACATGTTCAAATCATGCCAATCTCTTTTTAATGGATCTGTTAACCTCTTTTTGATATATTCATTTCTTTGTCTATCGTTACAAGTTATATCAAGGATGGTTTTTAGATATTTCATTTCGAAAACTCTGCTAATATAGTTCATAATGTTTTACTTACTATATTTACTTAATAAGAACTTGTAAAGGATTGTAACGTCTTTACTTCAGAGGCGTTGGTTGATATGTCCTTCATTGTTCCTATTTTTTCTTTTAGAAAAAAAAATGTATGCTCATACATTTTCCAAAGGTATTTGTACAAGTACCTCTCTACCTTATCTGGAAATCTTTGTTATATCGCATCACAAAGAATGATATGGCAGAAAAAAAAAATGTAGAAAACTACTCTATTAAGTAGTGGAACAATAGTAGGTGTTAGCTACAAGTCCATGTTAATGGAATAGGCACTTTCTTGCATGCTCTGCACATCTTTTTTATATCTTTAAGTGATGGAAAGTTATGGTATGAGCCATGGTTACAACATCCTCTTCAAAGTTTTTATGTCGGTTGGACATCATACATTGTCCTTTTGGAATCGATTTCTATAATTCCCGTCGAGGTTCATTTTCATTTGCTCCTACATTTTTTTGTATTGGTAAGAGCATTGGTATCTCAAACTAAATGACAAACATCATCGTTCATTTATATCTATATTTTTTTTATTTGGTTAATATATCTTTGCAATATATTTTAAATATTTTGTACTTCCATTTTGAATGATTCATAATGTACATCATATTCCCCATTTTTCTTTCAATTATGTCCGCTATCCACATTGCTTTTCTTAAATAATAATTTCAGAAATAAATATTTTCAGCTAAACTATAAGTTTTATTTAAGATATCATTTCTTTCCTTAGTTTCCATTTTCAAGGATCAGATTATAAAGACTGAACGTCCTTTCCTAGCAAACATTAAATCTGCAGAGGAGATGTTCATGTCTTGACTCTAAAAGGGTGTTTAGAAAAATTGCTTCTTGCCCTGTGTATGAAAGTGCAATAAACTCTGCTTCACAGGTGGAAAAGGCCACAATCTGTTTTTTTTTTTTTTTTTTAGTTTTCTAGAAAGATCATAGGTCCAGTCTTTGATAGTCTAAATAGTATACCATTATATTTTTTCAATCTTCAGAGTGACCCCAATCTGAATCTGAAAAGCCTTCTAAATTTAGGGGATATATCGACTTTTTAAATACTAAAGATTGTTCCTTGGTTCCTTTTAGATAATAAAGGACTTGTTTTGTATGAGTTAAGTCCTTAATTGTCGGATTTGATAAGTTTTAAGATAGCTTTGTGTAACATATATCAGGCCTAGTGGTGGTCATCAAATAGATTAGACTTCCAATAATTTCTCTGTATAATCGATCGTCTATTAATTTAGTTTCGGTCTCTGCATTTTTATTTATATCAATCTCAACGGAAGTTATACACGGTTTGCAATCTTCCATTTCAAACTTCAGCAGGATTTTGTCAATATACCGTGATTAGTTCATTATTATAGTTTCATTTTTACAAGTAAACTTTATACCGAGGAACCAAGACAATTGTCCAAGATTGCCCATTTTAAATTTTTTATTTAATTTATTTTTAACATCTTTTAAAGTGTTGTTACAATTTGAGACGAGTAATATATTGTTAACCCCAAAAAACAAAATCAACAATTTATTATCTATATTTTTGGTATACAGCACATGTCTACGGGACATTGCCTGAATTTTTGTTCTATTAAATAATTATATAGTGTTAAATTCCAATAGTGAGTGCTTTGTTTTAGACCGTACAGTGACTTATTTAGTTTCCATACGAAATTTTTATTTTTCATTTTAAATCTCACAGTCAATCGGAGCATTTAATTAAGCATTTTTTACATCCATTTGATGCATTTTTAAATTGTACTGAGCGGCAAGTTGCAATAAAATTCTAATAGTCGTTAAATTTGTTGTTGGTGAGAATATATATGTCCCCAGAAATTTGGTAAGAACCTTTTGCAACAAATCTTGCTTTAAAAGTTTCATTACCAGAGGCTGTAATTTTTTTGGTAAAAACCCAGCAAGAAATTATATTCTTATCCTCTAGTTTCGGTACCAGTTCATATGAATTATTTTCAGATAAAGCTTCCAATTCAGATTGCGTAGTGTTTTTCCATTCTTGGTGATTTTCTGAATCAAACAATATATCTTTCTGGTGTGCTTTTCAACGAGTAACAGTAATCTATTGTATAGTCTTGTGGACTTTCAATTTTTAAGAAGTCTGGCCTTTTTCAATTCCTTATTGGGTATCGATTTGTCGGGTTAATATTTATGTTAGTAGTTTTACTGCAATTTTCATCATTATTAATATTTTCGTTGTGATTGACAAAAACACTAAGTCATGTTTTTTGTCCACTAGTTCTTCATTTTTTAAATTAAATGTGTCAGTGAATTTCGCATATCTAACTTTTTTTATGGCATTTTGGCCTGGAAAGAAGTCAGACTGCCTTTATCGTAACCTATGAAAATACCTTTTTCGCTTTTAATATTTAGTTAACGGGTATTTTCTATGAATGAAAAGCAATTTGAACCAAATATATGCATTCGGTTAAATTTGGGTTTTACACCAGAAAACGCTTCATACGGGGTTTTGCCCAACCTTTTATTGAACGATCTAATTTCTTAATGGAGTCCACATTTGAGCTTTTATACCGACATTGGAAACTTTTGTGATTGAGTCGTCTACAATTAGAGCAGATATTATTTTTTTTCTTGGGAAAATTATTCTTGGGGAAAACATTGTGGTTGGATGTGTAATTTGGTTGTGTCTGTTTTCGAAAAAGCATTTTTGAACTTCATGATATTGTTAGACTAATCATTGTCCACAAGCATCGTCTCTTCATAACTACGCAATGCCACTTTAAATTCACTGAAAGTTATGGGTTTGTCTTTTTGCATTATAACAGTTGTAAATGGTTTAAAATTGGCTGTAAGTCCTTTAAGCGTCATTGAGATTAACAGGCTATCGCTTTTTATTTTACCTGAGAGTTTTAATGCATTTGCTGTTGTTTCTGCCTTTATAACATAGTCAGTAATAGTTTTGTCTTCGTTACATTTTATAGACGTTAGTTCTGTATATAGAAATATAATTTTTGGTTTCCCTTTTGATAAATAATGTTTTCTTAATATGTTCAATGCTTTACGTCCATCATCTAAGGCATCTCTTATAATCAGAGACAGACTTCTGTCGTCTAAGCATTGAATCAGTTCTGCAGAAACAGTTGCGTTCTTTTCGATAAATTCAAGGTTGTTAGGATTCTCTGGTGGAGATTGAATAACTTTGTGTAGTTTTTGTATCCTTAAATAACCCAGAAATTTCACATGGCATAATTCAAATTTAGATTCCGTCTGTTAAAGCAAAGTCAATGGCTGGGCGCATACCTGTTAAATGTTGAGCCACTAAGTTGAACAAAGATGGCGGTAGTAAATCAAATCAGTGAAGAATCAATGCAGTCACAATTTCAAATGTTGAGTAATTCTTTAGAATAAAGATGGTAGCATTAGATGAAGCAAAGAATCAATGCAGTCACGATCAGCTGTGGTTCAGTTGTTCGAGATGGAGACTGACAGCGAACTGACTTGAATCCAAATATTTAATATTTTTATAATGATTTTGGAGTCTTCTCATTGGTTGAGTGTCCTAACCATAATTATAAATAAGATCGCCCATACCATAGCAAAAACATTTTAACACAGTGAAATGCAATATGATTTTCATTCTGCTAGATCTATAGCAAACGTGCTTACAGTTATATCTAATAGGATTAGTGAATCTCTCAATAGGGGCTTCATTTCTATGGCAATTGCTCTTAAGATATCAAAGGTCTTTGATACAGTATGGCATAAAAGTCTACTCCACAAGATCTTCAGCTATGGTATAGCTTGAAATGTCTTCTCACTTATTAAATCATTTCTCTCTGATAGGTCTAGTAATTGATGGACAGAAATCAGTTGGCTGGCGTTCCACAGAGGTCTATCCTGGGCTCAACTCTCTTCTTGATCTTTATCAATGATCTCCCAAATCACATTCTAAGATCATTCATAGACATTTATGCTGACGATACTCCCATCTATGGCAATACATCAAAGGCTGTAAATGAGCAAGATCTCTCTGATTCTCCCATCTGGCATCAATTGAAATGAATAGGTCTCATCTTGGAAAGGCTCCATGTTTTGACAAGCTTCTGGGTCTAACCTTTACTCCTAATCTGAAAGGGAACATGTACATCAAATCCATTGCCAAGGTCACTGAAAAAAATTGTGGGATCATTCTACCGCTCTAGTAGATACTTTACTGCAAATGCAATTCTCTACCTGTATAAGAGCTAAGTACATTCTAGGAGGGAGTACTGTTGCCACATCTGGACAAGAGCTGCTCGACACATCCTATCCTGACAGAGTTCAAAATAGACTTCGTAGCATAGTAGGGGATGTCTTTTTCTCTTCCTTGAAACATCTTTCCCACAGAAAAGACGTTGTAAGTCTGTATCTGCTTTATCATTATTTTCATGGCAAGTGCTCATCTGAGCTCCAATCTATGGTCCCCCTCGCCAAACTTTCATGAAAAACTTTTGTCTAGCTGAAACCACTATTAATAATTTTCCCCATTCTTTATCTGTGCCTAAACCTAAATCTAAACGTAGATTCCATGAACAAAGCTTCTTTCATAGAACTGCACATCTGCATTATGCATGTTTGCCTGCATTACAGCTGACTACAATATGGTCATCTCCAATTCAACATAAACAAGTTCTTAACAACAAGTCCCCTTAAGTAATCCAATTTACCAAATTTTCAGTACTGTACACTCATGAACCCTCATCCTTGAGTGACCTCTTGGCTTTGATAAGGTGACTCCTTTGTAAAAAAAAAACAAAAAAAAAACTCAGTTTTTAAAGTCCTCCATTGCCTTTTCTAGTTTTAATTTTTGAACCATACTTTAAATTTGTTGTTAGTTTGTAATAAATTTGTATCCTTCTCTCGCCAATCTGTTATATCACACAAAAAAGAATGATAAGAGAAAGAAAATGCAGAAAACTACTTTATTAAGTAGTGGAACAATAAAACATATTTACAAATAGTAGGTGTCAGCTATAAGTCCGTGTTAATTGAATACACACTCTCCACACACTTTATTTTGTATATCTGGGTGACCAGAAGTCATATGGTACAAGCCATGTCACAACATTTTTTAACAACAAACACTTTCTTTACATGATGCTAGTATTACCCAAAGTCGAGTATGTCATTCAAGCAACAAATCCTTACTTACAAAAAGATATCGCATGTTCAATGGTTAACAGTCAGAGTGATGATGAAACTTGACATGCTTACCTACAAAGAATGACTTCAAATAATTTGTTCTCATTTCAATAACAATAGGAGGAGACTTGATTCTTGTATAGAACGTCATCTACAGGAATTTCAATCTATTTTTAAAGAAATTTTTGTTCCAGCGCAGTCTCTATGGCCACTCTCAAAAGATGTACCACTGTTGCATTTGGTTCAATAGAAGAAAAGTAATATTACCTATGTTTTCGTGGAATCACCTGCCAGAGGATGCCATAACGATTATTACTATACCAAGGTTTGAAGTAGACTCAGCCTAAATATTCAGATGTGGATTTAAATATTTTCTACTTGTCTCTTTGCATGGCTTGTTGCACTTTACTTTTTACCAAAAACATTTCATTGATTTGAAGTAACATAATAGAATCATGACGGTATCCTTTAGTTCAATCACACACCCTCTTCTTCGTTATATTCTTAATCATTTCCAAATAAAAAAAAGTCAGTAATTCTACATAAGTAATAATATTTGGATGCATCGATCGACAACTTAGAAATTTGACCTTTGGAATTACTTGACCTTGGAAAATGACCATCGGATTTTACTTTCTTCTCATCCATCAAACACAATCAAACTACAATAAAATAGTTTTATAGCGCGGTTGTTTCCTTTTTTACACTTTCTTTGTAGCTCCCCACAAAGTCTCACGTTATGGTGTCTATATTTGATACTTACAACCGGCCATGGGAAGAAACGTCTTCATTTTGCCAATAATTAATTTATATTTGATACAAAACTTGATGTTTCTACCCGGCGTTGCCAGGGAGTCTTTTTTTTATTTTTACTTTTTTTAATAGGATTGTTGAAAGTTGAATTTAATTATCATTTGGTCATTAAATTATTAACTGACTCACAGTGTTAAAAAAAAGTATAACTAATTTTGTTATAGCAATATATTTTAATCTGTATTTATAAAATTATTGTATATAAATAGCTTTCAAAAATTAAAATTTTTAATACATGATGATTTGCTATGAATGTAAAACCTAGAAATGCTTTTCTATTTGACAGTTTAAATGCTTCCAAATGACTTTCAAATTTAGAAGGGTCACAAAATAATTAATTTTACGCTATTCATTTTTGATTTTAATAAACATTGAATAAGATTTGAGGCACAAATTCATGAATTAACTTTTTGTTAGTATTTACAAAAAATTGCAAACTTATATATTTATATACATGAGGTTCTATTCATGGCCACACTGATCAATCTTTAAAAGATAAAACAGCTAATAGATAACTAATATATACATATTTTTCTTAATTGAATATAAACAAAGAAAACTGTTAATTGGAAAATGAGACTCATACAAGATTTGAACCTGTGCTTTAAATGAGGTATTGCCTAATATGGGCCTATGGGATAACTTTACTAACAAGCCATACTTCCAAAGAATCTTGTATGGGTCTTATGTTTAACTTTGTAGTATTCTTAATGGGAATTTAATATTCCCTAGAAAATTCCTTCTTTGAATGAAGCCAACTCAATCTGCCACGGGTGAATAAACTACAAGGTTATACACAGCTCCACAGACTATCGTTTGTTTGCATGTGTGCCAACACAATTATCAACAACAAAAATGCAGTTTAATACATAACATATTGTATATGGTGAAAAATAAATTTGCAATATTACAAGCACACACCTTTATTCGTAAACATGCAAAGATATTATAAATTTTCCTTCATTGTAAACATGCATACGCATTATAAATTGCCCTTCATTGTAAACATGCAAAGGCATTACAAATTGCCCTTCATTGTAAACATGCAAAGGCATTTTAAATTTCCCTTAATTGTAAACATGCATAGGCATTATAAATTTCACCTCATTATAAACATGCAAAGGCATTATAAATTTCCCTTAATTGTAAACATGCATAGGCATTATAAATTTCACTTCATTATAAACATGCATAGGCATTATAAATTTCACTTCATTATAAACATGCAAAGGCATTATAAATTTCCCTTCATTGTAAACATGCATAGGCATTATAAATTTCCCTTAATTGTAAACATGCAAAGGCATTATAAATTTCACTTCATTATAAACATGCAAAGGCATTTTAAATTTCCCTTCATTGTAAACATGCATAGGCATTATAAATTTCCCTTAATTGTAAACATGCATAGGCATTATAAATTTCCCTTCATTATAAACATGCATAGGCATTTTAAATTTCACTTCATTATAAACATGCATAGGCATTATAAATTTCCCTTCATTGTAAACATGCAAAGGCATTATAAATTTCCCTTCATTGTAAACATGCATAGGCATTATAAATTTCCCTTCATTGTAAACATGCAAAGGCATTACAAATTTCACTTCATTATAAACATGCATAGGCATTATAAATTTCCCTTAATTGTAAACATGCATAGGCATTTTAAATTTCACTTCATTATAAACATGCATAGGCATTATAAATTTCACTTCATTATAAACATGCATAGGCATTATAAATTTCCCTTCATTGTAAACATGCAAAGGCATTATAAATTTCACTTCATTATAAACATGTATAGGCATTATAAATTTCCCTTCATTGTAAACATGCATAGGCATTATAAATTTCCCTTCATTATAAACATGCATAGGCATTATAAATTTCCCTTAATTGTAAACATGCATAGGCATTATAAATTTCCCTTCATTGTAAACATGCATAGGCATTATAAATTTCACTTCATTATAAAACTGCATAGGCATTATAAATTTCCCTTCATTGTAAACATGCATAGGCATTATAAATTTCACTTCATTATAAACATGCATAGGCATTATAAATTTCACTTCATTATAAACATGCATAGGCATTATAAATTTCCCTTAATTGTAAACATGCATAGGCATTTTAAATTTCACTTCATTATAAACATGCATAGGCATTATAAATTTCCCTTCATTGTAAACATGCATAGGCATTATAAATTTCCCTTCATTGTAAACATGCATAGGCATTATAAATTTCACTTCATTATAAACATGCATAGGCATTATAAATTTCACTTCATTATAAACATGCATAGGCATTATAAATTTCCCTTCATTGTAAACATGCAAAGGCATTATAAATTTCCCTTAATTGTAAACATGCAAAGGCATTATAAATTTCCCTTCATTGTAAACATGCATAGGCATTATAAATTTCCCTTCATTGTAAACATGCATAGGCATTTTAAATTTCACTTAATTGTAAACATGCATAGGCATTATAAATTACACTTCATTATAAACATGCATAGGCATTATAAATTTCACTTCATTATAAACATGCATAGGCATTATAAATTTCCCTTCATTGTAAACATGCTTAGGCATTTTAAATTTCACTTAATTGTAAATATGCAAAGGCATTATAAATTTCCCTTCATTGTAAACATGCAAAGGCATTATAAATTTCCCTTAATTGTAAACATGCATAGGCATTACAAATTTCTCTTCATTGTAAACATGCATAGGCATTATAAATTTCCCTTCATTGTAAACATGCAAAGGCATTATAAATTTCACTTCATTATAAACATGCATAGGCATTATAAATTTCCCTTCATTGTAAACATGCAGAGGCATTATAAATTTCCCTTCATTGTAAACATGCATAGGCATTATAAATTTCACTTCATTATAAACATGCATAGGCATTATAAATTTCACTTCATTATAAACATGCATAGGCATTATAAATTTCCCTTCATTATAAACATGCATAGGCATTATAAATTTCCCTTCATTGTAAACATGCAAAGGCATTATAAATTTCCCTTCATTGTAAACATGCAAAGGCATTATAAATTTCCCTTCATTATAAACATGCATAGGCATTATAAATTTCCCTTCATTGTAAACATGCAAAGGCATTATAAATTTCACTTCATTGTAAACATGCATAGGCATTATAAATTTCCCTTCATTATAAACATGCATAGGCATTATAAATTTCCCTTCATTGTAAACATGCATAGGCATTATAAATTTCCCTTCATTGTAAACATGCAAAGGCATTATAAATTTCCCTTCATTGTAAACATGCATAGGCATTATAAATTTCCCTTCATTGTAAACATGCAAAGGCATTATAAATTTCCCTTCATTGTAAACATGCAAAGGCATTATAAATTTCCCTTCATTATAAACATGCATAGGCATTATAAATTTCCCTTCATTGTAAACATGCATAGGCATTATAAATTTCCCTTCATTGTAAACATGCAAAGGCATTATAAATTTCCCTTCATTATAAACATGCATAGGCATTATAAATTTCCCTTCATTGTAAACATGCAAAGGCATTATAAATTTCCCTTCATTGTAAACATGCAAAGGCATTATAAATTTCCCTTCATTGTAAACATGCATAGGCATTATAAATTTCCCTTCATTGTAAACATGCAAAGGCATTATAAATTTCACTTCATTATAAACATGCATAGGCATTATAAATTTCCCTTCATTGTAAACATGCATAGGCATTATAAATTTCACTTCATTATAAACATGCATAGGCATTATAAATTTCCCTTCATTGTAAACATGCATAGGCATTATAAATTTCCCTTCATTGTAAACATGCATATGCATTAGAAATTTCCCTTCATTGTAAACATGCAAAGGCATTATAAATTTCCCTTCATTGTAAACATGCATAGGCATTATAAATTTCCCTTCATTGTAAACATGCATCGGCATTATAAATTTCCCTTCATTGTAAACATGCAAAGGCATTATAAATTTCCCTTCATTGTAAACATGCAGAGGCATTATAAATTTCCCTTCATTGTAAACATGCAAAGGCATTATAAATTTCTCTTCATTGTAAACATGAAGAGGCATTATAAATTTCCCTTCATTGTAAACATGCAAAGGCATTATAAATTTCCCTTAATTGTAAACATGCATAGGCATTATAAATTTCACTTCATTATAAACATGCAGAGGCATTACAAATTGCCCTTCATTGTAAACATGCATAGGCATTATAAATTTCCCTTCATTGTAAACATGCAAAGGCATTATAAATTTCCCTTAATTGTAAACATGCATAGGCATTATAAATTTCACTTCATTATAAACATGCAGAGGCATTACAAATTGCCCTTCATTGTAAACATGCAAAGGCATTATAAATTTCCCTTCATTGTAAACATGCAAAGGCATTATAAATTTCCCTTCATTGTAAACATGCATAGGCATTATAAATTTCCCTTCATTGTAAACATGCATAGGCATTATAAATTTCCCTTCATTGTAAACATGCAAAGGCATTATAAATTTCCCTTCATTGTAAACATGCAAAGGCATTATAAATTTCCCTTCATTGTAAACATGCATAGGCATTATAAATTTCCCTTCATTGTAAACATGCAAAGGCATTATAAATTTCCCTTCATTGTAAACATGCATAGGCATTATAAATTTCCCTTCATTGTAAACATGCATAGGCATTATAAATTTCCCTTCATTGTAAACATGCAAAGGCATTATAAATTTCCCTTCATTGTAAACATGCAAAGGCATTATAAATTTCCCTTCATTGTAAACATGCAAAGGCATTATAAATTTCCCTTCATTGTAAACATGCATCGGCATTAGAAATTTCCCTTCATTATAAACATGCATAGGCATTATAAATTTCCCTTCATTGTAAACATGCAAAGGCATTATAAATTTCCCTTCATTGTAAACATGCATAGGCATTATAAATTTCCCTTCATTGTAAACATGCATAGGCATTATAAATTTCCTTTCATTGTAAACATGCAAAGGCATTATAAATTTCTCTTCATTGTAAACATGCATAGGCATTAGAAATTTCCCTTCATTGTAAACATGCAAAGGCATTATAAATTTCTCTTCATTATAAACATGCATAGGCATTAGAAATTTCCCTTCATTATAAACATGCATAGGCATTATAAATTTCCCTTCATTGTAAACATGCAAAGGCATTATAAATTTCCCTTCATTGTAAACATGCATAGGCATTATAAATTTCCCTTCATTGTAAACATGCATAGGCATTATAAATTTCCCTTCATTGTAAACATGCAAAGGCATTATAAATTTCCCTTCATTGTAAACATGCATAGGCATTATAAATTTCCCTTCATTGTAAACATGCATAGGCATTATAAATTTCCCTTCATTGTAAACATGCAAAGGCATTATAAATTTCCCTTCATTGTAAACATGCATAGGCATTATAAATTTCCCTTCATTGTAAACATGCAAAGGCATTATAAATTTCCCTTCATTGTAAACATACATAGGCATTATAAATTGCCCTTCATTGTAAACATGCATAGGCATTATAAATTTCCCTTCATTGTAAACATGCATAGGCATTAGAAATTTCCCTTCATTGTAAACATGCATAGGCATTATAAATTTCACTTCATTATAAACATGCATAGGCATTATAAATTTCCCTTCATTATAAACATGCATAGGCATTATAAATTTCCCTTCATTGTAAACATGCAAAGGCATTATAAATTTCCCTTCATTGTAAACATGCATACGCATTATAAATTTCCCTTCATTATAAACATGAATAGGCATTATAAATTTCCCTTCATTATAAACATGCATAGGCATTATAAATTTTCCTTCATTATAAACATGCATAGGCATTATAAATTTCCCTTCATTATAAACATGCAAAGGCATTATAAATTTTCCTTCATTATAAACATGCATAGGCATTAGAAATTTCCCTTCATTGTAAACATGCATAGGCATTATAAATTTCCCTTCATTATAAACATGCATACGCATTATAAATTTCCCTTAATTGTAAACATGCATAGGCATTATAAATTTCCCTTCATTGTAAACATGCAGAGGCATTACAAATTGCCCTTCATTGTAAACATGCAAAGGCATTATAAATTTTCCTTCATTGTAAACATGCATAGGCATTATAAATTTCCCTTCATTATAAACATGCATAGGCATTATAAATGTCGCTTCATTATAAACATGCATAGGCATTATAAATTTCCCTTCATTATAAACATGCAAAGGCATTATAAATTTCCCTTCATTGTAAACATGCAAAGGCATTATAAATTTCCCTTCATTGTAAACATGCAAAGGCATTATAAATTTCCCTTCATTGTAAACATGCATAGGCATTATAAATTTCCCTTCATTGTAAACATGCAAAGGCATTATAAATTTCCCTTCATTGTAAACATGCAAAGGCATTATAAATTTCCCTTCATTGTAAACATGCAAAGGCATTATAAATTTCCCTTCATTGTAAACATGCAAAGGCATTATAAATTTCCCTTCATTGTAAACATGCATAGGCATTATAAATTTCCCTTCATTGTAAACATGCAAAGGCATTATAAATTTCCCTTCATTGTAAACATGCAAAGGCATTATAAATTTCCCTTCATTGTAAACATGCAAAGGCATTATAAATTTCCCTTCATTGTAAACATGCAAAGGCATTATAAATTTCCCTTCATTGTAAACATGCATAGGCATTATAAATTTCCCTTCATTGTAAACATGCAAAGGCATTATAAATTTCCCTTCATTGTAAACATGCAAAGGCATTATAAATTTCCCTTCATTGTAAACATGCAAAGGCATTAGAAATTTCCCTTCATTGTAAACATGCATAGGCATTATAAATTTCCCTTCATTATAAACATGCATAGGCATTATAAATTTCCCTTCATTATAAACATGCAAAGGCATTATAAATTTCCCTTCATTGTAAACATGCATAGGCATTATAAATTTCCCTTCATTGTAAACATGCAAAGGCATTATAAATTTCCCTTCATTGTAAACATGCATAGGCATTATAAATTCCCCTTCATTGTAAACATGCAAAGGCATTATAAATTTCCCTTCATTGTAAACATGCAAAGGCATTATAAATTTCCCTTCATTGTAAACATGCAAAGGCATTAGAAATTTCCCTTCATTGTAAACATGCATAGGCATTATAAATTTCCCTTCATTATAAACATGCATAGGCATTATAAATTTCCCTTCATTATAAACATGCAAAGGCATTATAAATTTCCCTTCATTGTAAACATGCATAGGCATTATAAATTTCCCTTAATTGTAAACATGCAAAGGCATTATAAATTTCCCTTCATTGTAAACATGCATAGGCATTATAAATTTCCCTTCATTGTAAACATGCAAAGGCATTATAAATTTCCCTTCATTGTAAACATGCAAAGGCATTATAAATTTCTCTTCATTGTAAACATGCATAGGCATTAGAAATTTCCCTTCATTGTAAACATGCATAGGCATTATAAATTTCCCTTCATTGTAAACATGCATAGGCATTATAAATTTTCCTTCATTGTAAACATGCATAGGCATTATAAATTTCCCTTCATTGTAAACATGCATAGGCATTATAAATTTCCCTTCATTGTAAACATGCATAGGCATTATAAATTTCCCTTCATTGTAAACATGCATAGGCATTATAAATTTCCCTTCATTGTAAACATGCAAAGGCATTATAAATTTCCCTTCATTGTAAACATGCAGAGGCATTATAAATTTCCCTTCATTGTAAACATGCAAAGGCATTATAAATTTCCCTTAATTGTAAACATGCATAGGCATTATAAATTTCCCTTCATTGTAAACATGCATAGGCATTATAAATTTCCCTTCGTTGTAAACATGCAAAGGCATTATAAATTTCCCTTCATTGTAAACATGCAAAGGCATTATAAATTTCCCTTAATTGTAAACATGCAAAGGCATTATAAATTTCCCTTCATTGTAAACATGCAAAGGCATTATAAATTTCCCTTCATTGTAAACATGCATACGCATTATAAATTTCCCTTCATTATAAACATGAATAGGCATTATAAATTTCCCTTCATTATAAACATGCAAAGGCATTATAAATGTTCCTTCATTATAAACATGCATAGGCATTATAAATTTCCCTTCATTATAAACATGCAAAGGCATTATAAATTTTCCTTCATTATAAACATGCATAGGCATTAGAAATTTCCCTTCATTGTAAACATGCATAGGCATTATAAATTTCCCTTCATTATAAACATGCATACGCATTATAAATTTCCCTTAATTGTAAACATGCATAGGCATTATAAATTTCCCTTCATTGTAAACATGCAGAGGCATTACAAATTGCCCTTCATTGTAAACATGCAAAGGCATTATAAATTTTCCTTCATTGTAAACATGCATAGGCATTATAAATTTCCCTTCATTATAAACATGCATAGGCATTATAAATGTCGCTTCATTATAAACATGCATAGGCATTATAAATTTCCCTTCATTATAAACATGCAAAGGCATTATAAATTTCCCTTCATTGTAAACATGCAAAGGCATTATAAATTTCCCTTCATTGTAAACATACAAAGGCATTATAAATTTCCCTTCATTGTAAACATGCATAGGCATTATAAATTTCCCTTCATTGTAAACATGCAAAGGCATTATAAATTTCCATTCATTGTAAACATGCAAAGGCATTATAAATTTCCCTTCATTGTAAACATGCAAAGGCATTATAAATTTCCCTTCATTGTAAACATGCAAAGGCATTATAAATTTCCCTTCATTGTAAACATGCATAGGCATTATAAATTTCCCTTCATTGTAAACATGCAAAGGCATTATAAATTTCCCTTCATTGTAAACATGCAAAGGCATTATAAATTTCCCTTCATTGTAAACATGCAAAGGCATTATAAATTTCCCTTCATTGTAAACATGCAAAGGCATTATAAATTTCCCTTCATTGTAAACATGCATAGGCATTATAAATTTCCCTTCATTGTAAACATGCAAAGGCATTATAAATTTCCCTTCATTTTAAACATGCAAAGGCATTATAAATTTCCCTTCATTGTAAACATGCAAAGGCATTAGAAATTTCCCTTCATTGTAAACATGCATAGGCATTATAAATTTCCCTTCATTATAAACATGCATAGGCATTATAAATTTCCCTTCATTATAAACATGCAAAGGCATTATAAATTTCCCTTCATTGTAAACATGCATAGGCATTATAAATTTCCCTTCATTGTAAACATGCAAAGGCATTATAAATTTCCCTTCATTGTAAACATGCATAGGCATTATAAATTCCCCTTCATTGTAAACATGCAAAGGCATTATAAATTTCCCTTCATTGTAAACATGCAAAGGCATTATAAATTTCCCTTCATTGTAAACATGCAAAGGCATTAGAAATTTCCCTTCATTGTAAACATGCATAGGCATTATAAATTTCCCTTCATTATAAACATGCATAGGCATTATAAATTTCCCTTCATTATAAACATGCAAAGGCATTATAAATTTCCCTTCATTGTAAACATGCATAGGCATTATAAATTTCCCTTAATTGTAAACATGCAAAGGCATTATAAATTTCCCTTCATTGTAAACATGCATAGGCATTATAAATTTCCCTTCATTGTAAACATGCAAAGGCATTATAAATTTCCCTTCATTGTAAACATGCAAAGGCATTATAAATTTCTCTTTATTGTAAACATGCATAGGCATTAGAAATTTCCCTTCATTGTAAACATGCATAGGCATTATAAATTTCCCTTCATTGTAAACATGCATAGGCATTATAAATTTCCCTTCATTGTAAACATGCATAGGCATTATAAATTTCCCTTCATTGTAAACATGCAAAGGCATTATAAATTTCCCTTCATTGTAAACATGCATAGGTATATAAATTTCCCTTCATTGTAAACATGCATAGGCATTATAAATTTCCCTTCATTGTAAACATGCAAAGGCATTATAAATTTCCCTTCATTGTAAACATGCATAGGCATTATAAATTTACCTTCATTGTAAACATGCAAAGGCATTATAAATTTCCCTTAATTGTAAACATGCATAGGCATTATAAATTTCCCTTCATTGTAAACATGCATAGGCATTATAAATTTCCCTTCGTTGTAAACATGCAAAGGCATTATAAATTTCCCTTCATTGTAAACATGCAAAGGCATTATAAATTTCCCTTCATTATAAACATGCATAGGCATTATAAATTTCCCTTCATTGTAAACATGCAAAGGCATTATAAATTTCCCTTCATTGTAAACATGCAAAGGCATTATAAATTTCCCTTCATTGTAAACATGCATAGGCATTATAAATTTCCCTTCATTGTAAACATGCAAAGGCATTATAAATTTCCCTTCATTATAAACATGCATAGGCATTATAAATTTCCCTTCATTGTAAACATGCATAGGCATTATAAATTTCCCTTAATTATAAACATGCATAGGCATTATAAATTTCCCTTCATTATAAACATGCATAGGCATTAGAAATTTCCCTTCATTGTAAACATGCATAGGCATTATAAATTTCCCTTCATTATACACATGCATAGGCATTATAAATTTCCCTTCATTGTAAACATGCATAGGCATTATAAATTTCCCTTCATTATAAACATGCATAGGCATTATAAATTTCCCTTCATTATAAACATGCATAGGCCTTAGAAATTTCCTTTCATTGTAAACATGCATAGGCATTATAAATTTCCCTTCATTATAAACATGCATAGGCATTATAAATTTCCCTTCATTATAAACATGCAGAGGCATTACAAATTGCCCTTCATTGTAAACATGCATAGGCATTATAAATTTCCCTTCATTGTAAACATGCATAGGCATTATAAATTTCCCTTCATTATAAACATGCATAGGCATTATAAATTTCCCTTCATTATAAACATGCATAGGCATTATAAATTTCCCTTCATTGTAAACATGCATAGGCATTATAAATTTCCCTTCATTATAAACATGCATAGGCATTATAAATTTCCCTTCATTATAAACATGCATAGGCATTAGAAATTTCCCTTCATTGTAAACATGCATAGGCATTATAAATTTCCCTTCATTATAAACATGCATAGGCATTATCAATTTCCCTTCATTGTAAACATGCATAGGCATTATAAATTTCCCTTCATTATAAATATGCAAAGGCATTATAAATTTCCCTTCATTGTAAACATGCAGAGGCATTATAAATTTCCCTTCATTGTAAACATGCAAAGGCATTATAAATTTCCCTTAATTGTAAACATGCATAGGCATTATAAATTTACCTTAATTGTAAACATGCAAAGGCATTACAAATTGCCCTTTATTGTAAACATGCATAGGCATTATAAATTTCCCTTTATTGTAAACATGCAGAGGCATTACAAATTGCCCTTCATTGTAAACATGCATAGGCATTATAAATTTTCCTTCATTGTAAACATGCATAGGCATTATAAATTTCCCTTCATTGTAAACATGCAAAGGCATTATAAATTTCCCTTCATTGTAAACATGCAAAGGCATTATAAATTTCCCTTCATTGTAAACATGCATAGGCATTATAAATTTCCCTTCATTATAAACATGCATACGCATTATAAATTTCCCTTCATTGTAAACATGCAGAGGCATTATAAATTTCCCTTCATTGTAAACATGCAAAGGCATTATAAATTTCCCTTCATTGTAAACATGCAAAGGCATTATAAATTTCCCTTAATTGTAAACATGCATAGGCATTATAAATTTCCCTTCATTGTAAACATGCATAGGCATTATAAATTTCCCTTCATTGTAAACATGCATACGCATTATAAATTTCCCTTCATTGTAAACATGCATAGGCATTTTAAATTTCCCTTCATTGTAAACATGCATAGGCATTATAAATTTCCCTTCATTATAAACATGCAGAGGCATTACAAATTGCCCTTCATTGTAAACATGCATAGGCATTATAAATTTCCCTTCATTGTAAACATGCATAGGCATTATAAATTTCCCTTCATTATAAACATGCAGAGGCATTATAAATTTCCCTTCATTGTAAACATGCATAGGCATTATAAATTTCCCTTAATTGTAAACATGCAGAGGCATTATAAATTTCCCTTCATTGTAAACATGCAAAGGCATTTTAAATTTCCCTTCATTGTAAACATGCAAAGGCATTAGAAATTTCCCTTAATTGTAAACATGCAAAGGCATTAGAAATTTCCCTTCATTGTAAACATGCATAGGCATTAGAAATTTCCCTTCATTGTAAACATGCATACGCATTATAAATTTCCCTTCATTGTAAACATGCATAGGCATTTTAAATTTCCCTTCATTGTAAACATGCATAGGCATTATAAATTTCCCTTCATTGTAAACATGCATAGGCATTAGAAATTTCCCTTCATTATAAACATGCATACGCATTATAAATTTCCCTTCATTGTAAACATGCAGAGGCATTACAAATTGCCCTTCATTGTAAACATGCATAGGCATTATAAATTTCCCTTCATTGTAAACATGCAAAGGCACACACCTTTATTCGTAAACATGCAAAGATATTATAAATTTTCCTTCATTGTAAACATGCATAGGCATTTTAAATTTCCCTTCATTGTAAACATGCATAGGCATTATAAATTTCACTTCATTATAAACATGCAAAGGCATTATAAATTTCACTTCATTATAAACATGCAAAGGCATTATAAATTTCACTTCATTATAAACATGCAAAGGCATTATAAATTTCACTTCATTGTAAACATGCAATGGCATTATAAATTTCCCTTCATTATAAACATGCAATGGCATTATAAATTTCACTTCATTATAAACATGCAAAGGCATTATAAATTTCACTTCATTATAAACATGCATAGGCATTATAAATTTCACTTCATTATAAACATGCAAAGGCATTATAAATTTCCCTTCATTGTAAACATGCAATGGCATTTTAAATTTCCCTTCATTGTAAACATGCATAGGCATTATAAATTTCCCTTCATTGTAAACATGCAGAGGCATTACAAATTGCCCTTCATTGTAAACATGCATAGGCATTATAAATTTCCCTTCATTGTAAACATGCAAAGGCATTATAAATTGCCCTTCATTGTAAACATGCATAGACATTATGAATTGCCCTTCATTGTAAACATGCATAGGCATTATAAATTGCCCTTCATTGTAAACATGCAACGGCATTATAAATTGCCCTTCATTGTAAACATATATTTCCCTTCATTGTAAACATGCATAGGCATTATAAATTTCCCTTAATTGTAAACATGCATAGGCATTATAAATTCCCCTTCATTGTAAAAATGCAAAGGCATTATAAATTTCCCTTCATTGTAAAAGTTGATAGAACAGAGCTAAGAGATTATGATGATAAAATGATCTGGTTTCAAATCACAGCTTCAAAAACTCGCTCAGCTAGCTACACTGAAGAGCTTTGATATAGCAAACAATGTTTTGTGATAACAAACACACACATAAAAAAAATAGATTATGTTTGTATTTGCCTTTTACATCTAACACAAACTCCAAATACTAATTATCAATCACTGAGGATAGCTACAAACAATATTGAAATGAACATGCGCTGATGACACTGATTTTCAACTGGAACACTCGACCATGATTTTAGTACCGACTAAGAGTAAGAGAAATAATTCTTCCTTTTAAACTGTACACAATCATTTTTTTTTTACTTATCATGCTCAAGATTTTCATATGAAAATTTTACTTTTTTCACAGTAAAAAGAAAATTCAGAAAAAATTCAAAAAATACTAAAGCTCACAAAATAATGCACTCATTTTCTGTTGACAGTAAGTGCAAGTTATTTATCTTGTAGATTTAATCCGAAGGAATTTCCTAAACCAAGCTTAAAATTTCCTAACTCTTACATAGACAGGCACTTTAATGAAACAACAATGGTGATGATGCTATACTAAAGTTAATAATCGTTTGTTGCCTTATAGCGTTTTCCTATATATATTTAATCACTCAAAATAAAGGTTAAATGATCCTTGGTCTTGGGATTTAGTTATGTTTAGAAAACAATCCTTTAAATTGTTCTAATCCACAATTTACTCACCCAAGCATCTACGTCTTCTTAAACTTTAATCTCATTCTTTCTCGTTTTTATTTTTATACATTTTATATCACGGTTACATGTGTACCTCCTCTCTCTTTCTTTCTCAACAAAGTAAAAAAAAAAAACTGATTATAAAACAGCTTGGAATGGTCCATTATAAACAATAGGGAAGATCATTACAAGTATTATTTCTTATTTCTACGTAGAGAAAGAGACTACTTTTGAATTTTGTCTTTTTATCAAAAAAAAAAAAAAAGAAAAAGTTAAATTACCTTTTCAACACCCTTTCAAATAATTTAATCAAAGATTAATGGTTGGCCAACCCAAGGTATTAATCTTTTTGTAGTGTTGTACTGAAGTAGCTTGATATCAATAAAAATCCATATTGTCTCAGAAACAATCATGCACAAAACTTTTGAATTCTCGATACATATGAAAATTAATGCGTCATAAATCTGTTTACGTTTGAACATATAGTAATAGTTCAGGTTGAACTAGTAATTCTAAAGTTGAGCCGACTTTTATCTGCCATATTTTAAGATATACTATAATCAATATATTTACGTCTTCCCTTACAAGATGAGGATTAGCTGTCCATAGTGTTCCTTTGTATTACCTTAGACTTTCTATAAACTCCTCTCTGTTAAGCTTCATTAAATACTGGCAGTTCCATTAAAAAATAATTCCTCAATCAACTAAAAATACCCCTATGCTTACAGAAGATGGTCTTTTTTTCTGCATTCTTTTGAGAATCAAGAATGAATGTTAATATATGAGATTTATGTCAATTTTCATAATAATCCTTTTGCTAAATAAGTTGTATTTTTTGTAGTCGACATTTTAACAAGTATCACCTTATTGACCTACATTTTCAATGCGGAACTCAGAGATTAAAATTTATTGCAAATTTTATTTGAGGCATTTCATTAAATTCAATAAATTTATTTTTTTATAAGCATGATATTCCTTAAAACATAAATAAAGTTATTTATTTTATATACAAAGAGAATTCTTTCTCTTGTTTCCAACTTTTAAAAGATCTGACTCCAACTTTGATGGAAAAAATCTTCCTTTTTTATTAGCAATAATTTATATGTATAGTATATTTTATTTATTTTCAGATGCATACTATACTTTAAAAGGTTTTAATTTGAAAGAGGATGGACGCGTTTTTCAAAGCCTTGGGAGTTTTTTTTTTTCATGAAAAATATCTAAAAGAATAGAATTTAGAAACAAAGTGATACATGATGAAACAATATAAACATTTTTGTGTCGGTATTAAATGTTTTTCAAAAAGAAGCCATCATTAAAAATATCACAAAGATTTTGATATTTTTAGTTTTGGTCATTTTTTATAATGTATCATTTGTTTTCATTTATTTTACTCGAAATCGGACAATTTTCTCCAATTTTGTTCGGATTTCACAGTCCACATTACTAAAAATATGTTGCCGCTTAAATCTGAATTGAATACAACCAATGTTGATATATCCGTTAAAATATCAAGGTTTATGTATAAATTAAATTGCTCTCTTCACGATGGTTCCTTGACTAAACCGAATCTCTAAAGGGCAGTTGATTGTGAGTATGTTTTTATGTCCTGCTAAAAGTAAAAACTACAAAACAAATACTCACAAAGTTGGTATTTTTTATTGGCATGACCTCAGTTGAATAATATCTAAGATTTAGAAAAAAAAAACAAAAAAAAAACCTGGCACAAATTTCGTGAGAGTGCGAACTAAAGGGAAATAATTGATTTTTTTTTTCAAGGAATTAATTCTCTTATGCTGATTCATCCCTCGAGGAATCTATAAAATGAGTTGTCTGTGTGTATGTCCAGAATGAGTAATGGGCTGGACCAAAAAAACGGAGGTGGGAAAAGGGAGAGGGAAACTAGGAGAGGAGGAAAGAGGAAAAAATAGAGAGACGAATACAAAGATGGAAGTTTTGATAGAAATACTTTTCTTACTCCAGGCAACACCGGGTATCTCTGCTAGTAATATGTCCAAGGACCACGGTAATAACCATTATACTTTAACATTTCAAAATGTAAGGATGTCATTAATATTCATTTAACCTCTCATCACAATCAGCATCCACCAATGTTAGAAAAGTCTTCACAGATAATATTAAAATAATGAAAATTAGCCTCACCTAATCACAACTACTTGAACTCTTTATAATCTGCAGGAAAACCCCCAAAGAGTAAAAGTAAAATTGATCAAATGCAGTGGAGAGGAACCCTGAAAGTTTTGATTTCTAAGGTTTCTATTCGAATGTAAGGGGAAGGTACACCCTGTTCACGTGTGCAAATACAACTAAAATAAAATAATCAAATTAGTAAACGCAAATAAAATCTTTATTAATGATACAAAAATAGCAAACTGGGGAAAAATACATGGAAATCAAAGTTTAATACAGAAAACTGTAAAACTTTTTACATGTGTGGATAAAATAAAATATAAATACAAATTAAACAATAGAAGAATAAAAAAGATGTGACTGAAGACTGCGATTTGGGTGTAGACTTTAATGATAATGTAAATCTCATTTGTTTTTTATCACAAAAGGTAAATGAAATGGTTGGTTGGCTGATTAGACTTAATGAAGCATTTTTAGAATATCCAAGACTTTAATAAGATCTCATCTAGATTATTGTATTCAATATTGTATTCATACTGTGTACTCTGATATTTTTTTTTGCATACGCACATATGCACGCATGCACATAAGCACATATGCACACATGCACATAAGCACATATGTACATTGCTTTTCATGAGAAAGTGAGCTGAGAATTTGGTTGAAAAAAAAAAAAACAAAAAAAAAACAGAATGACTCCCAGGGTGGAAAAAATTGCTGACTCCACACCCCAGATATTGGTATTCAATTAAAAAAATTGTATTCATACTGTGTACTCTGATATTTTCTTTTTTGCACATAAGCACACATGCACATAAGCACATATGTACGCATGCACATACGCACACATGCACATATGCACACAAGCACACATGCACATAAGCACATATGTACATTGCTTTTCATGAGAAAGTGAGCTGAGAATTTGGTTGAAAAAAAAAAAAAAAACAGACTGACTCCCAGAGTGGAAAAAATTGCTGACTCCACACCCCAGATATTGGTATTCAATTAAAAAAAAACAAAAACAATTAACTCCTGCCTTTAGAATTAGTTAAAAAATTTCATTAAATAACCGACTTTAAGTCTCATCACAGAAAAAACTGCCGACTCCACATCAACAGATATCAGAAATTAACTGAAAACAAAATAAAACAACAACAAAAAAAAAATCAAAATGAGTTGTCATGAGCAAAAAAATATCCTGATTCTCACTCAAGAAAAAATTACCAACTCCACATCTTAGAGATAGGCAGTCGGTGGAAATAGGAAATGAATCCTAATCTGGTTACCCTGCCCACGCACCTAAAAGACTCAATTCTAATCTCTGACCTCCAACTAAATTTGCTGACTTTGACTAGCCTCCTCTGTTCAAAATATTGCATACTACAAAGTTAATTCCATGTGAGTTGACTAGAGAGTAACTCAATAAAATCCTGACTTTTTCTAAGTACATAAATAACAACATTGTGGTCAATTGAGTAGAAAATGAGAGCTGGGTGATTTACATGCGGCCATTTTATTTACTCATTAACTCAAACTTTTCACACTATGTTGTCAATCGTCAACCTTTCATGTTGCACACACACACACATGCTTGTGTATCAAACGATAAAACTGTAGGCATTGTTTGTTTTTTAAAAACCATTTTTGTTTCGTATCCAATTTAATCAAGGATGGAATACTGTTGCCACATCTGGGCAGGAGCTGCTGGAAAGGACTTAAAATAGACTTTGTAGCCTTATAGGAGATGTCCTTTTCTCTTCCCTGCAACAGAAGAGATGTTGCGAGTTTGTCTCTGATGTATCGTTATTTTCATGGAAAGCGTTCAACTGAGCTTCAGTCTATGGTCCCCCCTCGCCAAACTTTCACAAGGAACACTCGTCTAGCTGAAAACACTATCAATAATTCCCCCCCCACTCCTTATCTATGCCTAAACCTAAACGTAGATTCCATGAACAAAGCTTCTTTCTTAGAACTGCATGCCTATGGAATTGTCTTCTGTTTTCCTGCTTTCCGGCTGACTACAATATGGTTGTCTTCAAGTCTAACGTAAATAGGTTCTTGATGAGCCGTTCCATATAAGTTAACAAATTTACCGAATTTTCATTACTAATGATTACTATATTGTCCGATTTCTACTGTACACTGTTTAACCCTTATCCTTGAGTGGCCTCTTGACCTTGATAATGTGGTGATGCCTGTGTAAAAAAAAAAAATCTTGCTGTCATACCTAGAAGTTGTATATGTATAAAAAGAACACATACTCTAATTGTTTTTTTTTTCCACTACATTTTGTCTTAGATAATTGATGGTAACTAATCCATACAGAAAAATGATGGCCCTAAATTATCAGACAACCTCTGCATATAAAATTGTTTTAAGTGGATTACAGAGAACAAGACCCACTCTCTCCAACAGGTAAGCAATAACTGTTCAAGGACACAATGACAGGATCACGTGACACAAACATACCAAATTGCAAGTGTCATATCAGAGTTTTCCTTCTCCGAGACTATGCTTAAGTTTAGTTGAGTTTAGTCTGTCTTAATATTTCACCCTAAGCTGGATAGAAAGCAGTTGGGCTCATACCTTTTGCAAAGTAATACAGAAAGTAACGTGATATCATGACAGAACCTGAACACAACACACCAAACCCATTGTCTGCAATTCCTTACTTTAGGTAAATATAAGATTGATGAAAGATTTGAGAAAGTTAAAAAGAAAAAATAATAATTAAACAGAAAAGTTAATGAATAAAAATGAAATACGAGGGGCGTGCAATAAGTAATGCCCCTGACCCATTTCCCATAGCAGTAGAGCAACAAAACTTGGCACAGTTATTAGTCTTTCTCTACATAGGAACCACCCAGAGTTATACATTTCTCCCATCGTTTGATACAGCTCTGGAGACCGTTTTTGTAGAACACCCCAGGTTGATCCTCCAACCACGATGTGACTTCAGAAATCAAGACTGCATCATCTGGGAAACACTTTCCTTTCAAAAACAACTTCATGGCTGAGAAGAGGTGAAAGTCAGAGGGTGCAAGATCAGGAGAGTAGGGAGGATGGGATGTGGGGAGGATTTCATAACCACACGCCCATGCTTCTGATCTGGCGATATGCGAGTTGTGGACCAGAGCGTTGTCCTGCAGGAGGAGGGCACCTTTGCTGATCTTGCCTCGCCTCTTGATTTTGATAGCTTCCCTTAATTTCCTCAAAAGTGAAGCATAATAGGCTCCTGTAATTGTGGTACCCTTTGCCAGGAAATCTGTCATCACTACTCCATCCTGGCCTCAGAATGTGAGCATGACCTTGCCAGCGGATGGCTGCACCCTTGCCTTCTTTGGAGGTGGTGAGTTCAAGTGCTTCCACTGCATTGACTGGGCTTTGGTCTCTGGATCATAGTGATGGACCCAGGTTTCATCCTGTGTAATCAGTCTTTTGAAAAACTTTGACTCATCTTCTTGGCACATCTCCAAATTCATCCTTGAGCACTTGACGCGTTCTCGCTTCTGGAATGGTGTGAGCAACCTGGGAATCCATCTGGCAGACACCTTATGCATATGTAAATGGTCATGAATGATAGTTTCCACAGACCCTGTACTAATCTTGACATCTTGGGCTATTTGGCGAATAGTAATGCGCCGATCTTCCAAAATGTCAGTCTCAACTTGACGGACAGATGCCTCATCAATGGCAGAAGAGAGGCTACCAGGTCTGGGAGCTGTTTCCACAGACTTCCGGCCATGTTTCAATTCATGATGCCAGCGTTTTACAAGGTCATATGATGGGGCATTATCATCATAAGTTTCTTTCATTTCATCAAAAGCCTCCTGTGGTGTGCGTCCTTTCAAATACAAAAACCGGATCACTGCTCAAAATTAAACAAGCTCCATTTCACACCTGACTCAGTTCAAACACCTGTAAAATAGAAACCACAATTAGTTCACAGCTGCAATTTACCATATAACCCTAGAGATATAAATCATTGCACATGCAAAATTTTAGCTAGATCAGACAACTGGAAGTGGGTCAGGGGCATTACTTATTGCATGCGCCTCGTAAGATAAAAAATATCTCAAAGAATTCACTAAGTGTGAGGTTTTTACAAATGTTTCAGTCTGCTTTAAAATGATTGAAAATTTTTCTATTATAAAAAATCTCTATTTTGATAGAATGGAACGGCACTTCCGTGTATGTATGCATTCTTTACCTCTACATGACTTATTATTTTTATATTTACTATTTAACAAAAATTTTTTTTGTATGAAAATCGCTCCAGACAAGGTGTGAAGCCACTTAATGTAAGAAACTAACAAGAATGAAAGATAATTGCCTATTGACCTTAGTCTTGAAAAAAAAAAAAAAAAACGAAGGTTAAAAGGGGAAAACAGCAGGAAAAGAGTTCCACAAACCTGTGATTCTTAGAAAGAAGCTACTAGAATAGGAAGCTGCATTATAACGAGATATAAAAACAGTGAATTGATGAATACCACTAGATCAATGAGTCAAACAAGCGAAAGCAAAAGAAGTAGGGAAGAGATCAGATAATTCTAGAGGACACATGCAATAATAGTATTCATAGAAAAGACTGAGACTAGCAACATTATGTCATTAAGAGAGAAGTTACAAAGAAGAAGACAAGGTGAGGCTAATTACGTATTGAAATAAAATATGTTATAGCATCAAACACTAAAATGAACTTTTAATAAATCGCATTTAAGAAAATAATTTAATTACAAAATTAAATCCACTAGAATGTATTTTTGTTTATTTGTAAATAAGTCAGCTATTTCAATGGTTTGTTAATAGTTTTAAAATATTAAGGAATTATTTTGTGACCGTTCGAAATGTGAAAGGAATTTAGAAACATTTAAACTGTTATATATGGATTTATTTCTGGTTTTAAAATTCTTAGTACATTCTAATATATTAAAAGACAGTTTTATAAGCTTTTTACATTCAATAATTTTATAATTAGAGATTAAAGCAACATTATTTGAACAAAATTATATAACGATTTGGTCCAATTAATAACACTGGCCAACACATTTTTTGGTGCCCAAGGTTTCTAAGCTGATTTAAACTAATTTAGGGGTGCTGATTCCGAAAATCATATTAATCTTTTCTTATCAGATCAAGTTGTTGAGATATTTGCTATTTTATACCTTTTTTACCTTAATTTGTGTGTTCTATCTCCCTGTTTTGAACCCATTATCTCCTTTTTAGTTACTTTCTTCCTAATTTCCTCTTCCGGTTGGTCTTTACTTCTTTTTTGCAACCAATGACGACACAGCATACCTCTTTCTTCTTTATCCACTCCCATCCTTGGCATCAACGGTATGTTTTACTCATTTCTTCGTCTGGACAATGTGTTTGTTCACTTTGTCATGCAACATGACATTTCATGTCCCATTTCTTTACGAACCTATTCAGTCTTTCAATTTCTTGAACTCCTCCTTTTTCCACCCTCGTTTGTTGTTATTGTTTTTACTTTCTCATACCCATAATTTTTTCTCTTTCAGTTTTTACTTTGTTTTTTTGTGGATTATGTACTAGTCTTCAGAGTCATTATTTTTTAGAATTTACCTGACTGAAGCGTAAGTGTGTGCGACGATAGTACATTAGTTGTGTTTCTATATATATTCTAGCTTCATAATTACAATTGTAGGTTGTTATTGCTATGTATGTTAATTGATTATGACAACATAAACCTTAAAGTGAAAGTCAAATTTGCTATACAGTGAGGTATATAGTTGGTAAGAAGTGGACACTGAGTAGTAAATAGGCATACCGATTGTGACATGTTTTTGTTGATTTCTGGGTCCTTATTCTCTTAATGTTAGGAATTCATTTATAAGTTAGAAAGGAAATCATTAACCTGCATTATTTTACTTTTGTCACAGATTTTCGGAGCAAAAATTAAGCATGGCTGCATCATCTCCTAGGTGACATTGTTTAAGCAATCCAAACGTGTTTTACTATATTTGCGGGGAAAATACGTTGTAATCCAACAGGAAAGAAATCAGTGAATTTGTGAAGTGTGCTACTTTTGCTTACTTCAAAGTAATGTTGGCTGATCAAGATAAGGTATGAGCACCCCATATTGTATGCAAGGAATGTGTTGAGCATCTTCAACAGTGGACAAAAAAGGATAGAAAGTCACTCCGCTTTGGTATTCCAACGGTCTGGCATGAACCGAAAAACCATTTTGATGATTGCTATTTCTGTGCAATCAAAACGAAAAGAATCAACTGGAAGAACAGGAATTTGTTGGTTTATCCAAACCTCAAGTCTGCAATTAGACCAATTCCATACTGCAATGGAATTTCTGTTTCAGTGTTTAAAGGTTTGCCTGAATTCGGATTGCTTGGTTCTGAAGAAAGCCAAACCTGTTTTGTCCACTGACGGTAGTGAAGCCACTGTTTCAAATGTCGGTTTTCCTCCTCCTTCACTACCACAGCTGTTTTTCTCTTTCTTAATGATCTGACTAGAAATCTCAACCTTCCCCCCAAAAATCTTCTGAACTTTTAGCTTCAAGATTCAAAGAAAAAAATCTACTTCAGCCTGGAATACACATAACCTTCTATAGAAAACACCATATTGAATTCTTGCCATATTTCACTCAGGAAAATGACGTAGTATATTGCAACGATGTTGCCGGCTAGCTATGGCAGCTTGGTGTTGAACAGTATTATTTTCAAGATCGGCGTCTTTTTACAGACAGTTCCAAAAGAAATGTGATCTTCACAATGGCAACTTGGATCGATCAGTTCTTCTAGGCCATTCAGCGACCCTCAAAGAAAGTTGAGGTCCCTAAATGTCAGAAAGTATTCTACTCTAATGGCTTCTTCCCTAGAACGGCTAGACTTTGGACTTCTCTTCCTTCTATCTGCTTCCCAAACTGTACTGATATGCAAAAGTTCAAATACAACCTAAACCAACATCTTAATTTTTTATAGTCATGGTCCCAATTAGTAGCCCCTTACATAGCAAGGGGCAATGTGCCTTGTTTGGGGTGAAAGTGAGTAAAAAAAAAATGTGAAAAAAAGAAAAAAAAAAAAACAGGATGTTTTGTTTTACGTCATATCAACCCTTTTTTGAATACAGTTATTGTTAATAAAAACGTTTTTATTTGTTTTACGTCATATCAACCCTTTTTTGAATACAGTTATTGTTAATAAAAACGTTTTTATTTGTTTTACGTCATATCAACCCTTTTTTGAATACAGTTATTGTTAATAAAAACGTTTTTATTTGTTTTACGTCATATCAACCCTTTTTTGAATACAGTTATTGTTAATAAAAACGTTTTTATTTGTTTTACGTCATATCAACCCTTTTTTGAATACAGTTATTGTTAATAAAAACGTTTTTATTTGTTTTACGTCATATCAACCCTTTTTTGAATACAGTTATTGTTAATAAAAACGTTTTTATTTGTTTTACGTCATATCAACCCTTTTTTGAATACAGTTATTGTTAATAAAAACGTTTTTATTTGTTTTACGTCATATCAACCCTTTTTTGAATACAGTTATTGTTAATAAAAACGTTTTTATTTGTTTTACGTCATATCAACCCTTTTTTGAATACAGTTATTGTTAATAAAAACGTTTTTATGCTTCAAGTTTTTAATATTTTCAAATATTTAACAGATTTTATTTTGTATACAAATGGTTTGTATATAAATTTGTTTTGTAAATAAATAATCTGTAGTTGATAAATTGTATCGAAACCAACAGATGGGATCCTGATACCTGATTTTATTCTCGGTGGGAGTGGAACTGGGAGCAATGACAACTAATAGATGACTCCACATTTCTAAAAGCTTTGAAATTTAGGTCTTACAACAGTAGAGAATAGAGAAAGCTTGATAGGGTTTGGAAATAGGGTGGGTAAAATAAGCAGGTAGAAAGTTGAACTTTTACGGATGGTGAAGTCTGGTTGAATTGAACACCTTGCCCAAGGATATCCGAGGCAGTTTGGTGTGTTACCTAGTACAAATTCGATTTAATTCAGAGATGTGATCCTAACAGGTTCAGAGTGAACCTGAGAATGATAATAACTAAGAGGTCCCTCCACATTACTCAAAATTCTTAATTTGTTGCTTCACTAGTGAATGCAGTTTTGTGTCATACCTAGAATAATTAGGGGTAGAGAGAGGTGGTCGAGTTTGGAAATAGGACTGGTAGAAAAAAGTAAAAGGGGCTGGGAAATGTGGATTTTTAGGGTTGCGTAGATTAAGTAGGAGTGAACACCTTGCACAAGGGTGTTCAAGATAGCATAGGAATAAGCCGAGGACAAATTCTATTTAATCCTTGGATGGGATTCTAATAAGCACTACTACTCTGTGGAGTCGAAGTAGATATGAGAATAATAGTCGTTAAGAGGTGACTCTCCCCTCCACAAAACCCTCAAATTGGGGAACTTTAAGATGATATCGATGATGACTACACTAGGATGTACAAAAAAGAAAGAAAAGATAATTGTGTAAGTCCACACATCTAGAACAAAAAGAGAAAAGGTTTTTGTTTTATTTTATTTTAAAAAGAAAGAGTCGCTTTACCTAGTGTCATATATATATATATATATATATATATATATATATATATATATATATATATATATATATATATATATATATATATATATATATATATATATATATATAAAATAAAAGTTACAATAAGTTTACTAAGGTAATCAAAATGGTAAACTTAAAATATATTATAAATATTAAAGAGTTAATATTTACAAGTAAAATAAACTCAGCCAGATGTAAAAAGCTCAATAAAACCGAAAAGGAAATAGAGCTTATAATATGAACAAATGATTAATAAAACATGTTAAAAGACATCTTGAAAAAGAGTTAAAAACATATTTAATTTTAAAAAAGGAAGCACAAGATAAGTGGATAGTCCTTAATCCGCGGAGTTTCGAAGAAATACTCTCCTTCTCATCAGAGGGCAGGAATTAGCAAAATGCAGGATCGGATTTTGCATATAAAAGTATTTAATGAAACTACAAGTAAGTCAAAGATCTTACTTGGTTAAAAAAAGGGTGAGGTAAGGGGAACAGGAGGCAAAAGAAAAATAATAAAAAGATTTCACATGAATGGATAGTCCGGTGAAGGGTAAAAATCCCAAAATGGTAAAATCCAAAATGGTCGAATTTAAAATTTCAATCCAATGGGTAAATTCCAAATGGTCCAAAATCATCCAAAAGGCAGAGTTCCTTGGAAAAAAGCGCAAATGGAATGAATTATGTTTTTAACTCTTTTTCAAGATGTCTTTTAAGATGTTTTATTAATCATTTGTTCATATATATATATATATATATATATATATATATATATATATATATATATATATATATATATATATATATATAAGCATATTGTGTTTCAGTAGAATACAGTGCATGCACTGTCATAATGAACATTAGAAACAAGTTGGTGACAACCAGAGAAATTGAGACAAAGTTTGAAGTTCTGTTTATTCCTTTAATTTTGTACTGCTGTGTTCCTCCCAATTATTAGCTAAGATTAACGCTAAGTGTCACATATTAACCTTCGATAGTAATTTAACTAGCCGTACAAATAAAAGTAATTCCATAATTCAATTTGAATAATTCCATTATCTCTATTAGACGTATATTCCAGATAACACCGATATTGATAATGTCTGGGTATTTTTGCCTTAATGTAACTCTGATAATTACACATAGAATTGCTTTTTTTTTTTTTTTTTTTTTTTTTTTAGTATTAATCGAATATTTATTGAAATAAATCAACAAAAATCGAAATGAATTTTTTTTTTAAATCCTATGTAAAAAATGATTTAATTTCTTAAAAATCTACCTAAATGCATTTCGGTTTCACCTTTCTGTTATTACTCACACTTCATAACAATATATAGTCACTCTCCTCCTGCCTGTGTACATTGGTCACACGCCCTATCTATTTGCCGGTTGACTGTCTTTGTAAACATTCCAAACTAAGCATCACTTTTGTTTTTGATTGTTTTTTTTAAATTTCTTTTTTGTCATTTCTGATAAATCGATTATGCAACCGTTTCAATCTGCAAACTTTTATCATCCCCCCACCTCCACTTTGTTTTTGTTTCATTTAATCAATATTTTTAGACGAGAAAACCTACCTTTTCTTGCTAATAGTTTTATAACAAGAAATAGCTTTATTAAAAAATTTCCTGAAAAAAAAAGAAGAAAAATGCACCCTACATTAAAAAAAAAAAAAATCTTCCTGGCGAAAAAACAAACAACTCATTTTTTTTATGTTTGTTTACATAATGCCGCGTGCAAAGGTGAAGATCAACTGGTGTTGGCCAAAAGCTGTTCCTTTTCTTTTCCCCTCCTACTGGGGTTCTATAACTCTAATTGATCCGTTCAATTAATCATTAAATAACAATAGCATAATAATTAAAATTAAGTTACAAAATATCTATGTAAAAAAAAATTATTTGTTTAAAAAACGCATAGTATAAAAAAAATTGTAAATTTTTAATTGAATTTAAAGATGTCCAATCATTTTCTTTAAGCACATTTTTTTTTTTTTAATATATTTTATCAAGAACATGTATTCTAGGCAAGGCCAAAACGAAAGGAGGGAATAAGTAATTTTTGACAAAGTGTCTCTTTAAAAATCTACCAAAAATCAAGCAATTATCCAATCAATACGAAATTTTCACCGATTATTAAAAGTGAAGAATGAACTTTATAATGGTGTACTTTTTTTTCATAATCGAAATATTTCAAGAATAAATGGATTTTAATAGATTTTAATTTAAAAAAAAAAAAAAACAACTTGGTTTTTCTTCCATTTTTTGGCTGTGCCTAATGTATTCCTTCATTAAATTCTTAAAAAAAAAATGTCAATATTTTCTCATAAGAATTAAAAAAAATGATAAGATAATGATAATAATATATAATAATGATAAAAAATGATAAAAAAAACTAGTACATAATAATGAATGGCTAATAAAAATTGTTATACAATGTTTTTTATAGTACAGTCAAAGTCTAATAAGTTTCAATTATACAAGGGTCGTTCCAAAAATAAGGCCTCTTATTTTTTAATTCAAAAAGTAAAATGTTGAAGAGCTATGAAGATGGGAATGGTACCATTAAAAAAAACGAACAACTGTTTTTGCTCCAGAAATTATTTTTCTAAATAGTCACTACCATTCTCAATGCACTTTTGTCAATCGCTTTTGATGCCTCGATTGTAAAAGTCCAGAGCATGTTTTGTCATTCACATGTCTGTCGCCACTCTAAAATTGATGGACCCATATAACTGTGCTGACATTAAATGCATCGGCTTTGTAAACGTTCAACAGGTGTCGGTGAATGTTGATCAGTTTAATTTTTTTCTGCATAGAGGAATTCAATGACGCATCTCTTCTTCTGATGCATGACTATGACAGGAGTTGCTTTCTTAGAGTTTCACACTGTCAATATCTACAACAGAGATATGAAATTTTCAGGTCATGAATGTATAAGTTCAATTATCATAACAATGCAATTTGCAATCTCCTCTGATCAATTAGGGCGGAATAAAAAAAAAATAGGAGGCATTACTTTTCGAACGTCTCTCATACTGTCTTTACATGTATTCATGTATACAAAGTTGATTTCAGCCAAGGTTCATAATGCAACCAACAACATCATTGTTAACCAATATTGCCCCCAACATCTCAGATTTCAATCATCTCACATGATTACTTTTGACGGTAACAGAGACAACAGCTTTGCTGCTGCTGCTGCTGATGATGATGATCTCATTTCTACTTTAACAAGTCAACACAAAAAACTATGCAGAAAACGTGCCATAAAGATTAAACATGAACACTAGAATAAAATAACTAAAAAACGTCGATGTGTTATGAAAAATACCATAACACCATAAAATTATTCTTATTTCTCCATTTTGTTATATTTAAAAATCGGTTGTCTGTCCTTGCGATATTGAGAAAACAATTGACAGACGGTATTAAAATTTGTTAAATAGTTATACATTAATTCGATTTGAACAAAGTAAAAGTTTGAATTTGTTTCAGCAGACAGTTGTAGGTCTGAATCCATCTACTTCATCCAAAACAACCGTCTCGTTTGGAAATAAAGGAAAGATACAGAGGAATCGTATGACTATGGTTAGGTGGAATTGTGGTGTGCACCTTCATGACAGTTCCGATTTCCTACTATCAAGGCAATGGGGTCAGCTTTGTGTTACAACGACATGGTGATGCTGAACCCAGTTTGGGTTAGATAAAGTGATGTACATACATCTCAGTTGAGAGTAACTGAGGAAAAGGCAGGTCAAGAAAGAACTAGAACGATTCAGTTAAAAATCACCTCAAGTAATGGCATATAACTGATAGAGTGTTGCAGGGGGGAACAAAAGGTCATAATCAACCGTACAACTAAGAATATTTAACACAGGGCAAAGGAAAGTAACAAAGAAGAAATGACAAACACACAGTGTTCGTTTAAAAAATTATGATAGGAACCGTTCATCTTTTCATCTTTATTTACAACCAAAGACAAAAGATCGTATGGCAAAAAAAAAAAAAAAAAAAAAAATCTGCTATTGAGTGTAAAATCAGGAGCTGGACATCAGTTGGCACTGGAAGGTACGTGTCAGCGGGCTGCTGAGCTGGACATCAGTGGCCACTGGAAGGTACGTGTAAGCGGGCTGCTGAGCTGGACATCAGTGGGCACTGGAAGGTACGTGTAAGCGGGCTGCTGAGCTGGACATCAGTGGGTACTGGAAGGTACGTGTAAGCGGTTTGCTGAGCTGGACATCAGTGAGCACTGGAAGGTGTCAGCAGCTGTTGAGCTGGGCGTCAGAAGGCACTAGAAAGTAGGTGTCAGTGGGCTGCTGAAGTGGATGTCAGTGGGTCGTGGAGCGAGTGGCTGGAGGCGCCAGAACCAGCTGGGTGCTGCTGCAGGAGTGAGCTGGAGTTGCTGGAAGCTGCATGGATCAGCTAGAGACCGTAGGAGAAGCTGAAATTAGCTGGAGGAATAGGCAGGCATCTCAGAGTGCAAGGCAGCAATTTGTTGAAGGTGAAAAAAACTTTTGGAAGTTAAGCCTGAAAAAGACGTTTTTTTGTTGTGAAAAAAATTATAGAAGTAGCCCTGATAAGGGCTGTTTGAACAACTGCTACTGCTACTGCTGAGAGCCGCCTAGCTCTGTCGACTTGACTGGGTGCGTCAAAGTCGTGTCTGGGTCTGAGAAGACATTTTGCTCTCCCATCAAAAGCTAATTTGTGGCCGAAGTCTTAGGCATTTATGAAAAACTGTTCACAGGTTGAATTTGTGTGTTTTTTTTTACTTTTTTGTTTGAAATGAAAAAGAGGTTGTTACTATTTTTAGCGCACGGCAATAATGATGGTTGTCTGTCGACAGGCGTCGTATATCAGATTATTTACAAATGGCCGGCGTAGTAAATAAACATGACGACAAGAGTTTCATGAAGAAAGTCATTTTATGTCACAATGGCCAACGTGCTACCCACATCATATGTGAAAGAGACATGTCAAAAAAAAAAAAAACAAACAAAAAAAATGTAAATTTTGGTAGAAAATACTTTAGTATAATTTAATCCTTTTTGTCGTTCAAAGAATATTAGATAAACTTTTTATTTGCTTCTTGCAATTCAAAGCAAAAATTTTATTGAAAATCTTTATTGCTGACGACGTTAATGTCAACTAAATGTTATAATAATGTGCAATTGAAAATCTAATCAAAAAGATTATAGCCGTTGCACTTTGTTTTAATTGACAAAATAAAAAGATAAAGTCATAAGTGATATTACTTACATAACATCCAATGTTTGAACTGCCAACAAGAGTAAGTTTTAACAATACATTCTGAAATAAGAAAAAATATTTCAAATTTTTAAAAAATGAAAAATTTGTTAAAATAAAAATAAAATATCTTTACTTATAACCAGCGCTGCCTGGGATTAATTAATGTCACTTTTATGTAACTTTGTTTTGGCTACACATTTTTTAAAGTAGTACAACGATGAGAAAATTTTTAAAAATGTTAGTTTTTATTTCAATATTTCAATAATAATCTCAAAATTTATATTCTAAGTTAATCAAAAGCTAATGGAGGGGTGAGGGCGGGTGTGTTGTGAAAAATGGTTAATTAAACTGCAGAAGCACTTGTTAAAGTACACAAGTTCTATATTTGAATACCTCCCTCCCCCCAAAAAGAACGAAAAACATAAAATATGCTTTTTTAAACAGCTCGTGAAAACTTACTGACAGCAATATTTTTACTCTTAAATGAGGTGAAAAATTTTATGAAAAATATTTCTTGTCATTTAAAATGTCCGCCATGTATTCATGCACCTTGTGAAATGTCAACTGACTACGTGCATGTGCGCATTTTAGTAAGAAAGTGAAAAAATTAATGCAATTAAGAAAGTAAAAAAAAAGATTGTTCGTTTTTATATCAGGAAGCGGAAAAATATCCGGAGAATTGGGGTGGGGTGGGGGTGAGGTGGGGTGTTGTGGTTTCAGCATTGAAGTCGAAAAATGTTTTGGGGGCCATGTTTTGGCTCTTTTGGCTCAGTTTGGCTGTTTTTGGCATTTTTTCCTAAATGGGAAAGAAGATGGCCGCCAGCAAAAACAATAGTGATTATGTTGGATACTGAATGCCTTCAAATATGAATAACTACGCGTTTGCACAAAAAATAAATATGATATTCGTTCTCAGCGTACCTGAAAACTTATAAAAGTCGACAAATTAGAGGTGAATGTAGAGGGGTCGGTAAACTAAGAAAATACCAAATAACCAAAATAAAATGACACAGTAAGGATGATTACGGTTTTGGACAACTGATTTAAAATAAAAATGGAGGAATAATAAGAGTTTTATGATATTCTGCTATGTATATGGCATATCAACTTTTAAAAACTTATCTTATGTCAAATTCTATCATTTTTGTAAGTTATTCAAATGTTCAAATATAAATTATTTTAAAAATCATAAACAATAGATTATATTTAATCCAAAGATTGGACTTTGACAGGTACTACGATTGTGGATTAGAATGGACTTTGGAATAAAGGCGAGTTGGGGTGAGTCTATACTTTCAGGAGACGGTTGTAGTTTAATGTCATACTAACGACTGGATTGAGGTAAATATAATTTGATAAAGTTGGGAAGTAGGTAGGTAAACGAAAAAAAAAATAAAGGTAGAAAGATCGATTAGTTTATGGCTGGTGGAGTGAGTCTGAGAAACGGGCAAACACCTTGTCTAAGGTGATCTGAGACAATTTAGTGTTGGGCCTGAGACCTGAAGGGTGAAAATAGAATCGCCAATATGATTCAACACAGAAAGTGTATGATGATTTTTAAAATCGTTGCACGGTAAGAAAAAATCTCCAATTGGAACACATCCAAATGAAACCCTGACTCCCCAGAAACACATACAAATTCAAGCAAGTGTTAATCCAAAAGAAACCACGATATTGCTACATTTATAGTTAGCAAATTTTCGAATGAGTCCAAGAAACACCTGGAAAAGGAACCTATATTTGAAAGCACAGGTCAAAACTTTCTGCTGTTTACAGTTTTTCTTGTAAGAATACACGTGATTGCCAAAAATCTTGCATATTAAAGTATTTTCATCCGGTGTCATTTTGTTTTTTCCAATTTTGACAAAGTTGTTTTTTCCCTTTGTAAATGATCAAAAATGTATAATTATTGTGATTGAATAGGCAAAATCAAATTAAGAAAAAAAAAATTATATTCAACCCACAATGCCACAAAAACATAAGGGGCTACTGTGAATTAGGGACCATACCTATAGGAGCACCCTTAATAGGGAGTTAAGCAGCAAGATGTTTATTCCAATTTAATGTTTAAATTTCTGCATATTGTTATAGTCAGGAAAAAGAAAGCAGAGAGGGAATTCCAAAGCAGTTTAAGAAAAGATGGCGTAGAAATCTTCTGCATCTGGGGAATAGGATTTTGCTGAGAAGTATTTACATTAAGGGAGTACCAATTCTGCAAATTTGTTGGAGCACATTCCATTGAAGTACTTGTGAAACAAGCACAGGGAAGCAGCATTGCAGCGATCAGAGTTTTACAGCATAAACATTTTTATTAAAGAAGAAGAAGAAGAAGAAGAAGAAGAAGAAGAAGAAGAAACCGTTAAGAGATAGTATCCAAATTGTTAATAATTATTAATATTATACCGATTTCAGGCAGAACAGGTGACACCAGCATGAAAAAGTATTTTGTTCTCATGTTGAGAATCTAATAAAGTTTTGTAGTGAGGATTTCATTATCCAAGTGTATTTCATGTGGCTCATAAGAGGTAGACTTAACTGAAAACAGCGCGAAAATGGCTTGCTGATGGGCAATTGGTATAAAAACAAGAATAAATGAGCTGTCAAACACGAACATGACAACGACCATGTTTCATCATGATGGGAATCCAACACCAGCGGTGAGACATGGGAATCGGAATATTATATTAACACCAACGTACAAAAAAATGACAAAAAAATAATTATGCTTCTCTAGTGTTTACACTAATATCCATATAAAGTAATGTTTCAATCAATGATATTAAAAAACATTTAAACTGAAAAATGAAAAAAGAAAACAAATGTATAAACGTACAAATATAGAAAGAAGAAATTTAAAAAATGAAGAAAGAAAGCATCTCAGATAAAATAAGATTTCTTTCTGCATTCATTTTGGTGGTGGTGGGGTTTCTAACATGCTGCTTATTTTATTTATCTCCCTAAAACCTTGAAATAGATTCGTCCGGTAGTTTTTTCTATTTAAAATTTTTTTTTTTATTCACTAACGTTTGTTATAGAGTGAAGAAATAGAAGGACACAGTGAAAACCACTTATTAATGTGTACTCTGCCTACTCCTTTTTGTGAACCAATCACATATTTCTATTTGGTTAGTAATAAACTCAAAGACTCCATAACCTTTTAATATTATATAGAATCATAGTTAAACACAATTGAAAAATTACTGAAAAATATAATTATGTTCAATTAGAAATCACTTTTTTATTTGAACACTCGTTATTGATATCTAATTATTTCAGTTGTGAATAAAGTATAATAGAAACGAAAACGCTTTCTCTGAATGATGAATATTTCAAGACACATTTAATGGTCGATGACCTTTATTGCTTGTTGGTAAGCATGATTAAAATCAATACAGTGCAAAAATAACAAGAAAAGTTTCAAAGCAAGTGAAAAGAAAATGTTTTAATTGCCAAACAAAACTTTCTTCAGCTTCGGGCATGTGATAATACATGGAGGTGAAAACAGGCCAGCGAGGCTTGGGGACATAGACTGATATGATGAATGTACATTGTGAGTGTTAAAGAGTGGCTTAGATCTGATGACTTCAGAGGAAGATTAAGTCTGGACAGAATGTATGAGAGTTTGAGGTTATTAGATGCAGGACATTTGAGATGGCAAGATTAGTTGGGAAAACATGGGAGGAAATGATAATGAAAAGAGAGATAAATGAAGACCTGGTCAGAGATAGTCTAGTTTGGAAGTCAATTTCTAAAAGACATATGCCAGCATGTAAAACAGATGTTAATTTGCTGATGATCATCATAATGGTGGCTTGTAGAAGTCGTCTTGCACAGTATGTAATTTTAAATTTATATTCTTATTTTAAATGGAGGGAGAGGGCAACTATTATGTCTAATGAATTTATTAAATGACAATATCTACTATTTCCACATTTAAATCTGAAAACGAATTTGTCATATTTGTATAATTTATCATTAATCAGATGAAATAATTTTGAAAATTTCATTTTTATTCATTTTTTTTTTTTTTTTTTAATTTTGCGTCTCTTGTATATATAACATCACTGTCTCTTATCCAGATGTGAGAGACTTGAAAATCTCCACTCAAAACAACAACCGACACAGAAAACACTAATTCTTCCTCCTTTGTCAGAAATATAGTTCATAGTATGTGAGTACTAATCAACAAAATAGGGGTGGTGGGAATTACAAGATTGCTGAAACTAAACCCAAGGTGCATTTTCTGCTTTTCATAATATTTTGCAACCTTTTTTATTTACTTCTCACGATTGAGCAGGTCAGATCTCTCCAACTCCACTCTATATGATCTTGCCCAATCACTTGCTTCCAAGTTTTCCTTGGCCAGCCAACTTTTCTGCAATTCACGACTTCCATTCTTCTACCTATTCTCACACATATATTATAAACATTATCATAATTATTAAAAATATGCTCCTTCCAGACGTATATTTTTTTTTCCTAGGAGGATGGGATCATGATCAAACATATATTACACATCCTCCCAAAGAGGAAGTAATACCAGGGAGGAGGATTTCAAGAAAACTGAATAAATGCTACACAACCTCCAAAGGAGAAGGTAATTCTTGGAAGGATGGTATCATCACAACAGAAAAATACTACACTACCTCTCTCTAATGAATTATATTGAAGACAGTACATTAGTCTGAAATAGAATAGTCAACTGAATTGAGCATTAAAAGATTGTAGTATAGTTGGGGATTCTGACAGACAGATACTAAATCTCCATTACTAATAGATTTAGCAATTAGTGAATGGTAAAATAATTTAGAAGTACTGTTTTTTCTTAATTTGAATTGTGTCTGATATAGTCTCATTGACACACCAATTCTTATTAGATCACCAAAGTTAAGTGACAATAAACATGGTCAGTATTAAATGAATGACCACTCTGAATACATGTAGGAGAGGCTCTCTGCTTATCTTAGGATTGTTTCCAGTCGTCCTTGATTTCTTGCCACTGGACTGAAGCATTACTAGTTCCTGAGAGATGCGGTTAGGGATTGTGTCAATCCTATCGTCTCTCAAGACTGAGTGGAAGCCTCTCTCGGTGGCCAGCAATCTAAAAGATGACTAAGTCAGTGTAGGAAAGAGATCAATAAATGTCAATCAGTAGAATATGCTATTATTTATGCTTAGCCAATGCTCAATTGAGTTTGAACAAGTTTGTAATAATCGTAGCACATTCATAAAACAGTCAAAAACATTTCCACACGGTTAAAATGCCCTCTTCAACTTGTCTCAACAGCTCAAGTAGTACAATTAATTTTAACCTCAAATGTCAAAGGAGGTTTTATAGAAAAAATAATATTATAATTCAACACTCTGTACACTTTTAACCGGAAGTTTGTGGTCGTTAGCTAATTTTACAGTTGTTCTAACATTACATTGGATATGGTTTATGACCAGAACATATTCTATTTTAAATAATGTAACTATTTTCAAAAGTCTCAGTTTTTTTAATAATAGCAACTTCTTGATGTGAAATGTCTTTATTTCTAACAAGTGGTATCTACCGGCATTACCTAGGTGACTATGTATTCTCAGGTAAAAAGGCTTTTTACAGTAAAAAAATAATTCAAACTGTAGTTGTGTTTAAAAATTCAGCAAAAACAAATAAAAAGCATGTGTTTAATTTTATGAGATGCCAAAAAGAAAATAAACAAATAAAATTTTTATATAAGGTCACAAAAACAAAATAATTGAATAAATAGTTTAAGTATATGTTTATAACCTGTTAATGATAATTTGAAAAATATTTTTTTTAAAAGAATACAGTTAACAAGTGTCATGATTAGTTTAAAGAAAAATAATTTTCAGGAATATAAACAATATTACAAATTTTAAATAATTGTTAGCTTGTTATATATATATTTTTTAAATAATTGTTATCTTATATTTTTTAAAATAATTGTTATATAGTTATAACTAGATAACAATTATCTAAAAAATATAACAAAACAATTATTTTTAAAATAATTGTTTTGTTATATTTTTTAAATAATTGTTTTCTTTGTTATATTTTTTAAAAATAATTGCTATCTAGTTATATTTTTTAAATACTTATATTCTTTAAAGAATTGTTATCTTGTTATATTTTTTTAAGTAGTTATTTTGTTATATTTTTTCATTAGTATATAAGACATTCTATTTTTCATGAAAAGTTTCACTATCAACATCATTATTTCAGATGGGACTTTAAAAATTTAATTTCAATGGAGAAAGCAACTTGGGAATTTTCATTAGGTCATGAGAGTTAATTTTTTTTTTACATGGGGATCACCATTTATCAAGGCCTGGAAGCCACTCGGGTATAAGGGTTAATCTACATATAAAAAATATTTTAAATATTTACATTTTTTAAAAACTTTTTAAGCATATAATTCATTTTATTTAGGTCTATCTGATATTCTATTGTTAAGAATAGTTAATCTGAGCCTGCTGTTTCAATATATCTTTAATGTCTGATAAAGTTATCTGACTGAAGTAAAGGTCTGCAAAAACACACTACCCTCTCATTTGCAGTCGATTGATCAAGCACCCCCCCCTTTTTTTTTAAATGCAACTGATGCTCCTATCCTTTCATGTAACTCATCCCTGGCAAGCGGCAACTGACTCAACTCTAAAACAACTGATATCCCTCTCAACCTCTCTTTCCATCTGTCTCTCTGCAGGAGGGAAGCTTAACACCTGATTGTACTTGCACATGCATCATCGTAGTGAAGGAGATGCGCAAATGCCACATTGCATCCGTCTCATCAGGAATCCTGCTTACCCAAACTGCGGTGCAGCGGGAGACAAGAACAGATCATACACAGATCAAATAAGGAGGAGGCTAATTGAGCGAAGAAAAAAAATATTACTCATTCACAAAATCTTGGCTCAATAAGAGGAATTCTTTTTTGCTGACATCTTCGCACATTGTCCAGTTGGCCTGCCATATTGCTTATTCGATGACTAACTGCTTTGCTATAAGCCTAACCCACTCACCTAATTCATCATACAATATAACAAGTATCTTTGCCCTCTAATGATTAAAACGAAATCAACGTTTTTGACAAGAAGTCATGATTTATCAATTCTGCCTCTTCAATAAAAATCACTTTTCAACTTGAATATAAACAAAAAACTCAAAGAATATATAATCTTTTATTTTACTAAAACTGAGTTAATCAACGTTTGTTCCCTCTAAGCATTTTTGTCTATATATTTTAACCACACAAAATGCATGTTAAAATATTCCTTTTTCTTTTTGCAATTCTATTATCATTTTGTTCAGTTGGGGATGGTAGAAAGAATGCCAGATATTCACCCACCATCCAATCTTTTTAGGATTCTAACCATTCCTTTAATTGCAATATCTCGCTTGCACTTGGTTCACCGGGTATATTTGTTAGGTAGTTTTTGAAATTCTTTAAAATTTCTAACTGTACCCTAACGGTTAAAAGTGCTGGTAAAAAATACAGTTCTATGTAAACGTTCTTGAGGTTGAAAGCTCAATTCTTAATAAAAGCAATAATAAGAATAACAAACATTAACACTACTGTTTAGTCATGTCTGACAAGGTGAGAACTATCTACTCTTGTGGATTAAATAAAGAGTTTAGTTTAAAATTACATACAGATTCCCAAGTTTGAAAAGGTTGTTTTAACTGAAGTGTTGTGAGTATAATGGAGATGAGAATAGTAATCGAAAAAAACAAATTGAAAGTACAATAACAAAAAATAAAAAGTTTTTTTGCAATAGTTTAATTTTAAATTGTATTTACAGGAAAGTTAAACACAAATACTTTAACTTTAAATTTTAATAATAAGTAAAATATATATTTTTCATTTTTCATTTGACAACTTTTCAAAATTCTCAAATATATTTTTTTAATTCTTTTTTTCATTAATTTCATATTTTAGCCCTTAATGAGACCGAAGTCAAAATTAAGATATACTTTTGCTAATTTGCAACTTTCTTTAATCATTTTCTCCATAGTTTTTTTCTAATCGATTATTTAATCAAGTTAAAATCCGTCTAGAAAATGTTAAGGATAAATCGGATGAATCCAAAAAGTATACCAAAAGAAATGAAATTACAAGGATATTTTTATGTTCATCTAATTAAATATTTCATATTTTCCTATCATTCATATATATATATATATATATATATATATATATATATATATATATATATATATATATATAATATAAAGCTGAATGTCTGTGTGTGTGTGTGTGTGTGTGTCTGGTCACGAATAGGCTCCTATATGGTTGACTATTTTAAAAAACTGATTACATATAATGATAGAAGATGTATCGAGACACAGGAATGGGTATGTTTGATCTGTCAGAACGGTGGTTCATTAAAATTGTGGGGTCTGCGTTCGCGCCTGGTCCACAAAGTATGGAAATAAAAAAATTAAAAAATTAAAAAAAAACGTTTACAAGTGTTTTTGATATAGATGTACATAAGAATACTTTGATAAGTATGTTTTAACTTAAATAGGGATGGTATAATAAAATTGTAGGGTCTGCGTTCGCACCTCGCCTCCATAGAATGGAACCAGGCACAAACTTTAATAAAGATTTTTCATATCTATCTGCGTAAGTATACTTTGATAATGATGTTTCAGTTTGAAGAAATATGATATAATAAAATTATGGGGTATTCGTTCGTGCCTGACCTCGATAGAATGGAAATATGTCACGAAGTTTAACAAGGTTTTTTAATATAGATCCACAGAATATTGTGATAAGTGTTTCAGTATGAACAGGTATGGTATAATAAATTATGGGGTTTATCTATTTTATTTTTACTTTCATCATATTTTGCTTTGGTTTTGATACCCCCAAATTTACAATCCTTCCTTTTCATAAGCTATCATACTTTCATAAATCAGAGTCCATTTTCTGTAGGCGACAGGTACTTTTGCTAGTATATATATATATATATATATATATATATATATATATATATATATATATATATATATATATGAGATTGTAAGGCTTTGTATATCTGTATTTATACATTTTTAAAACAATTTATGTTATTTTTTCATCTAAAACATCTCATAATTAAAATGGATTCACTGATATATTTTAATGAATTTATTTATTTTACTTTTTAATTAACAACAAAATTCTTAAATAATAATTACTTTTGTTTAAATTTTTGAAAACACAAAAATAATTATCCGTTCCATCTAAGATAATGTAGGGAAGAACTGGTTAATCAAGAAAGCTTTCTGATCTGGAAATGGATGATCATTTATTTTATGTTTAATTTATATAAATGTAGCCTCACACTAGTCTAAAATATATTGTCTTTCAAAGCAAACCAATAGAAATCATTCAGAGGTGCAAATAAGCAAAACTAAAAAATTGGAAAAGGCTTATCTTCTCTATTAGTTTGTTTATCAAGAGGAAAAAAAAACAAAAACAAACAAACACACAAACAAACAAACAAAAAAAACAAACGAAACGTATATATGAGCAAAAATCTTGTTGGAAATATATGAAACATGTGTAATTAATAGTACTTGTGATATTTTGGCTAAATTACTTTTGATAATCATAATGTTAATCAATTTGTTAAATTATGTTATAAAAATACAATTGAAATGAACAACTTTTTTCCTTCCACATGAAATACACACACACACACACACACTCTCTCTCTCTCTCTCACACACACACACACACGTTTTAATCAACCATTGCGATTCCAAATATAACCAGACACCAAATCTATAAATACACATCGGTTATCACTATTCTTATATTGTCAAATTAAAGAATTAGATTAGCATAAATACGGTAGAAAAAGGCTTTTGACGATTACTTCATAATTTTGCTTACTTTTATCAAAACCGATTTTTTTTACAAGGTACTTGTAAAATATGATCCAGTTCTTGTTATGTAGGTCAAAACAAAATAGTTTACCCATCTAATAAAAAGGAAAATCTACACAAAATAAATTGTTCTGTTACAATAAGAATAGATGGATTCTTGATTAGGAGCAGGAGTGGTCTTTGGGTGTGCACAGATGTCCTTACAGTTATATCGCATAGGATTAGCAAATCTCTCGAAGGTGGCAATCTTTCTAGGGCAATTGCTCTTGACATATCTAAAGCCTTTGATAGGGTATGGCATAAAGGTTTACTTCATAAGATCGCGAGCTATGGTATAGCTGGAAAAGTCTTCTCAATTATTAAATCATTTCTTTCTGATAGGTTCATAAGAGTAGTAGTTGAGGGGCAAAAATCAGAAGCTCAAAACCTGGGCCCAACTCTTTTCCTGATCTACATTAATGATCTTCCAAATCATATCCTTACATCATTTGTAGACATTTATGCTGACGACACTACCATTTATGGTACCACATCTAAGACAGTAAACGAGCAAGTTCTCTCCAATTCTCTCTCCTCTGATCTTGAGCACGTAGTACAATGGGGAAAGGAGTGGCTGGTTACTTTTAATGCATCTAAAACCAAGCTTCTCTCTTTACATCATCAACATTCTAATCCACATTTGTCATCAATTGAAATGAATGGCTCTCGTCTTCAGGAGGCCTCAAGTTTTGACAAGCTTCTGGGCTTGACCATTACTCCTGATCTTAAATGGAACACGTATATCAAATCTGTTGCCAAGGCCGCTGGAAAAATGGTGGGATCTTTCTATCGATCCAGTAGATATCTCACTGCTGATGCTATTCTCTATCTATATAAGAGCCAGGTACGTCCAAGGATGGAATACTGTTGCCACATCTGGGCAGGAGCTGCTAGAAAGGACTTGTCCTGCCTTGATAGAGTTCAAAATAGACTTCGTAGCCTCGTAGGAGATGTCCTTTTCTCCTCCTTGCAGCCTCTATCTCACAGAAGAGATGTTGCGAGTTTGTCTCTGATGTATCGTTATTTTCATGGAAAGTGTTCAACTGAGCTTCAATCTATGGTCCCCCCTCGCCAAACTTTCACAAGAAACACTCGTCTAGCTGTAAACACTATCAATAATTTCCCCCACTCTTTATCTGTGCCTAAACCTAAACGTAGATTCCATGAACAAAGCTTCTTTCTTAGAACTGCACGCCTGTGGAATTGTCTTCCGTTTTCCTGCTTTCCGGCTGACTACAATATGGTTTTGTTCAAGTCTAAAGTAAATAAGTTCTTGATGAGCCGTTCCATATAAGTTATTAAATTTACCAAATTTTCATTACTAATGATTACTATATTGACCAACTTCTACTGTACACTCTTTAACCCTTATCCTTGAGTGGCCTCTGGGCCTTGATAATGTGGTAATGCCTTTGTAAAAAAAAAAACAAAAAAAAAAAAACAGTAGATTCAAAATTTTCAAAGAATCTTACTGACAGGCACAAAAAAAAAAAACACACACACACACACACACATGTAAAAACACACATGTAAAAACATTGCTGAAAAAAAAAAGCGATTTTAAACGTTAGTACGTCATCTGTGACCCGTTGGGTAAGTATTTGTTATATCTAAATGAATAAATGCAAAAGGTGGGCCAATTTCTCACTCGAACGGTAAAGTTAAAATGCTCTTTTTTCAAGTTAATTGAACTTTATACAACAGATGCATCATCTTATGCGATATCAGTTGAAAGGTTTATTAATTTGTATATTGGTTTTGCGAAATGACATTTTATTAATGAACTATTTGCTATTACTTTTTTATTCAATTATAGTTTGAATTTTGATATAACAAATAATTCTGTTTCAAAATATTGTTTTATTTCATAGAAAAATATTTAGCATTTGTTTTCTAATGTTCTTTTTCTTTAAATTTATATTCCTTTCTTTACAGTCATATTTAAAATATAAATAAATTTGTATCGAAATTACCAAAATGTTAATTTTTATATATAGGAAAAACTGACAACAACAAAGTTATGAATGAAATTTGTATCATTTTAAATTGATATTTCAATTTATTTCATGTAGTGAAGTGATGTCAAGCTGGCAAAGTCAGCTACTGTATGTGTGCGTGTATATATATATATATATATATATATATATATATATATATATATATATATATATATATATATATATAATGAGCAATATATATATATATATAATGAGCAATATATATATATAATGAGCAATATATATATATAATGAGCAATATATATATATATATATATAAAATGAGCAATATATATATATATTGAGCAATATATATATATATATATATATATATATATATATATATATATATATATATATAATGACCAATATATATATATAATGACCAATATATATATATAATGACCAATATATATATATATATATATATAATGAGCAATATATATATATATATATATATATATATATATATAATGAGCAATATATATATATATATAATGAGCAATATATATATATATATAATGAGCAATATATATATATATATAATGAGCAATATATATATATATAATGAGCAATATATATATATATATAACGAGCAATATATATATATAACGAGCAATATATATATATAACGAGCAATATATATATATATATATATATAACGAGCAATATATATATATATATATATATATATAATGAGCAATATATATATAATGAGCAATATATATATATAATGAGCAATATATATATATAATGAGCAATATATATATATAATGAGCAATATATATATATATATATATATATATACAATGAGCAATATCAAGATGTGTTTAAGAGAGTTTTGAGATTACATACAGTACTAGCAACAGGGGGGGGGCACTTGGCATTGCCCAGTCGTAAAATGCATTTAAATATAATTTTTTAATTTGTCCAGATTTTGTATATATTATTATAGAGTCGTGATTTCAGAAGTAAAAAATAAAAAAAGTATTTGGGTGCCATCAGTTAAAATTGAAACCCAAAGCAAAACTGTAACATTCAAAGCTGGTGACGTTACCACAGTATCAACGTGACACACATATAAACCGATTAAAAATTAAAAAATAAACTAAGATAAATGTGCAAAATGTATAATGATTTTTTTTCAATTTTTGACCCCTTAAAGACTATTTTAACCAAGTAAAGACCCGTAAAAAACGGTTTGTAAAAATCCAATCATTTTAGCGTGGCTCTGCGACTTTTAGTTTTGGAGGAGATAGAGTTTGAAAATATGGAGACAAACAGACAGACATACAGCCGTTTATATATTAGATTTAAAAATATTTAGAATTTTAATTGATGGTAACTAATCCATACAGAAAAATGACGGCCCTAAATTATCAGACAACCTCTGCATATAAAATTGTTTTAAGTGGATTACAGAGAACAAGACCCACTCTCTCCAACAGGTAAGCAATAACTGTTCAAGGACACAATGACAGGATCACGTGACACAAACATACCAAATTGCAAGTGTCATATCAGAGTTTTCCTTCTCCGAGACTATGCTTAAGTTTAGTTGAGTTTAGTCTGTCTTAATATTTCACCCTAAACTGGATAGAAAGCAATTGGGCTCATACCTTTTGCAAAGTAATACTGAAAGTAATGTGATATCATAACAGAACCTGAACACAACACACCAAGCCCATTGTCTGCAATTCCTTACTTTAGGTAAATATAAGATTGATGAAAGATTTGAGAAAGTTAAAAAGAAAAAATAATAATTAAACACAGAAAAGTTAATGAATAAAAATGAAATACGAGGGGTGTGCAATAAGTAATGCCCCTGACCCATTTCCCATAGCAGTAGAGCAACAAAACTTGGCACAGTTATTAGTCTTTCTCTACATAGGAACCACCCAGAGTCATGCATTTCTCCCATCGTTTGATGCAGCTCTGGAGACCGTTTTTGTAGAACACTCCAGGTTAATCCTCCAACCACGACGTGACTTCAGAAATCAAGACTGCATCATCTGGGAAACACTTTCCTTTCAAAAACAACTTCATGGTTGGGAAGAGGTAAAAGTCAGAGGGTGCAAGGTCAGAAGAGTAGGGAGGATGGGATATGGGGAGGATTTCATAACCACATGCCCATGCTTCTGATCTGGCGACATGCGAGTTGTGGACCAGAGCGTTGTCCTGCAGGAGGAGGGTACCTTTGCTGATCTTGCTCCGCCTCTTGATTTTGATAGCTTCCCTTAATTTCCTCAAAAGTGAAGCATAATAGGCTCCTGTAATTGTGGTACTCTTTGTCAGGAAATCTGTCATCACTACTCTGTCCTGGTCCCAGAAGACTCTGAGCATGACCTTGCCAGCGGAGGGCTGCACTCTTGCCTTCTTTGGAGGTGGTGAATCCAAGTGCTTCTACTGCATTGACAGGACTTTGGTCTCTGGATCATAGTGATGGATCCAGGTTTCATCCTGTCTAATCAGTCTTTTAAAAAACTTTGACTCATCTTCTTGGCACATCTCCAAATTCATCCTTGAGCACTTGACGCGTTCTCGCTTCTGGAATGGTGTGAGCAACCTGGGAATCCATCTGGCAGACACCTTATGCATATGTAAATGGTCATGAATGATAGTTTCCACAGACCCTGTACTAATCTTGACATCTTGGGCTTTTTGGCGAATAGTAACGCGCTGATCTTCCAAAATGGCAGTCTCAACTTGACGGACAGATGCCTCATCAATGGCAGAAGAGAGGCGACCAAGTCTGGGAGCTGTTTCCACAGACTTCCGGCCATGTTTGAATTCATGATGCCAGCGTTTTACAAGGTCATATGATGGGGCATTATCATCATAAGTTTCTTTCATTTCATCAAAAGTCTCCTGTGGTGTGCGTCCTTTCAAATACAAAAACCGGATCACTGCTCAAAATTAAACAAGCTCCATTTCACACCTGACTCAGTTCAAACACCTGTAAAATAGAAACCACAATTAGTTCACAGCTGCAATTTACCATATAACCCTAGAGATATAAATCATTGCACATGCAAAATTTCAGCTAGATCAGACAACTGGAAGTGGGTCAGGGGCATTACTTATTGCATGCCCCACGTATATATATGTCTAACAGGCCACCTTCGAACCCACAGAACAATTGTATGATCACGGTCATTTTTCCAAGCGATGGATGAACATCACATCATACATATATATAAATCCTTCTATATACACAATCATTTTATCGCTAGTATTATTATTATGATAATTCATTAGAGAGATTTTTATTAAAAAAAAAGACTATCGTTTTAAGAATTTTTCAAGAAAGATACTTTCATAAAAACTGGTATTATGAGGAAAAGAGTTAAAAAACCAAGTGACCATGAAAAAATAATATTCTTGCTTCTAGAAATTTTTAAAAGAATGAGAAAAAAAAATTGATTTAATCAGAATATTTTTAATAGGGGTGGGTGGTGTGGTATCGGTTTCATTGTCATAAGATCGCCCTTCCAGGAATTACCTCCTCTGTTTTTAAGGGGTGAGGCCATCCTCTTGGTTATTATATCCTCTTTTCTTGTATTATCATTTATTGCAAATGAGTAGTGTAGTATTGGTTCTGTTGTCATAATTCCATCCTCACAGGAATTACCCCTTTTCGGGTAAAAGGGAGAAGTAGTGTTCGTGTATTATTATAGCACCCTAGATACATACAATGGATACATGTATGTTCGTTTGCTATAAGACCATCTTCTCGAGCTTGGAAGAATTTTTATTTAAATTATAAATTTTTATTTTAATTTTTTTTTTTTTTTACTTAATAAATCCTGTAAAGTAAATTTTACAAATTTAATGTGAAAAATCAAGTATTTGTTAATTTTTTGTACTTTTGCCCTCTTCAGTGATCCAAAAGTCAAGGTCCGGTGTTTAGACTGAACGTCTATGATTGCAATAATAAGGAACATGTCAGTTCTGATTTCCTTTTGCTACAAACAATCTTCAGGGTAGAATGGTTTATTATTATTGGTTTTAGGTCGATATTTAATGAGAAAAGTGGAGAAATCAAATGGACAAACGTTTATAATATAACAATTATAGATAATTAAAAGGTGCTTATCTTACCACTTTACTGCAGTTTCACGGTAGTTCTGATCATCAGAAATGTACCCTTATCACATTTGAATGTGAATTCAGAACTATAGTGAAATTGCAATAAAGTGTTAAGAGAAGCCGCTTTTAGTTACCTATTATTACTATAACACTATCCAATCTATTTGAGATCTGTCGCCAACTAGGATCAGTCATAAAGCAAATTGGAAGAATAAAAACTAATTATACATTGTGTTCATGTGATTCTTTTGGCATGTTTTTGCTAGAGATTTCTTTTAACAATAGTTGTTTATATGCCTACATTTAACTATAAATTCTTGTTTTTATGTTGTAATTTAATTTTTTAAAGTTTTTAGTGTATTATACAGGTATTTAATACAACTGCTTATAATTGGGTATTTTTCCTGTAAACATAAGTTACAATGAGGAGTTAATTTTTAGATTGCCCTATGTACATATTTTTTTCCTTCCTTATTCTTTTTCTTCTTACTTGAATTTTTGATGGATTAATAAATATTGTAATTTATTCAATTTTTATTTTTTTCATCAATTCATATTTGCTCTATCTAGTATATTGAGCTTTCTATTATCTCAATAGGTTTTGATATAAAGATAATATTTATTCATGCTAACGGATGTTTTTAGATATATATGTTTTAAGTTTAGCTAACTAACCACTCAGACTCATTGTTACTCCCGACCATGATTTTAAGTTTTCATTAGCCAATGGCAGGGCTTTTCTCAGATAAAGATTCGGCTGACTTCTATATCCTCCTCCGTTTTCATATATATATATATATATATATATATATATATATATATATATATATATATATATATATATATATATATATATAAGTGAACGTGTGTGTGTCTGTGTGTGTGTGTCTGTGTACATTTCCCTACGCAATAACTCTGTCAATTTTTAGTCTACAGACTTGAAATTTGATATACAGGGTACTGAGATTTGGGAAAATCGATGCGATTGGATTTTGGCCAGAAATTTTGCGATTAAGGGGTCAAAGTTCAACGATTTAACCTTTGAGAACTATACCAAACTCTTCCGACAATTTTGGGTCTACACACTTGAAATTTTAGATATAGATTCCTTGGACATGGATCTAACTTAATAACTTGCTTTAAGCCCCAAACAATAAATTTTAAGGGGTCATAATAGGGGTCAAAGTTTTAAAAAAAATTGACCTCTGCGGTCTCTTCCAAATTACTCAGACAATTTCTGGTCTAAATATTTGAAATTTCATATAAAGGGTATTCAGAGATAGGGCAAGCTTTTTCATCAGTTTGGGTCGAAATTTTTTAGTTACCAATATATAAATGCATGTATGTATGTATGTCTGCTTTAAACTTTCAATAGAGGTAACGGATTTTACCAAGATCAGTATCGTTTTAAAGTTCGACCTTTCATACGAGAAATATCGAAAAATTGGCTAAAAACATACTCCCTCGACAATTTCGGGTATAAACACTTGAAATTTTAGATATAGGTTCCTTGGACATGGATCTAACTTAATAACTTGATTGGAGCCGAAAACAATAAATTTTAAGGGGTCATAATAGGGGTCAAAGTTAAAAAAAAATTCACCTCTGCGGTCTCTACCAAATTACTCAGACAATTTCTGGTCTAAACATTTGAAATTTGACATAAAGGGTGTTCAGAGATAGGGCAAGCTTTTTAATCGGTTTGGGTCGAAAATTTTTAGTTACCAATATATAAATGTATGTATGTATGTATGTATGTATGTATGTATGGTGAATGCTCTGACGAACTGCAGAAACTTGTGCCCCCATGACGTAGACACCCTCGACAAACCCGACAGGCAGCTAAATCCCACCCCCACACAGTAGAGATCCCTAGATGTAAAAGATCTTTCTACTCCAGTAGTTTCTTCCCCAGAACTGCTAGACTCTGAAATTCCATTCCAGGTTCCTGCTTCCCTAACTGTACTGACATGCAGAAGTTCAAGTGCAACGTGAACCGACATCTTGCTGCCGAAATCCCAACATAGTGCTCCAGTAGTTGCTGCCACTGATAGTAGCCCCCTACACCAAAGTGGCAATGTGCTTTGTTTGGGGTGAAAATGTAATAAAAAAATAAAAAAAATGTATGTTTGCATGTCTAAAACTTTCGACAGAGGCGACGGGTTTTACCAAGACAGGTATCGTTTTGCCGTTTGACCTTTCAGAGGACAAATATCGAAAAATTGGCTAAACACATTAATATCTTCACCTTCAATGGGGCACTTTTCTACAGGAGGGGGGGTCGCTTTTTTCACTGATATTTTTGAAAGTCATCCTCTCCTTTCGATTGTCTAGCCTTAATTTAAACATAAGTCACTTCCGGTTTGTCGGTGGTCGTAACAGCAAAGACGTCAGGTTTTTTTTTTGTTCTTTTCCTCCTTCGCGGTATGGGTTCAAGCATGCCTTCCTACTACCACTTCCTACTACCGTTTTTTTTTTTTTGCTCAACAGACACATCCAAACACCCGGGAAATGCCGGGCTGAAATGCTAGTATATATATATATATATATATATATATATATATATATATATTCCTACGTAAGATCAGTGGGTGAGAACCCCAATAAAGTATTCGATTATTAAGGAAATTTCAAAACTAAGAGCATAATATTTTTTATATACGTGTGAAAGAAAATTAGGGAAACATTGGTGCCGTCGATTTCAAATCAAAAGAAAAGGGACTAATATCTAGTCGCCCATGTCGGACTCTTGTCAGCCTCATTTTATATATGTTTATGAGGAGCCAGATATAAACAGAGGCCGAAGAGAGTCCAAAATAGGCGACCAGATATTGGTTCCTTTTATTTGGATTTGAAACTGATGTGACCAATGTTTTTCTGATCTTCTGATAAAACACTTATACAAAGTAAGAAGGCAAGGCATGTTTTTCTTAAGTTTTTAGCAATATTTAAAATGTGGTTTTATTTTACAGAAAAAGTGATAATTTAAAGATTATTGTTTGAAGAATTGTTTATCATGAGATTTATTATTTAAATGCTAGATATCCTGTGCCTACCACCTTATTTTCCTCCTCCTACTTGGCCTAGATGTATTTGACCCAGTTTGGCAGCCATTCATTATTTCCTTTCATGAAGAAATATTTCATTCCAAAAACTGGTAACCTCATTGACAGTTTCCTCAATTGGATCATGACTGTGAAAGTTCCTGCCTCTCGAAGGAAGTTGCTCTAGATGCTTAACGAAAAACGAAAATGATTATGCATAGAAAAAAGCTCTCTCTTTCTCTCCCTTTGTTTCTCTCTCCCACATATACATACTCTTTCTCTTTATAACCCTCTCTCTCTCTCGCCACACTCCATCTCTTGCTGATTCAGCTTTAATACTAATGAAGCATTTGCAAGATGAGAGCAGCTATCATTATTCAGCAAGATGACACTCTTTTGTGTGTGAGTTTTGGATGCCCCGTTTCAAGCTGGTTTTACCTGCGTTATTTGATATGCAAAAACCAATTCAATTCCATACCATTAAACGTGATTAATACACGTCTTCATGTATCTGACCATTCCTTTAGCATTTAAATATGCAAGATTTGATTTTTTTTTTGTGAACATATTCTCATGAATAAATCGCCTATGCATTGGCATAGTCACTCTAATAGTTACATGCATTATTATAACCTTGTTGTATTTTGTTAATAATTAGACTTTTTTTTAAATTTAATTTACCATTTTACTTACAAAAAGTTATAATATTGATTTTATGTCTACAACATATTAAAAGTAGAAATACTTGTTTTTAAATTGTAATTGTATAAGCTTTTTTTTTAATTGTAAGTGTATAAGCTTTTTTTAATATTATAATTTGTATAAGCTTTTATATTGTAACTTTTTTTTATAATTGTATAAGTTTTTTTCAAAAATTGTGATTGTATAAGCTTTTTTAAAATTGTAATTATATAAGCTTTTTTATATTGTAACGGAACTGAAGAGGTGCCTTTCGGGTTAAAATGGCTAAAATGGACACTTTTGTGCTTATCAAAAAAAAAAACCTGATGCTTTGGATTTTTCTAAAACTTTCTGAAAAGTTGTAACTAACTGATTTCTATATAATTTTGTTTGTCTATACTTCGCGATTACTCTTGGGTGTGCCCCAGGTGCTCCTTTAGGGCTAATAAAAACACTCCATTTTTGGAACTTTTTTACCATATTTGTTGAAATTTTTCTGTGCATTTAGCAGTTTTTCATGGTGCTAAGCTCAAATTTAAATATGTTAAAACCTTGCGGACTTTTGGGGATAAATGGGAGGGGGGGGGGCAAATGATGGACTCAGTCATTTCTTTTTTTTGCATGGTGCAGAACTCATATTTACATATGTTAAGGCCTAAAACTGCACCGTTTGTTAATTTTCACCAGGATTTGACGTCCCCAGGGAACATTTGCGACTAAATGGGGAGGAGAGAATCCTGAACTTAGTCATTTTTTCATGCCTTGTTCACTGTGCACTCACGAGGGACCATGCATGCTTCACTTGTTTGTATTGTAATTGTATAAAAAAAATTTTATATTGCAATTGTATAAACTTTTTTTTATATTGTAATTGTATAAACTTTTTTTATATTGCAATTGTATAAACTTTTTTTATATTGTAATTGCATAAACTTTTTTTTATATTGTAATTGTATAAACTTTTTTATATATTGTAATTGTATAAACTTTTTTATATATTGTAATTGTATAAACTTTTTTATATCGCAATTGTATAAACTTTTTTTATATTGCAATTGTATAAACTTTTTTTATATTGAAATTGTATAAACTTTTTTTCTATTGTAATTGTATAAATTTTTTTATATTGCAATTGTATAAACTTTTTTTTGCATTGTAATTGTATAATTTTTTTTATTGCAATTGTATAAACTTTTTTTTATATTGTAATTGTATAAACTTTTTTTATATTGTAATTGTATAATTTTTTTTTATATTGCAATTGTATAAACTTTTTTTTATATTGTAATTGTATAAACTTTTTTATATCGCAATTGTATAAACTTTTTTTTATATTGCAATTGTATAAACTTTTTTATATTGCAATTGTATAAACCTTTTTTATATTGTAATTGTATAAATTTTTTTATATTGCAATTGTATAAACTTTTTTTTGCATTGTAATTGTATAATTTTTTTTATATTGCAATTGTATAAACATTTTTTTATATTGCAATTGTATAAACTTTTTGATATTGTAATTGTATAAACTTTTTTATATTGCAATTGTATAAACTTTTTTATATTGTAATTGTATAAACTTTTTTATATTGTAATTGTATAAACTTTTTTATATTGTAATTGTAGAAACTTTTTTTATATTGCAATTGTATAAACTTTTTTTATATTGCAATTGTATAAAAATTTTTTATATTGTAATTGTATAAACTTTTTTTTACATTGTAATTGTATAAACTTTTTTATATTGTAATTGTGTAAACTTTTATATTGTACTTGTATAATTGTTTTATATATTGTAATTGTATAGGCTTTTTTATATTGTAATTGTATAGGCTTTTTTATAATATAATTGCATAAACAACTTTTCATATTGTAATTGTATAAGCTTTTTATATTATAATTGTATAAGCTTTTTTTAAAATTGTAATTGTAAACTTTGTATATAGTAATTGTATAAGCTTTTTTTAAATTTTAATAGTATAAGCTTTTTTCAAATTGTAATTGTAAACTTTTTTATATTTTAATCGTATAAGCTTTTTTAAAATTGTAATTGTATAAGCTTTTCTATTTTGTAATTGTATAAGCTTTTTTTATAAAATTGTAAAAGTTTTTTTTAAATTGTAATTGTATAAGCTTTTTTATATTGTAATTGTATAAGCTTTTTTATATTGTAATCGCATAAGCTTTTTTATATTGTAATCGTATAAGCTTTTTTATATTGTAATTGCATATTTTTTAAATTTTAATTGTATAAGCTTTTTTCATATTGTAATTGTATAAGCTTTTTTTATATTGTAATTGTATAAGCTTCTTTTAAAATTATAATTGTAAATTTTTTTAAATTGTAATTGTATAACTTTTATGAATTGTAATTGTAAAAGCTTTTTTAAATTGTAATTGTATAAGCTTTTTTATATTGTAATTGTATACGTGCCTTTTAAAATAGTAATTGTATAAGCTTTTTTAAAATTATAATTGTATAAGCTTTTTTTAAATTGTATAAGCTTTTTTTAAATTGTATATGCTTTTCTTAATTGTAATTGTATAAGCTTTTAAAATTGTAATAATTGTATAATTTTTTTTATATTGTAATTGTAAAATTTTTTTATATTGTAATTGTATAATTTTTTATGTTGTAATTGTATAAGCTTTGTTTTAAATTGTAAGTGTATAAGCTATGTTATATTGTAATTGTATTAGTTTGTTTTAAAATTGTAATTGTAAAAGTTTTTTAAAAATTATAATTGTATAAGCTTTTTTATATTGTAATTATATAATTTTTTTATATTGTAATTGTATAAGCTTTGTTTTATATTGTAATCGTATAAACATTGTTTTATATTGTAATTGTATAAACTTTGTTTTATATTGTAATTATATAAACTTTTTTATATTGTAATTGTATAAACATTTTTATATTGCAATTGTATAACTTTTTTTTATATTGCAATTGTATAAACTTTTTTATATTGCAATTGGATAAACTTTTTTATATTGCAATTGGATAAACTTTTTTATATTGCAATTGTATAAACTTTTTTGTACATTGTAATTGTATAAACTTTTTTTATATTGTAATTGTGTAAACTTTTATATTGTACTTGTATAATTGTTTTACATATTGTAATTGTATAGGCTTTTTATATTGTAATTGTATAAACCACTTTTCATATTGTAATTGTATAAGCTTTTTTAGATTGTAATTGTATAAGCTTTTTTTAAAATTGTAATTGTAAACTTTGTATATTGTAATTGTATAAGCTTCTTTTTTTTAAATTTTAATGGTATAAGCTTTTTTCAAATTGTAATTGTAAACTTTTTATATTGTAATTGTATAAGCTTTTTTAAAATTGTAATTGTATAAGCTTTTTTGCATTATAATTGTATAAGCTTTTTTATATTGTAATTATATAAGCTTTTTTATAAAATTGTAAAAGTTTTTTTAAAATTGTAATTGTATAAACTTTTTTATATTGTAATCGTATAAGCTTTTTTATATTGTAATCGTATAAGCTTTTTTATATTGTAATTGCATATTTTTTAAATTTTAATTGTATAAGCTTTTTTCATATTGTAATTGTATAAACTTTTTTTAATATTGTAATTGTATAAGCTTCTTTTAAAATTATAATTGTAAATCTTTTTAAAATTGTAATTGTATAACTTTTATGAATTGTAATTGTAAAAGCTTTTTTAAATTGTAATTGTATAAGCTTTTTTATATTGTAATTGTATACATGCCTTTTAAAATTGTAATTGTATAAGCTTTTTTTAAATTATAATTGTATAAGCTTTTTTTAAATTGTAATTGTATAAGCTTTTCTTAATTGTAATTGTATAAGCTTTTAAAATTGTAATAATTGTATAATTTTTTTATATTGTAATTGTAAAATTTTTTATATTGTAATTGTATAATTTTTTATGTTGTAATTGTATAAGCTTTGTTTTAAATTGTAATTGTATAAGCTATGTTATATTGTAATTGTATTAGTTTGTTTTAAAATTGTAATTGTATAAGCTTTTTTAAATTGTAATTGTATAAGCTTTTTTAAAAATTATAATTGTATAAGCTTTGTTTTATATTGTAATTGTATAAACTTTTTTTGTACTCTTTTACATTCCAAACAAAGAATATTGCCATTTGGAACGTGACTACTGCTATTGTGTCTAACAGGAGACGGTGGGAAGTTGAGCAGTGGGTTATCTGTTTACATTACATTTGAACTTTTGCATATCAGTATAGTCAGGGAAACAGGAAATAATGAGGAAATTCCAAAGTCTAGCAGTTTGAGAGAAAAAAATTATTTATGCATTTAGCGACCTCAACAGTGAACAGATGGGATTTTCTGCTTGTGTTATATTGTTGGTCTTCTGGAAAATGGTGGGTACCTAATCATGGTCAATTGTAGATATTTGTGAACAGAAAAAATATTTGGATGGCAAAAAGAATTTTATCGAAACAAATTAGAGATAAAAACTTAATTAAATCAAACCTAATTCAGATTTAAAATACTCAATTTCCAAATCAAGTTATGTTCATTTGACTCGTAAAAACCCTTAAAAATATTTAAAAGAAACTAAAATCTATTTATATAAAGCCTATTATTAAAATTCACAAAAATTGGAAGTATTTACATTTTCATAAAGGGCTTCAATTCTCTATTTTCTCCCTTTGAAAAAAAAAAAAGAAAGTAAATTAAGCTAACATAGCACACATTACTTACCCTTACACTTAGCAGCTGTGTTCCAAAATTTATAATGCTCAGTTAATTACTTTAGGAGTGAATGTTATGCATAGAACTATATAAACATATGCACATACTTTTATATAATGTGTAAATATACCACTGTGTTTATGGTAACTATTCCAATTTATAACTGCATCATAAATATTCTAGTTATCCCATTCATAAATAGTTGGACACATGTTAGGAATATCATATAACAATGTTCATGTGTTTCATTGTATCATTAATCACTTTGTCAGGTAAAAAGTATAATATGGAATAGTTGTTTACAAATATATTTAACATTTATTAGAGCTGATAATATTGTATTAGTAACTGTTGCCGCTTTGAACGGCCGATAATAAGACAACACAGTGATAAATTTGCAAGAGTGTGTATCTACAGAAGTCCATAATAGTATCTTATAGAAAGATTGCTTGTCCTTGTCGTAGGTTCTTCTATACATAATGTCTAGAAGAGTCCATATAGTCATGAAATAGAGTAGATCACTATCACACCATTCATGGAAGATATGTTAAAGAGTGAATATGAAACAATATAAAACTAAATGGAATAAAGAAATACGAATTTTAAATGAAACACTTATTGGTCTACATACGTATTGTTCCATTTAAAAAATTAAATGAAAAAGTGTGTTACATAATGTAAAAATTTATATATTCTCACGGAGATATATTTCACACAGAGGGTGGACGGTAACATATCCTATTCCTTTTAAACTTGAAGAGGTCAGAGATTTATTTTCAATTTAGACCACATAGTGACCCTATAAAGAACTAATTATATGATCAAAACACCTCCTGGTGTCAGAGCCAGTTATCTTCAAGGGAGATAACTCTGGGCTGTACACAGTAATCAGCACTGTTACAATTATCATAAAGTAAACTTTTTTTAAATGTTAAGAATAGTAGGTCAGTAGATAATCTTTTAATTATTTTTGGGTCGAAATGTAATTCTCTCTCTCTCTCTCTCTCTCTCTTTCTCTCTCTCACTCACATACACACACACAGATAGATAGATAGATAGATAGATAGATAAATAAAAAAGGAACACACCAAGTCATGTGTTCATCAATGTTTCATCTTTATTTTGAGACTTCCTCTGGATGAATGAAATAAAGTGCAATCCAGTACAAATATTTGAAAATATATTTTTGATGTAATGAAATGCATGCCCCTGTTCCATTTCAGAAACGGGAAAGCATTGGACATTTAAAAAAAAAAAAAAAGGTGGGGGGGGGCATAATGTGAAAGAGAGTAAGATTATTTTTATAACGTCATATAGCCACTAATATATTTTAAAAGATATGATGCAATTCATATTATTTCGGAACAAATATGTCCGTTATAATTCAATATGGATGTGTAACTAAAATGAAATGAGAGTATTTTTGTTATGTAATTTATTGACTGATTATATGTATTAATTATTATAAGCGGTGTTTTCTATAGTGTCAGAGCTTCAGCCTCTGTCCCACGGACGAAATGTTGCATCCCTCTACCTGTTCTACAAATATTTTAATGGTGAATGTTCTGATGAACTGCAAGCACTTGTGCCCCCATGACATAAATGCCCTCAAAAAAACCCGACAAGCAGCTAAATCCCACCCCTACACAGTAGAGATCCCCTTCTACTCCAGTAGTTTCTTCCCCAGAACCGCTAGACTTTGGAATTTCATTCCGGGTCCTGCTACCCCAACTGTACTAACATGCAGAATTTCAAGTGTAATGTAAACCGAAATCTTGCTGCCCAACTCCCTACATAGTACCCCAGTAACTTGTGTCCCTGATAGTAGCCTCCTACACTAAAGTGGCAATGTGCCTTGTTTGGGGTGAAAATGTAATAAAATAAAAAAAAAATTAAAAAAGTTAACCTGCGCCTAAAATTAAATTATTTTCTTTTAAAAGAAGTTTACTTATTAATGGCGATACATTATAGAAACCTGCACGTTGTTTGTGTTTGAATATATATTTCTTTTCAACACAGTTATCAAAAGAAAGTGAATGCTACTTTATATTCTGACATGATATGCATATGTAGTTATAAAACATGTAGTTATAAAACATGTAGTTATAAAATATGTAGTTATAAAACATGTAGTTATAAAATATGTAGTTATAAAACATGTAGTTATAAAATATGTAGTTATAAAACATGTAGTTATAAAACATGTAGTTATAAAATATGTAGTTATAAAACATGTAGTTATAAAACATGTAGTTATAAAACATGTAGTTATAAAACATGTAGTTATAAAACATGTAGTTATAAAATATGTAGTTATAAAACATGTAGTTATAAAACATGTAGTTATAAAACATGTAGTTATAAAACATGTAGTTATAAAACATGTAGTTATAAAATATGTAGTTATAAAACATGTAGTTATAAAACATGTAGTTATAAAACATGTAGTTATAAAACATGTAGTTATAAAATATGTAGTTATAAAACATGTAGTTATAAAATATGTAGTTATAAAATATGTAGTTATAAAATATGTAGTTATAAAATATGTAGTTATAAAATATGTAGTTATAAAACATGTAGTTATAAAACATGTAGTTATAAAACATGTAGTTATAAAATATGTAGTTATAAAACATGTAGTTATAAAACATGTAGTTATAAAACATGTAGTTATAAAACATGTAGTTTAGCGTATGTATAACAAACGTAGATACATACATTGCATGAGGGTAGTACTATAACACACACAAAAAAATAACAGTACAAAAAAAGAGAACAAACTACCTAGATTTTATATAATTTATTGTTATTTTTTGAAGAACCTCCCCCCCCACCTCCCGTGTCAGATGTTTAAAAATATAGGGGATAAAGCTTTCCAAGTTTCCTTTCAAATGTGATCGGCCTTAAAAGTTGTATAATAATAATTTAATGAAGGGTTAATTCTAGCATTAAAAATGATGCCTCAAAATATTTTAATTTCGTATCATTTTTATCCAAAAATATGTTTCCATTTTTTTTTTTTTACAATTGAAGTGAATGTATGTTAGAAGCATGTCAATGATTCAGAGGAAAGTTTAGAGTTGTGTTCATCGTTCCATTGAGTTTTCATTTTGGACTCTAATTATTAATGTTACACGTCACATTGTTGAATTCAATGATGATTTTGACAAATAAAAGAAGTTGTAGGATTCACTTTGATCGTGGTCTTTTTCTCTGTCCTTTTAAAAGTTGTGTGGATTGGGCAAATTCTAATCGCCATTAGGGGGCCGTGTGAGCCAGCCCATATAAACTCAAATGCTTAGGGCTCCTTTCCATTTTTACTACTATGACCAAAGTCGATTGACAGTTAACTGCATTACAACACAAAGCTTCATCCTATAACTGGAAAAGAAAGCAACCGAATTGGGGCTGAAGTGCTAGCAGAACATTACTTCACATAAGATCACACGAATTGGGGCTGAAGTGCTAGCAGAACATTACTTCACATAAGATCACACGAATTGGGGCGGAAGTGCTAGCAGAACATTACTTCACATAAGATCACACGAATTGGGGCTGAAGTGCTAGCAGAACATTACTTCACATAAGATCACACGAATTGGGGCTGAAGTGCTAGCAGAACATTACTTCACATAAGATCACACGAATTGGGGCTGAATTGCTAGCAGAACATTACTTCACATAAGATCACACGAATTGGGGCTGAATTGCTAGCAGAACATTACTTCACATAAGATCACACGAATTGGGGCTGAAGTGCTAGCAGAACATTACTTCACATAAGATCACACGAATTGGGGCTGAAGTGCTAGCAGAACATTACTTCACATAAGATCACACGAATTGGGGCTGAAGTGCTAGCAGAACATTACTTCACATAAGATCACACGAATTGGGGCTGAAGTGCTAGCAGAACATTACTTCACATAATATCACACGAATTGAGGCTGAATTGCTAGCAGAACATTACTTCACATAAGATCACACGAATTGGGGCTGAATTGCTAGCAGAACATTACTTCACATAAGCTCACACGAATTGGGGCTGAAGTGCTAGCAGAACATTACTTCACATAAGATCACACGAATTGGGGCTGAATTGCTAGCAGAACATTACTTCACATAAGATCACACGAATTGGGGCTGAAGTGCTAGCAGAACATTACTTCACATAAGATCACACGAATTGGGGCTGAAGTGCTAGCAGAACATTACTTCACATAAGATCACACGAATTGGGGCTGAATTGCTAGCAGAACATTACTTCACATAAGATCACACGAATTGGGGCTGAAGTGCTAGCAGAACATTACTTCACATAAGATCACACGAATTGGGGCTGAAGTGCTAGCAGAACATTACTTCACATAAGATCACACGAATTGGGGCTGAAGTGCTAGCAGAACATTACTTCACATAAGATCACACGAATTGGGGCTGAAGTGCTAGCAGAACATTACTTCACATAAGATCACACGAATTGGGGCTGAAGTGCTAGCAGAACATTACTTCACATAAGATCACACGAATTGGGGCTGAAGTGCTAGCAGAACATTACTTCACATAAGATCACACGAATTGGGGCTGAAGTGCTAGCAGAACATTACTTCACATAAGATCACACGAATTGGGGCTGAATTGCTAGCAGAACATTACTTCACATAAGATCACACGAATTGGGGCTGAATTGCTAGCAGAACATTACTTCACATAAGATCACACGAATTGGGGCTGAAGTGCTAGCAGAACATTACTTCACATAAGATCACACGAATTGGGGCTGAATTGCTAGCAGAACATTACTTCACATAAGATCACACGAATTGGGGCTGAAGTGCTAGCAGAACATTACTTCACATAAGATCACACGAATTGGGGCTGAATTGCTAGCAGAACATTACTTCACATAAGATCACACGAACTGGGGCTGAAGTGCTAGCAGAACATTACTTCACATAAGATCACACGAACTGGGGCTGAAGTGCTAGCAGAACATTACTTCACATAAGATCACACGAATTGGGGCTGAATTGCTAGCAGAACATTACTTCACATAAGATCACACGAATTGGGGCTGAAGTGCTAGCAGAACATTACTTCACATAAGATCACACGAATTGGGGCTGAAGTGCTAGCAGAACATTACTTCACATAAGATCACACGAATTGGGGCTGAAGTGCTAGCAGAACATTACTTCACATAAGATCACACGAATTGGGGCTGAATTGCTAGCAGAACATTACTTCACATAAGATCACACGAATTGGGGCTGAATTGCTAGCAGAACATTACTTCACATAAGATCACACGAATTGGGGCTGAATTGCTAGCAGAACATTACTTCACATAAGATCACACGAATTGGGGCTGAAGTGCTAGCAGAACATTACTTCACATAAGATCACACGAATTGGGGCTGAAGTGCAAGCAGAACATTACTTCACATAAGATCACACGAATTGGGGCTGAAATGCGAGCAGAACATTACTTCACATAAGATCACACGAATTGGGGCTGAAGTGCTAGCAGAACATTACTTCACATAAGCTCACACGAATTGGGGCTGAAGTGCTAGCAGAACATTACTTCACATAAGATCACACGAATTGGGGCTGAAGTGCTAGCAGAACATTACTTCACATAAGCTCACACGAATTGGGGCTGAAGTGCTAGCAGAACATTACTTCACATAAGATCACACGAATTGGGGCTGAATTGCTAGCAGAACATTACTTCACATAAGATCACACGAATTGGGGCTGAATTGCTAGCAGAACATTACTTCACATAAGATCACACGAATTGGGGCTGAATTGCTAGCAGAACATTACTTCACATAAGATCACACGAATTGGGGCTGAATTGCTAGCAGAACATTACTTCACATAAGATCACACGAATTGGGGCTGAATTGCTAGCAGAACATTACTTCACATAAGATCACACGAATTGGGGCTGAATTGCTAGCAGAACATTACTTCACATAAGATCACACGAATTGGGGCTGAATTGCTAGCAGAACATTACTTCACATAAGATCACACGAATTGGGGCTGAATTGCTAGCAGAACATTACTTCACATAAGATCACACGAATTGGGGCTGAATTGCTAGCAGAACATTACTTCACATAAGATCACACGAATTGGGGCTGAAGTGCTAGCAGAACATTACTTCACATAAGATCACACGAATTGGGGCTGAATTGCTAGCAGAACATTACTTCACATAAGATCACACGAATTGGGGCTGAATTGCTAGCAGAACATTACTTCACATAAGATCACACGAATTGGGGCTGAATTGCTAGCAGAACATTACTTCACATAAGATCACACGAATTGGGGCTGAATTGCTAGCAGAACATTACTTCACATAAGATCACACGAATTGGGGCTGAAGTGCTAGCAGAACATTACTTCACATAAGATCACATGAATTGGGGCTGAAGTGCTAGCAGAACATTACTTCACATAAGATCACACGAATTGGGGCTGAATTGCTAGCAGAACATTACTTCACATAAGATCACACGAATTGGGGCTGAATTGCTAGCAGAACATTACTTCACATAAGATCACACGAATTGGGGCTGAATTGCTAGCAGAACATTACTTCACATAAGATCACACGAATTTCTCATTCTGTACATGCACCTTTCTACTGTTTGTATATCATTCTTTATTACTTACTTCAATAAAATTGTTCAATTTATATACATTATTGTTGCTTGTCTTTGAAAGTTGTTGCTCCAGAATTAAAATTTCAGTGCTTATCTTTGAGTACAATTCTTATTTTCTCTCTTGTCAGAATGAAACTTTCTCTCGGGGATATAAATCGTCATATTTTTCATCAACTCATTTTGTTGGTTTCTGTATTTTCAACAAACTCTGGCAAGAGGCTCAGTCATGTTTGAAAAGTGAAACAATATTTAAAAATTTTGCATTTTCTTCCATCTGCTATGATGGTAACATATATAACAATATAATAGCCAACTCAGTGGGATTACCATCATATAAACAGCATCGTAGAAATCATAGAATTACATATTGATAAATTTTTCTTTTTTTTCTTTCTTGTTTAAAGGGAAAATTCCACATTTTCCTGAAGTTAATAAAACTATAAGATGGAATATCCCATCATAGAATCAGCATCGAATGCAAAATCCTCCCATGTCCTGCAGTATGTATACTTTCCAATGTATATTCTACTAAAACTCTGTGGATCTTGTTATCACGTGCTTGCTTGCCATGCATATTGGATGATAAGGGGAAAGTAATAAGAGAAAGGAATGAAGAAGAAATGACAAGAAGGAAAGGGGAGGAGGTGAATAAAAATCGAATGATTTATTATTAAGAAAACAAAAGACATAAGTAGCGAAAGGAGGTAGCAGTAAATCATGAATTTCACATGTTTTTTTAAAGAACAATTGTTTCCAGGCATGGATGTAAAAGCCAGAAAAAACAAGAATTTTTGTCAATAAAATGTTATAATAGAAAAGAACGTTAAACAGAGAAAACAATTACAGAGCATGATGATAAATTATTGCCCTAGAAAAGACAACATCATTCCATTTCCGTTTGATGAAAACCGGTTTTCTTTTTTTGTTGCAGACTATCTACTAGTTGGTCAGATACAAATCCTAAGAGCGTTAGGAGCTTTCTATCATCTCTGAAAGTGGCACAATGTTCAACGAGCGAAATCAGAGATGCTTCACTGTACAAGTCATGCTTTCTACCGATCCAAGTTATGACAACAGGGCCATTGCCAGCACCCTCAAAATGCATTGCTGGATTGCCACAAATAACAAGGACGTGTCCAGGGTAATGGCAGACCCTAGGTGTGTAGCAGAACTCGGCACCAGCCCACAATTCCAAAGAGACCCAGGCTTGGCTTAAAAGGAAGTGCTATGATTTTGTACCCTTCTCTCACTGCCCCCCCCCCTCCCCTGACCTGAATCTGCTGGACTACTTTGTTTGGTCATATGTTGATAACATCACCAACATGACCTCCTACAACACCAAAGCAAGCCTGATCATCGCCATCTACCAAGTATTCACCGAGCCCCCATCAGCGCTTATGGAAAAGGCATGCTCCCAGTTCCAGATCTATATCGAGGCAGTGATTTAGGCTGAAGGCAGCTACATTGAATAGATGTCAGCTCTACTACATAATCAAGTTACCTGAATTAATATTTTCAATAAAAGCTTTAGAATAAAGCTGTAGTGTGTTTTCTTTAGGGCGATACTTTTATCGTTCAATGCTGTACATAAGAAAATTTCTAGTCATAGTATATTCATTTAGTTGAAACCTTCTTTCCTCGGAATTTCCTTCATAGTTGTCAGTATTTTTGTTTTCAAGAAAACTTTGAAATACCTGGTGAACCAAGTGAAGCAAGAGAGATTCAAACAATTGCACTTAAAGGGATGGTCAAGAAACCTTAAAAGATCTCTCGGTTTAAATTTATGAGATAAGCTCACAGTATTAATGCCGGTGTCCCTCAGGGGTCCATCCTGGGCCCAACTCTTTTCCTGATCTACATTAATGATCTTCCAAATCACATCCTTACATCATTTGTTGACATTTATGCTGACGACACTACCATTTATGGTAGCACATCTAAGATAGTAAACGACCAGGTTCTCACCAATTCTCTCTCCTCTGATCTTGAGCACGTAGTACAATGGGGTAAGGAGTGGCTAGTTACTTTTAATGCATCTAAAACCAAGCTTCTCTCTTTACATCATCAACATTCTGATCCACATCTGGCACCAATTGAAATGAATGGCTCTCGTCTTCAGGAGGCCTCATGTTTTGACAAGCTTCTTGGCTTGACCATTACTCCTGATCTTAAATGGAACACGTACATCAAATCTGTTGCCAAGGCCGCTGAAAAAATGGTGGGATCTTTCTATCGATCCGGTAGATATCTCACTGCTGATGCTATTCTCTATCTATATAAGAGCCAGGTACGTCCAAGGATGGAATACTGTTGCCACATCTGGGCAGGAGCTGCTAGAAAGGACTTGGCCTGCCTTGATAGAGTTGAAAATAGACTTCGTAGCCTCGTAGGAGATGTCCTTTTCTCTTCCTTGCAACCTCTATCTCACAGAAGAGATGTTGCGAGTTTGTCTCTGATGTATCGTTATTTTCATGGAAAGTGTTCAACTGAGCTTCAGTCTATGGTCCCCCCTCGCCAAACTTTCACAAGAAACACTCGTCTAGCTGTAAACACTATCAATAATTCCCCCCACTCTTTATCTGTGCCTAAACCTAAACGTAGATTCCATGAACAAAGCTTCTTTCTTAGAACTGCATGCCTGTGGAATTGTCTTCCGTTTTCCTGCTTTCCGGCTGACTACAATAGGGTTGTCTTCAAGTCTAACGTAAATAAGTTCTTGATGAGCCATTCCATATAAGTTATCAAATTTACCAAATTTTCATTACTAATGATTACTATAATGTCCAGTTTCTACTGTACACTCTTTAACCCTTATCCTTGAGTGGCCTCTTGGCCTTGATAATGTGGTGATGCCTATGTAAAAAAATGTTAAATAAATAAAAAAAAAGCAGATGAATGTTTAGCATCTAGTAGAATGCTCTATCCCTAGCTTGATAAACTGATAAGAAAATTGAAAAAAAAAAAAAAAAAAATGATTTCCAAGTAAATTTGATAGCGGTCATTACTTTCATAAATCTTTGATCAATATCTTTATCTAAAGTACATCAAATATCTTAGTTTTAAGATTTTCATTTTTTTAAGGCCAGAAAAGTTTTGCATAGCGAAAACATTTCCAATACAGATGAATCTGATTCAAGTAATTTTTATACTGTGTATGTAACAGTGTTGAACAAAAATAGTCGACCGTTGACGAAGACATTGCTGCAAATATTCTAATTCAATTTGAATAGGTTGAAATGTTGTCATACATCCTATTCCCACAGCATTTTATTTTATGGTAGAATTTGAGAATAAAATGTATGAGTCAAGAAAGAGTTCTAAATCTCTGTGTGGGAGTTGGGATCAGTATTTTTGGGAGTGAAATATTTAGGAACTCTAGAAGCTTGATTCAGAATTTTTGCAATTGTAGGAGTAGGAGTTGAACTTAATACCATCTGGCTCTTCAACCCTTTTCTAACTAAAGCATGACCAATGAACCGATGGACAGCACTTATAATAAAGATGCTTGGATGCATGGAAAAATTCTCCTTGTTCAACTAACTGTAAAATAATTTTAATAAAGGTTTTTAAATGATGTTTCTGAGAGTACCTGTGCCACCGCAGTTTCTATATCCTTTAATGATTAACAATGAATAAAAGGATTATCAAAATCATCATCTTCTTATGTTGCATTCAATGCTTTCAACATAGTTATAAATCAATTCGAAAAAGATCAGAGGAAAGTTTGATAAGATATAATTATGCCCAAAAGAAAAGTAAAATGATTAATGAGGATTCAATTTGTAATGTATTTTCAGTTCTGTTAAAAATTTTTTTACAAGAAATTTGTTCAATGAAGCAGTGTTTGCTTTCTTTTTCCCTTTTTCTCAACGGAATCGCAAATGGCTGTTAGTATGACTATGTTACTGTATGTTACTATATGTTACCATCGCTTCCCCGGGAGAGTTACTTGGTTGAGTAACATCCTGGGAACGCAACCAACTCCCAACCAGCTCCCCGGGTGTTAGACACGATATCCAAACAATAGTCACATGTTGGAAACATCAACAAAAATGGGTTGAGATGTCATCGGTTATAACTGGCTGGCAGGGATCGCTTCTTGTCTTCATTGCGTCGTTATAGGCATCTTTCCATCGTCGGCATTAATTGCATGCTGGAACTTAACACTTATACAAAAATAGCGAACAAATGTATTTTTATAAATATATAATTTAAGATTTAACAATGAGGAGTATATTTTTCTAAAGACCAGTTGGAACCAAACGCATGCTATGTTGCGTCCGCCGACTCCAGAATGCAAGCGTCAACTGTTTAAAACAATAGAATTATGTTTAATTCTCTCTTTCTTCATAGTGAAATAGAGAAAGAGAGAGTGGGGGGGGGACATTTATGCATAACGTTTAAACATTGTTTTGTTTTTGTATCCATGAGTTCTTTCGGGTTCGACTTCTCAAATTCTAAGGTCTTATATCGTTTTGCCTTGGTTCAATATTATAAACAAACTGTCATTCTTGGCTTGAGTCATAGCAGAACATTTTCAAAATCACAAGCACCTGCTTAACACATCTGCATCTCACAAGTACAGACCAAGTTAGGTACAAAGTTTATTAATGTAGAAGCCCCCAGTTCCCTCAAAAGGGGCTACGTCATTGTACCACACTAGCAGAGAAATGTAGCTGCTTTCTATTATAATAAAATTTGTTTCATTAAAATGAATAAAAGTCGAGCTAAGTTTTTACACTAATGGTAAAGTCAAAACGCCCAACTTTACACAATAGATGCAGTATCTTTTTTATATATGCAATATCAATTATAAATTTAACTAATTTGCATATTAGTTTTTAAAAAGTTATACATGTTTAAATAATCACTTTAAAATAAAAAGTCAGTAAAGCATAACTCATTTTAAATTGAAGAGTATAATAGTTATTATATCCCAAAAGGTTAGAAAATGCTAAAAAAAAAAATCAAAAACTAAAATGACCTCACTGTAGGTCAAGCGATTGAGTGAATAATTCTAAACATGCAGAACTCCTATTGCAGAGATTAGGGATATGTATTTTCATCATTCCACAAAGCTTTGCAGAACTTTTTTGTCTGAAATCAAATTGACAACGGTGAGCTGGTCTGGAAAGATGCTAAAGCTTAACTGTATGAAACGTTTAAGAAAATTAAAAAAAAGTAACCTTTAAGTACTGACGCCTTTGGCAAAAAAGTTTACAGATTTTTGTATTGATGCAGCAACAGCAAAGGTTTTAGAAAAATATAGATTTTGGAATGGTTCATGGTTGTAAAATAGGAAGATGCTCATATGCATGTTTTAGGGTTCTAGGATAAAGATTGATACCTTTTTGACACTGCCACCCGAAAGTTGACCAATCTAGGGAGAAGTTAGAAGATTTTTATTGGAGAGAGAGTAATGTAGACTTTAAATGAACTCCCACCACCACCATTTGTTGACATATATTTTTAATAGTTTTAGCTCAATCATTCACTAACATTTTGTGTATACCTTTGTAATCTCAATAAGTTGTAGTTATTATGAAGTGAGTTTTTGACTTTTGAGCTGAAAATGGTTATTAAGATAAGAAAGATGGTCATTCATGTCTGTAAACTGCTGCCGGCTAATGAATTCCGTTATCCAACATTTTGTGCTTCTATTACCTTTTAGAACAATAAACTCAAACTCAAGGAATAAAAGTTATGGATTGCTAATAACAATTCGTTTGGATAAAAATGTTTTTGTTCACACCAAGCGCTTCACTATGTTCCGGCAGAAAAATTGAAAACTTATCAATTCCAAACAAGACAAAAACAAAAAATGGTCATCTCATCTGGTGTCACAACGATGATCACTGCATGTAGATGAGATCCTGTCTTGCTGTATTTACATTCAAGCATTGTGAACACAAGAGCCATAAAAATTTTGTAACGGCATGCGTGAAAGTGCCTGAGAACAGTGTGTATGTGTGTGCTGTTCTACTACTAGACACTCCTTGAGGTACAAGAAGAAACAAGACTTGGGCCATTCATCAATGACTTCATAGGTGGTTCTTAATCCATGTCAATGTTATTATTTGAGTTTATATTGGTATTGTTGTACATGTCAAGACTCTTGTTTGAGTTCATATTGGCTTTACTAGTTTAGTCTATGACAATGTTATTGCTTGAGTTTGTATCAGAGCTGCTGTTATATACGAGTTGGCGAATGTTCAGAGTAAAGAGTTTTTCTTTTCCTTGTATCGATAGGTCTTATAAGAGAATTACAAAAGCTATTAGACTTTTGCAGGACACCACTAAAAAGTATAATAGTGAGATGAATGAAGCATTACTCTGCACTATTCTACTTCAGAAAAAAAGTTCTTAGTCAGTGAATATTCTCATAGATTTTTCTTTAAAAGGATCTTTGAGAATATTCATGTTGTTGTTACTGTAAGGGAAATAACTTTTTCATTAAAAAAATGTTTTTGAATTTCTTGATTTTTAACACCTGCTCCCTTTTTGAACATTTAAAAATAATTAATATTCAAAAATGTAATCTTAAATATTGAATACACCAAATAGATTTTCAATTTTTCATGGTCACAGAGGAAAAGGAGCATATGGAAATTGGAATTCATTAGGATATGTTTCTATCAACATATTAAAAAAATATATACTTTATTGTTTTGTTGTTTCTTAATCTTTGTTCAATTGTTGAAATCTAAAAATAAAAACCGTCTTGTTTTTGTAAATAAAAGATTTGACAATCATTTTTCTTTTTTTGGCATTTTGTTTAAATAGAAAAATATTTGAAAACAATTGTTTGAAAGCATATAAAATCGTGATAAATTATCTCCTTTAGAAAAACATTAAGGAAAGAAAGGCTCTCTTGGACAATTGCTTTTTATGAAGAAATTCAATGCATTACTCAAACCATCGAAAATCTACTACAGGGAACAAATTGGGATGAGATAGAATGCCTTGCTGACCCGCCTGCATGAACTGCTGCTGTGTGAGTGTTGGAAAGGAATCGGTACAAAAGAATTATAACATTATCATTTTTCATATGAGGTTTGTCTAAAAAGTAATAGGATTGGTGCCACAAATAACTTATTTCAATCCCAACCAACAAATTACAAGATTTTCACTTCAAAGTAATCCAGTTTAATATATTTTCCCACCCTTCTGTCATTCTTTTATGCATTGCCGGAAGGATTTTTCAAAGTAGTGTTATGATGACTTAATTTATCTTCTCTAAATATGGAGAGAAGTCTCTGTCATTTCAGGAAGATTTTCTTAACCGAAAATCTACAATAACAGAGAAAAAGAAATAGAAAGATCTTTAAAAATCCAGAAGAGTTTTTCACGCTAATTCTGCAGTTGTTGGTTTGTCAAACGTATTGAGTTCAAACTCAGCTTCTGCATGATTCCAAAGTTTTCATCCAGCCGATAGAATCCATTTTAAAACCTGTTAACAAAAGGTAATTTGCTTTGAAATATTTCTAAGGCAAAAGATACCATGAAGTTAAAATTTTGAGATTTCTTTTTTGTAAATAATTAAACTACTCAGTCTACTCTGACCTCCTTCTCCTAATATCCTCATCCACTTCTCTGCCACTAGATTTTCAACTTCCTTGTCAACTTATGTAAAAAATATTTTTTTGCGTTTGCTTTTCAATTATGTCAAATGTTTTTTGTGTGTTAAAGTAAGTAAAGATTATATTTCAATTAATCACCCTGTTCTTATTTAGAATTCTTATTTTGTTACACTTTTAACCATGTAACAGGATCCGTTTTGAAGGTGTGGCCTCCATACCTTCAAAACGGGTCCTCTTGAAATTATAGGAAAAGAAAAAAGTCATACAGAGCAAGATGGTGTTAATAGGGAGGTTGATCCAGTGCGACAATGTTTTTTTAAGACAGGAATGCTATGAGTGCATTGTTGGGGTAAAAAAAAAGGATATAAACAAAAACATGTGAAAATATTGCAATAGTCCTATAAAGCTAAGATTACTGTTAAATGTTTCCAAGTCTAACATTAGATGATACTATAATCTGCTTATCCTTCTTTCGTCTGTAGCTCACCCAATCCTGTTAATTTTTGGACACACCTCATAAGAACAAAGGGGAAAAGAGAGATGACAACTACAGGTGGATTTCTCTACTGCGTCTTATTGGAATGATTTATGCCTGCATAGGGTTGAACAGTAGCAGGTTTCTGAAAGGATATATTCTGCGTCTTTTAGGTGAGCTTTTAGGTCACAATGCTTTACAATGATCTTATCTCTTCAGCAGTCACAAGAAAAGATATAGAGAACAAAGGCAACTACTTATTTTCATTCACCTTGCGAAAACCTTCAACCTTAAACCCCATTTGTTAGTGTATACAATACACGTTGCCAGTTGAATTATACATGATTATTATGTAGTGTCCAGTTCTGATGCTAATCTCAATGAGCATGACATACAATTCAAAATGGCAATCGTAATATTATCTCTCTCTATAAAGTAATGTACTGTTTGTGTTATTGCTGAAAATTGTTGACTGCTAAGATTGTTGAGTACTGTAGAAGCAGTCAGGTTCTAAATCTCAGCTTGAAGCATTTACCATGTCTAGCCATACTGAAGCGTCATGATGAAACAGCTACCTGTGAAAGTTAATCCTTTGTAAACATGGGGAATAAAAGTTATTTGTAATAACAGATAACACAATAAGTTGAATTTTGAAGATAATTTCATAGAAAACACTGTTTAATATGAGACAAAGTAAACAAATCAAATGAAAATCTATTATATAAATCTCAAACGTCAGTTTGTGTGTGTTTGTGTTCGTGTGCGTGTGTTCATATGTCTGCTAAAAACTTTCGTCAGCCAAATCGGACTAGATCGAAACTGGTACCATCTGAAAAAAAAAAATGATCCCTTGGACGCATAATAACTGAAAATTAGAAAAAAAAAGATTAATTCTGTGGTGGTCAAATGGACCATTTCTTGCAAAGGGGGTCACTTTTCGTAACTCCATTTTTTTCAAGTCACACATGCCTAGCAAACCGAAAACATGACGGGTCATGACGTCATAAATCGTTGTGGTCCGATGGGCAAAAGCATTTGCCAGTAACGTTATTTCCTTTCTTTCCCTCTTTCGCGTTTCCAGTTCGAGCCTGCTTACCGTGGCTAATTTTACTTTTTTGGGGGCAGTTGCGCAGGCACTCGCTGCTATTTTGGTTGAAAGTAAAATTGTTTGGATTCATGTTTTGGAGAGGACGTTAATGGGGAAGTTGTCACCTACTTCTTCCATTCTTTTCTGGGGTTGCTCAATATCCTTAGTAGAGCAGCTGTGTCCAAACCGAACTTCATGTCAACCCAGGCAACACTCGGTATATATGCTAGTATTGCATATTTAAATATTCATTTATTTAAATATATATTTAAATATTTATTTATCAACAGAATATGTTGAACCAAGATGGTATGAATAGTGTCAAACTCTTTAAATTTTCAAGGTAAACGTCCTTTTCAGAAAGGAATCACCACTTGGAATGTTTTCGTCTGGAAGTTAGGAAAATTATCGGATGCTCATTGCAGAAATTAATTATTTACCATGAAATCATTGTTTAGGCACGTAACATTTGTAAATAAATATTCAAGTGAAAATTAAAATTATTGAATTCTTCAATATTGTTATGGGATCTGCTTACCTTGTATCTAATGGTGTTTTCAAACAAATTGCAAAATTTAATTTCTTACACACTACACACAATGCATCATATATATATATACTATCGAGACCTGTGGAAATTTCACACCGGCCTGCTAATATATGTATATAGATATATAATTAAATATTACAGAAAACTTGTGCCTGCATATCTTTTCTTTGATCCTTACTAAATTCATGATTCAATATATCTATATATCTATAAAAGTGAACGTGTCTGTCTGTCTGTCTGTGTACATTTCCCTACGCAATAACTCTGTCAATTTTTAGTCTATAGACTCGAAATTTGAAATACCGGGTACTGAGATTTGGGAAAATCGATGTGACGGGTGTCAGCCAGAAATTTGGCTGTTAAGGGGTCAAATTTCAACGATTTGACCTTTAAGAACTCTACCAAACTCCTCCGACAATTTTGGGTCTAGACACTTGAAATTTTAGATATAGGTTCCTTGAACCTGGATCTAACTTAATAAAGTGATTTGAGCCCGAAACTATAAATTTTAAGGGGTCATAATAGGGGTCAAATTAAAAAAAAATTGACTTTTTTTTTGTTTTGCTAAGCGTACACCTCAAAACACCCGGGCAAAGCCGAGCTGAAATGCTAGTATATATATATATATATATATATATATATATATATATATATATATATATATATATATATATATATATATATCTCCATTTATCTGAACTATATTTATATCGATATTTATTTAATTCAACGACACAACAAATGTGACTACCTCGCTTCCACCATGAAAAGATGAGTGCACAAGAGGTAGTACGCTCTAGCCCTAGCATTCCTGGTAGGGGCACCCATCTCAACGAGAAAAGATATTTTCTTATATATATGCAATAGTTATATTGCTATTAACATTATCATCATAATGTTAAAACGGTTTAATGAAAAATTTTTCAAATTCCAAATAATAGTTTTTATTTGATTATTTTTAAATTGATGTTTTCACACATATCCAAAACTTGTTTTGAAATAATAATTCCAAAAATAAACTCTACATTGAACTAACAAGAGTTGTTTTTTTTTCATAATGAAATAGATACATTTATTTTTAAAACTCAATTTTTTGTTGTTAGTGATAGTGATGATGATTTTGTTGTTAGTGATAGTGATGATGATTACAATCATTACTTTTGCCACGAAAAAGAAAAGCTCCCTGTCTCTCACTTTTACAAATGAAAAAAACTTCCAAGTTTTAAGTTATTTGTTTTTCAAAATAATCATTTTAAATTACTTCGTAATATATGTTTGCTTAATTAATTTCATTATATAACCAGTTTTTGTGA
>NC_136497.1:112042657-112230157 GCF_053919585.1 Euprymna scolopes
TTGAAATGAGAAAAGTTAAAACATTTTTTTTAAAAATCCTATTAAGAAAACTGTAAACACGGCCATATTTTAAATTATTTTCCCCTAAGCCCTCCACCTGGCAATATGTCTCCACTCAAGCAATACTGATTAGTTTTTATACAAAACAATTCTCGATCTCAAAAAGAAAAAAAAATGTAAGTGATAATCCTCAGTTATGAAAAAAAAGAAACAATTCTCATGATATTAATGTTATTATTGCTATAAATTTTGTAAATATTTATTTTTAATTATATTTGTAATATTTTTATAAAATTAAACTGAGAACATTAGATTCAATCAACATTGTGAATATTGAATATTTCTGTATTATAATTACACCCATATCGTTTTCATTTCATTCAGATTGTTTCTTTGTTGAATAATCACATAATTCAATGCATTGCAATTTGCAAATGCATTTACTTTTTTGTTGCTTGTTTCTGATTATAACCAGCATATTATATCGTTTCTTGTGATTGGTCCAAATCAATTTTAATCACTAGAATCGATACGAATGGAGGACAGAAATCATAAATATTCATTTTGCAATTCTCTAGTAAAATTTAGCTTCATTTTCATAATTTGATTTTATAACAACAAAAGCGATTTTATTACAATTTATTTATTCAATTAATATTATTTTATTGTTTAGCTAGCTGCATCTATCCGGTATTGGGAAGGCATTTTTTTTTTTTTTTTTTTTTATTGTTGCTTCATTTTTATTATAATTTTTTTTTTTTACCAAATTATAAACTGCAATAAGTAAATTTAATCAAATAAATTTTGATTATTTGGTAATGAAATTATTAATTGAACAAAATTGTTATCTTCATTTATTTATGAGAAAAATACATTGAACTTTCAAAAAAAATTAGAGTGACATATTTAAACAGAAGTGCATTTTTAATTAGTCCACAACATAGAGTCTTTTTAGACTGAGGGAATATTTTTTTGTACTTTCAATATATTTTGATTTATTTTTCTTTGAGTCCTTCACTTTGAGTAAATACAGCTTGCAATAATAGCAACAAATATGTCCAGTTGAATGAAGTTTAAAGAAAATGTGATTAAAAACGAAAATAATGAAAATATTAAATAAAGCTTGATTCTTAATGACGTAAATTTGCATGTTTAATGGGTTGCATGTTTTGCAATGTATATGAATAACGGGTAGGCTGCAAATGAGAGATATTTGACCAAGAGAAACCACACAAGAAATATGAAATATGCCTGGTTTGTAGTTTTGACCACCTCGAATTAAAAGTAACGATTCTACAGATACGAGGTTCCCTAATATGGTTATGGGACCTGCTAAGTAGTAATCTTGTTGCTTATTTGGATTGGCATTTATAGCGGCAATAAAAAGTAAAGAAAATACAGAAAAGTCTGTATGATGTACACACCAGTCATGGAATGGGGATGAAATATTCTAAAAATCATGTAATTTGATCAATTAGTTCTTTTTTTTTTTTTTCAAGAAAATCAAGTTTTACGGCTAAGCGAGTTGTAGTGTTTTCGTCTGCCATGATTAAATCCGACGAAATAAAAAAGGGAAGACAACCTAAATCGAAGTAGCGAGGTGAAAACTCAGCCTTACGTTAGTAGTAAAATCGCTAAAAATCGTAAATTTTTATTTTCTTAATTGTAAGTAAAATACTTGACTGATTTACGTAATTTTTAGAATATGACATCTATATTCTGTAATGAGTACATACATCAAAGACTTTTGTATATTTTCTTTACTTTTAACTGCTGACAAATACTAATCTGAATAAGCACTGTAATTTTTTTATGCCCACAGATTGGAAGCAGATTATTCTTTTCAAGTGTATAGCTGGGTGATCTCCCACACACACTCGAATGTCTATCAATCTATCTTATGCAAGTGCTAAGTCTGCGATATGTTCAATTTAGTTGATTTTTATGGGAATTTAAAACGCATTTCTTTATGTTTGTTATATATTTTATTGTTCTGTCTTTATGTTTGTTATATATTTTATTGTTCTGTCTTTATGTTTGTTATATATTTTATTGTACTATATTTATGTTTGTTATATATTTTATTGTTCTGTCTTTATGTTTGTTATATATTTTATTGTTCTGTCTTTATGTTTGTTATATATTTTATTGTTCTGTCTTTATGTTTGTTATATATTTTATTGTTCTGTCTTTATGTTTGTTATATATTTTATTGTTCTGTCTTTATGTTTGTTATATATTTTATTGTTCTGTCTTTATGTTTGTTATATATTTTATTGTTCTGTCTTTATGTTTGTTATATATTTTATTATACTGACTTTATGTTTGTTATATATTTTATTGTTCTGTCTTTATGTTTGTTATATATTTTATTGTACTATATTTATGTTTGTTATATATTTGATTGTTCTGTCTTTATGTTTGTTATATATTTTATTGTACTATATTTATGTTTGTTATATATTTTATTGTTCTGTCTTTATGTTTGTTATATATTTTATTGTTCTGTCTTTATGTTTGTTATATATTTTATTGTTCTGTCTATGTTTGTTATATATTTTATTGTACTGTCTTTATGTTTGTTATATATTTTATTGTACTATATTTATGTTTGTTGTATATTTTATTGTTCTGTCTTTATGTTTGTTATATATTTTATTGTTCTGTCTTTATATTTGTTATATATTTTATAGTTCTGACTTTATGTTTGTTATATATTTTATTGTTCTGTCTTTATGTTTGTTATATATTTTATTGTTCTGTCTTTATGTTTGTTATATATTTTATTGTACTATATTTATGTTTGTTATATATTTTATTGTTCTGTCTTTATGTTTGTTATATATTTTATTGTTCTGTCTTTATGTTTGTTAATGTATTTTATTGTACTGTCTTTATGTTTGTTATATATTTTATTGTTCTGTCTTTATGTTTGTTATATATTTATTGTTCTGTCTTTATGTTTGTTATATATTTTATTGTTCTGTCTTTATGTCTGTTATATATTTTATTGTTCTGTCTTTATGTTTGTTATATATTTTATTGTTCTGTCTTTATGTTTGTTATATATTTTATTGTACGGTCTTTATGTTTGTTATGTATTTTATTGTACTATATTTATGTTTGTTATATATTTTATTGTACTATATTTATGTTTGTTATATATTTTATTGTACTGTCTTTATGTTTGTTATATATTTTATTGTACTGTCTTTATGTTTGTTATATATTTTATTGTACTATATTTATGTTTGTTATATATTTTATTGTTCTGTCCTTATGTTTGTTATATATTTTATTGTTCTGTCTTTATGTTTGTTATATATTTTATTGTACTGTCTTTATGTTTGTTATATATTTTATTGTTCTGTCTTTATGTTTGTTATATATTTTATTGTTCTGTCTTTATGTTTGTTATATATTTTATTGTACTGTCTTTATGTTTGTTATATATTTTATTGTTCTGTCTTTATGTTTGTTATATATTTTATTGTACTGTCTTTATGTTTGTTATGTATTTTATTGTACTATATTTATGTTTGTTATATATTTTATTGTTCTGTCTTTATGTCTGTTATATATTTTATTGTACTGACTTTATGTTTGTTATGTATTTTATTGTACTATATTTATGTTTGTTATATATTTTATTGTTCTGTCTTTATGTTTGTTATATATTTTATTGTTCTGTCTTTATGTTTGTTATGTATTTTATTGTACTATATTTATGTTTGTTATATATTTTATTGTACTATATTTATGTTTGTTATATATTTTATTGCTCTGTCTTTATATTTGTTATATATTTTATTGTTCTGTCTTTATGTTTGTTATATATTTTATTGTACTGTCTTTATGTTTGTTATATATTTTATTGTTCTGTCTTTATGTGTGTTATATATTTTATTGTTCTGCCTTTATGTTTGTTATATATTTTATTGTTCTGTCTTTATGTTTGTTATATATTTTATTGTACTGTCTTTATGTTTGTTATATATTTTATTGTTCTGTCTTTATATTTGTTATATATTTTATTGTTCTGTCTTTATGTTTGTTATATATTTTATTGTTCTATATTTATGTTTGTTATATATTTTATTGTTCTGTCTTTATGTTTGTTATATATTTTATTGTTCTGTCTTTATGTTTGTTATATATTTTATTGTACTATATTTATGTTTGTTATATATTTTATTGTACTGTCTTTATGTTTGTTATATATTTTATTGTACTGTCTTTATGTTTGTTATATATTTTATTGTTCTGTCTTTATGTTTGTTATATATTTTATTGTTCTGTCTTTATATTTGTTATATATTTTATTGTTCTGTCTTTATGTTTGTTATATATTTTATTGTACTATATTTATGTTTGTAATATATTTTATTGTTCTGTCTTTATGTCGGTTATATATTTTATTGTTCTATATTTATGTTTGTTATATATTTTATTGTACTGTCTTTATGTTTGTTATATATTTTATTGTACTATATTTATGTTTGTTATATATTTTATTGTTCTGTCTTTATGTCCGTTATATATTTTATTGTACTGTCTTTATGTTTGTTATATATTTGATTGTTCTGTCTTTATGTTTGTTATATATTTTATTGTACTGTCTTTATGTTTGTTATATATTTTATTGTACTATATTTATGTTAATTATATATTTTATTGTTCTGTCTTTATGTTTGTTATATATTTTATTGTACTATATTTATGTTTGTTATATATTTTATTGTTCTGTCTTTATGTTTGTTATATATTTTATTGTACTGTCTTTATGTTTGTTATATATTTTATTGTACTATATTTATGTCTGTTATATATTTTATTGTTCTGTCTTTATGTTTGTTATATATTTTATTGTTCTGTCTTTATGTTTGTTATATATTTTATTGTACTATATTTATGTTTGTTATATATTTTATTGTACAATATTTATGTTTGTTATATATTTTATTGTACTATATTTATGTCTGTTATATATTTTATTGTACTATATTTATGTTTGTTATATATTTCATTGTTCTGTCTTTATGTTTGTTATATATTTTATTGTTCTGTCTTTATGTTTGTTATATATTTTATTGTACTGTCTTTATGTTTGTTATATATTTTATTGTACTATATTTATGTCTGTTATATATTTTATTGTTCTATATTTATGTTTGTTATATATTTTATTGTACTATATTTATGTCTGTTATATATTTTATTGTTCTATATTTATGTTTGTTATATATTTTATTGTACTGTCTTTATGTTTGTTATATATTTTATTGTACTATATTTATGTTAGTTATATATTTTATTGTTCTGTCTTTATGTTTGGTATATATTTTATTGTACTATATTTATGTTTGTTATATATTTTATTGTTCTGTCTTTATGTTTGTTATATATTTTATTGTACTGTCTTTATGTTTGTTATATATTTTATTGTACTATATTTATGTCTATTATATATATTATTGTACTATATTTATGTTTGTTATATATTTTATTGTACTGTCTTTATGTTTGTTATATATTTTATGGTACTATATTTATGTTTGTTATATATTTTATTGTACAGTCTTTATGTTTGTTATATATTTTATTGTTCTGTCTTTATGTTTGTTATATATTTTATTGTACTATATTTATGTTTGTTATATATTTTATTGTACTATATTTATGTTTGTTATATATTTTATTGTACTATATTTATGTTTGTTATATATTTTATTGTTCTGTCTTTATGTGTGTTATATATTTTATTGTACTATATTTATGTTTGTTATATATTTTATTGTTCTATATTTATGTTTGTTATATATTTTATTGTTCTGTCTTTATGTGTGTTATATATTTTATTGTACTATATTTATGTTTGTTATATATTTTATTGTTCTGTCTTTATGTTTGTTATATATTTTATTGTACTATATTTATGTCTGTTATATATTTTATTGTTCTATATTTATGTTTGTTATATATTTTATTGTACTGTCTTTATGTTTGTTATATATTTTATTGTACTGTTTTTATGTTTGTTATATATTTTATTGTTCTGTCTTTATGTTTGTTATATATTTATTGTACTATATTCCTGTTTGTTATATATTTTATTGTACTATATTTATGTTTGTTATATATTTTATTGTACTATATTTATGTTTGTTATATATTTTATTGTTCTGTCTTTATGTTTGTTATATATTTTATTGTACTATATTTATGTTTGTTATATATTTTATTGTACTATATTTATGTTTGTTATATATTTTATTGTACTATATTTATGTTTGTAATATATTTTATTGTACTATATTTATGTCTGTTATATATTTTATTGTTCTATATTTATGTTTGTTATATATTTTATTGTACTGTCTTTATGTTTGTTATATATTTTATTGTACTATATTTATGTTTGCTATATATTTTATTGTACTGTCTTTATGTTTGTTATATATTTTATTGTACTATATTTATGTTTGTTATATATTTTATTGTTCTGTCTTTATGTTTGTTATATATTTTATTGTTCTGTCTTTATGTTTGTTATATATTTTATTGTACTATATTTATGTTTGTTATATATTTTATTGTACTGTCTTTATGTTTGTTATATATTTTATTGTACTATATTTATGTTTGTTATATATTTTATTGCTCTGTCTTTATATTTGTTATATATTTTATTGTTCTGTCTTTATGTTTGTTATATATTTTATTGTACTGTCTTTATGTTTGTTTTATATTTTATTGTTCTGTCTTTATGTTTGTTATATATTTTATTGTTCTGTCTTTATGTTTGTTATATATTTTATTGTTCTGTCTTTATGTTTGTTATATATTTTATTGTACTGTCTTTATGTTTGTTATATATTTTATTGTTCTGTCTTTATATTTGTTATATATTTTATTGTTCTGTCTTTATGTTTGTTATATATTTTATTGTTCTATATTTATGTTTGTTATATATTTTATTGTTCTGTCTTTATGTTTGTTATATATTTTATTGTTCTGTCTTTATGTTTGTTATATATTTTATTGTACTATATTTATGTTTGTTATATATTTTATTGTACTGTCTTTATGTTTGTTATATATTTTATTGTACTGTCTTTATGTTTGTTATATATTTTATTGTTCTGTCTTTATGTTTGTTATATATTTTATTGTTCTGTCTTTATATTTGTTATATATTTTATTGTTCTGTCTTTATGTTTGTTATATATTTTATTGTACTATATTTATGTTTGTTATATATTTTATTGTTCTGTCTTTATGTCTGTTATATATTTTATTGTACTGTCTTTATGTTTGTTATATATTTGATTGTTCTGTCTTTATGTTTGTTATATATTTTATTGTACTGTCTTTATGTTTGTTATATATTTTATTGTACTATATTTATGTTAATTATATATTTTATTGTTCTGTCTTTATGTTTGTTATATATTTTATTGTACTATATTTATGTTTGTTATATATTTTATTGTTCTGTCTTTATGTTTGTTATATATTTTATTGTACTGTCTTTATGTTTGTTATATATTTTATTGTACTATATTTATGTCTGTTATATATTTTATTGTACTGTCTTTATGTTTGTTATATATTTTATTGTTCTGTCTTTATGTTTGTTATATATTTTATTGTACTATATTTATGTTTGTTATATATTTTATTGTACAATATTTATGTTTGTTATATATTTTATTGTACTATATTTATGTCTGTTATATATTTTATTGTACTATATTTATGTTTGTTATATATTTTATTGTTCTGTCTTTATGTTTGTTATATATTTTATTGTTCTGTCTTTATGTTTGTTATATATTTTATTGTACTGTCTTTATGTTTCTTATATATTTTATTGTACTATATTTATGTTTGTTATATATTTTATTGTACTGTCTTTATGTTTGTTATATATTTTATTGTACTATATTTATGTCTGTTATATATTTTATTGTTCTATATTTATGTTTGTTATATATTTTATTGTACTGTCTTTATGTTTGTTATATATTTTATTGTACTATATTTATGTTAGTTATATATTTTATTGTTCTGTCTTTATGTTTGGTATATATTTTATTGTACAATATTTATGTTTGTTATATATTTTATTGTTCTGTCTTTATGTTTGTTATATATTTTATTGTACTGTCTTTATGTTTGTTATATATTTTATTGTACTATATTTATGTCTATTATATATATTATTGTACTATATTTATGTTTGTTATATATTTTATTGTACTGTCTTTATGTTTGTTATATATTTTATGGTACTATATTTATGTTTGTTATATATTTTATTGTACTGTCTTTATGTTTGTTATATATTTTATTGTTCTGTCTTTATGTTTGTTATATATTTTATTGTACTATATTTATGTTTGTTATATATTTTATTGTACTATATTTATGTTTGTTATATATTTTATTGTACTATATTTATGTTTGTTATATATTTTATTGTTCTGTCTTTATGTTTGTTATATATTTTATTGTTCTGTCTTTATGTTTGTTATATATTTTATTGTACTATATTCCTGTTTGTTATATATTTTATTGTACTATATTTATGTTTGTTATATATTTTATTGTACTATATTTATGTTTGTTATATATTTTATTGTTCTGTCTTTATGTTTGTTATATATTTTATTGTACTATATTTATGTTTGTTATATATTTTATTGTACTATATTTATGTTTGTTATATATTTTATTGTACTATATTTATGTTTGTAATATATTTTATTGTACTATATTTATGTCTGTTATATATTTTATTGTTCTATATTTATGTTTGTTATATATTTTATTGTACTGTCTTTAGGTTTGTTATATATTTTATTGTACTATATTTATGTTTGTTATATATTTTATTGTACTGTCTTTATGTTTGTTTTATATTTTATTGTACTATATTTATGTTTGTTATATATTTTATTGTTCTGTCTTTATGTTTGTTATATATTTTATTGTTCTGTCTTTATGTTTGTTATATATTTTATTGTACTATATTTATGTTTGTTATATATTTTATTGTACTGTCTTTATGTTTGTTATATATTTTATTGTTCTGTCTTTATGTTTGTTATATATTTTATTGTACTATATTTATGTTTGTTATATATTTTATTGTTCTGTCTTTATGTTTGTTATATATTTTATTGTACTATATTTATGTTTGTTATATATTTTATTGTTCTGTCTTTATGTTTGTTATATATTTTATTGTACTATATTTATGTTTGTTATATATTTTATTGTTCTGTCTTTATGTTTGTTATATATTTTATTGTTCTGTCTTTATGTTTGTTATATATTTTATTGTACTATATTTATGTTTGTTATATATTTTATTGTACTGTCTTTATGTTTGTTATATATTTTATTGTTCTGTCTTTATGTTTGTCATATATTTTATTGTACTATATTTATGTTTGTTATATATTTTATTGTTCTGTCTTTATGTTTGTTATATATTTTATTGTTCTGTCTTTATGTTTGTTATATATTTTATTGTACTATATTTATGTTTGTTATATATTTTATTGTTCTGTCTTTATGTTTGTTATATATTTTATTGTACTATATTTATGTTTGTTATATATTTTATTGTTCTGTCTTTATGTTTGTTATATATTTTATTGTACTATATTTATGTTTGTTATATATTTTATTGTTCTGTCTTTATGTTTGTTATATATTTTATTGTACTATATTTATGTTTGTTATATATTTTATTGTTCTGTCTTTATGTTTGTTATATATTTTATTGTTCTGTCTTTATCTTTGTTATATATTTTATTGTACTATATTTATGTTTGTTATATATTATATTGTACTGTCTTTATGTTTGTTATATATTTTATTGTACTATATTTATGTTTGTTATATATTTTATTGTTCTGTCTTTATGTTTTTTATATATTTTATTGTTCTGTCTTTATGTTTGTTATATATTTTATTGTACTATATTTATGTTTGTTATATATTTTATTGTACTATATTTATGTTTGTTATATATTTTATTGTACTGTCTTTATGTTTGTTATATATTTTATTGTACTGTCTTTATGTTTGTTATATATGTTATTGTACTATATTTATGTTTGTTATATATTTTATTGTTCTGTCCTTATGTTTGTTATATATTTTATTGTTCTGTCTTTATGTTTGTTATATATTTTATTGTACTGTCTTTATGTTTGTTATATATTTTATTGTTTTGTCTTTATGTTTGTTATATATTTTATTGTTCTGTCTTTATGTTTGTTATATATTTTATTTTACTGTCTTTATGTTTGTTATATATTTTATTGTACTGTCTTTATGTTTGTTATATATTTTATTGTTCTGTCTTTATGTTTGTTATATATTTTATTGTACTGTCTTTATGTTTGTTATGTATTTTATTGTACTATATTTATGTTTGTTATATATTTTATTGTTCTGTCTTTATGTCTGTTATATATTTTATTGTACTGTCTTTATGTTTGTTATGTATTTTATTGTACTATATTTATGTTTGTTATATATTTTATTGTTCTGTCTTTATGTTTGTTATATATTTTATTGTTCTGTCTTTATGTTTGTTATGTATTTTATTGTACTATATTTATGTTTGTTATATATTTTATTGTACTATATTTATGTTTGTTATATATTTTATTTTTCTGTCTTTATGTTTGTTATATATTTTATTGTTCTGTCTGTATGTTTGTTATATATTTTATTTTTCTGTCTTTATGTTTGTTATATATTTTATTGTACTGTCTTTATGTTTGTTATATATTTTATTGTTCTGTCTTTATGTTTGTTATATATTTTATTGTACTGTCTTTATGTTTGTTGTATATTTTATTGTTCTGTCTTATATGTCTGTTATATATTTTATTGTTCTGTCTTTATGTTTGTTATATATTTTATTGTTCTGTCTTTATGTTTGTTATATATTTTATTGTTCTGTCTTTATGTTTGTTATCTATTTTATTGTACTATCTTTATGTTTGTTATATATTTTATTGTTCTGTCTTTATGTTTGTTATATATTTTATTGTTCTGTCTTTATGTTTGTTATATATTTTATTGTACTATATTTATGTTTGTTATATATTTTATTGTACTATATTTATGTTTGTTATATATTTTATTGTACTATATTTATGTTTGTTATATATTTTATTGTTCTATATTTATGTTTGTTATATATTTTATTGTACTGTCTTTATGTTTGTTATATATTTTATTGTACTATATTTATGTTTGTTATATATTTTATTGTACTATATTTATGTTTGTTATATATTTTATTGTACTATATTTTTGTTTGTTATATATTTTATTGTACTATCTTTATGTTTGTTATATATTTTATTGTACTATCTTCATGTTTGTTATATATTTTATTGTTCTGTCTTTATGTTTGTTATATATTTTATTGTTCTATATTTATGTTTGTTATATATTTTATTGTACTGTCTTTATGTTTGTTATATATTTTATTGTACTATCTTTATGTTTGTTATATATTTTATTGTTCTGTCTTTATGTTTGTTATATATTTTATTGTTCTGTCTTTATGTTTGTTATCTATTTTATAGTACTATATTTATGTTTGTTATATATTTTATTGTTCTGTCTTTATGTTTGTTATATATTTTATTGTTCTGTCTGTATGTTTGTTATATATTTTATTGTTCTGTCTTTATGTTTGTTATAGATTTTATTGTACTGTCTTTATGTTTGTTATATATTTTATTGTTCTGTCTTTATGTTTGTTATATATTTTATTGTACTGTCTTTATGTTTGTTGTATATTTTATTGTTCTGTCTTTATGTCTGTTATATATTTTATTGTTCTGTCTTTATGTTTGTTATATATTTTATTGTTCTGTCTTTATGTTTGTTATATATTTTATTGTACTGTCTTTATGTTTGTTATATATTTTATTGTTCTGTCTTTATGTTTGTTATGTACTTTATTGTACTATATTTATGTTTGTTATATATTTTATTGTTCTGTCTTTATGTTTGTTATATATTTTATTGTTCTGTCTTTATGTCTGTTATATATTTTATTGTTCTGTCTTTATGTTTGTTATATATTTTATTGTTCTTTCTTTATGTTTGTTATATATTTTATTGTACTATATTTATGTTTGTTATATATTTTATTGTACTATATTTATGTTTGTTATATATTTTATTGTTCTGTCTTTATGTTTGTTATATATTTTATTCTACTATATTTATGTCTGTTATATATTTTATTGTATTGTCTTTATGTTTGTTATATATTTTATTGTTCTGTCTTTATGTTTGTTATATATTTTATTGTTCTGTCTTTATGTTTGTTATATATTTTATTGTTCTTTCTTTATGTTTGTTATGTATTTTATTGTACTATATTTATGTTTGTTATATATTTTATTGTACTATATTTATGTTTGTTATATATTTTATTGTTCTGTCTTTATGTTTGTTATATATTTTATTGTTCTGACTTTATGTTTGTTATATATTTTATTGTTCTGTCTTTATGTTTGTTATATATTTTATTGTACTATATTTATGTTTGTTATATATTTTATTGTACTATATTTATGTTTGTTATATATTTTATTGTTCTGTCTTTATGTTTGTTATATATTTTATTGTTCCGTCTTTATCTTTGTTATGTATTTTATTGTACTATATTTATGTTTGTTATATATTTTATTGTACTATATTTATGTTTGTTATATATTTTATTGTACTATATTTATGTTTGTTATATATTTTATTGTACTATATTTATGTTTGTTATATATTTCATTGTACTGTCTTTATGTTTGTTATATATTTTATTGTTCTGTCTTTATGTTTGTTATGTATTTTATTGTACTATATTTATGTTTGTTATATATTTTATTGTACTATATTTATGTTTGTTATATATTTTATTGTACTATATTTATGTTTGTTATATATTTTATTGTTCTGTCTTTATGTTTGTTATATATTTTATTGTTCTGTCTTTATGTTTGTTATGTATTTTATTGTACTATATTTATGTTTGTTATATATTTTATTGTACTATATTTATGTTTGTTATATATTTTATTGTACTATATTTATGTTTGTTATATATTTTATTGTTCTGTCTTTATGTTTGTTATATATTTTATAGTTCTGACTTTATGTTTGTTTTATATTTTATTGTTCTGTCTTTATGTTTGTTATATATTTTATTGTACTGTCTTTATGTTTGTTATATATTTTATTGTACTATCTTTATGTTTGTTTAAAATTTTATTGTTCTGTCTTTATGTTTGTTATATATTTTATTGTTCTGTCTTTATGTTTGTTATATATTTTATTGTTCTGTCTTTATGTTTGTTATATATTTTATTGTTCTGTCTTCATGTTTGTTATATATTTTATTTTTCTGTCTTTATGTTTGTTATATATTTTATTGTTCTGTCTTCATGTTTGTTATGTATTTTATTGTACTATATTTATGTTTGTTATATATTTTATTGTACTATATTCATGTTTGTTATATATTTTATTGTACTGTCTTTATGTTTGTTATATATTTTATTGTACTATATTTAGGTTTGTTATATATTTTATTGTACTGTATTTATGTTTGTTATATATTTTATTGTACTATCTTCATGTTTGTTATATATTTTATTGTACTGTCTTTATGTTTGTTATATATTTTATTGTACTATATTTATGTTTGTTATATATTTTATTGTACTATATTTAGGTGTGTTATATATTTTATTGTACTGTATTTATGTTTGTTATATATTTTATTGTACTGTCTTTATGTTTGTTATGTATTTTACTGTACTATATTTATGTTTGTTATATATTTTATTGTACTATATTTATGTTTGTTATATATTTTATTGTACTGTATTTATGTTTGTTATATATTTTATTGTACTATATTTAGGTTTGTTATATATTTTATTGTACTGTATTTATGTTTGTTATATATTTTATTGTACTATATTTAGGTTTGTTATATATTTTATTGTACTGTATTTATGTTTGTTATATATTTTATTGTACTATATTTATGTTTGTTATATATTTTATTGTTCTGTCTTTATGTTTGTTATATATTTTATTGTTCTGACTTTATGTTTGTTATATATTTTATTGTTCTGTCTTTATGTTTGTTATATATTTTATTGTACTATATTTATGTTTGTTATATATTTTATTGTATTATATTTATGTTTGTTATATATTTTATTGTACTATATTTATGTTTGTTATATATTTTATTGTACTATATTTATGTTTGTTATATATTTTATTGTACTGTATTTATGTTTGTTATATATTTTATTGTACTATATTTATGTTTGTTATATATTTTATTGTACTATATTTATGTTTGTTATATATTTTATTGTACTGTATTTATGTTTGTTATATATTTTATTGTACTGTCTTTATGTTTGTTATATATTTTATTGTACTATATTTATGTTTGTTATATATTTTATTTTTCTGTCTGTATGTTTGTTATATATTTTATTGTTCTGTCTTTATGTTTGTTATATATTTTATTTTTCTGTCTTTATGTTTGTTATATATTTTATTGTTCTGTCTTTATGTTTGTTATGTATTTTATTGTACTATATTTATGTTTGTTATATATTTTATTGTACTATATTTATGTTTGTTATATATTTTATTGTACTATATTTATGTTTGTTATATATTTTATTGTACTATATTTATGTTTGTTATATATTTTATTGTACTATATTTATGTTTGTTATATATTTTATTGTACTATATTTATGTTTGTTATATATTTTATTGTACTATATTTATGTTTGTTATATATTTTATTGTACTATATTTATGTTTGTTATATATTTTATTGTACTGTATTTATGTTTGTTATATATTTTATTGTACTGTATTTATGTTTGTTATATATTTTATTGTACTATATTTATGTTTGTTATATATTTTATTGTACTGTATTTATGTTTGTTATATATTTTATTGTACTATATTTATGTTTGTTATATATTTTATTGTACTGTATTTATGTTTGTTATATATTTTATTGTACTATATTTATGTATGTTATATATTTTATTGTACTGTCTTTATGTTTGTTATATATTTTATTGTACTATATTTATGTTTGTTATATATTTTATTGTTCTGTCTTTATGTTTGTTATATATTTTATTGTTCTGTCTTTATGTTTGTTATATATTTTATTGTACTATATTTATGTTTGTTATATATTTTATTGTACTGTCTTTATGTTTGTTATATATATTATTGTTCTGTCTTAATGTTTGTTATATATTTTATTGTTCTGTCTTTATGTTTGTTATATATTTTATTGTACTATATTTATGTTTGTTATATATTTTATTGTACTGTCTTTATGTTTGTTATATATTTTATTGTTCTGTCTTTATGTTTGTTATATATTTTATTGTACTATATTTATGTTTGTTATATATTTTATTGTTCTGTCTTTATGTTTGTTATATATTTTATTGTACTATATTTATGTTTGTTATATATTTTATTGTTCTGTCTTTATGTTTGTTATATATTTTATTGTACTATATTTATGTTTGTTATATATTTTATTGTTCTGTCTTTATGTTTGTTATATATTTTATTGTTCTGTCTTTATGTTTGTTATATATTTTATTGTACTATATTTATGTTTGTTATATATTTTATTGTTCTGTCTTTATGTTTGTTATATATTTTATTGTACTATATTTATGTTTGTTATATATTTTATTGTTCTGTCTTTATGTTTGTTATATATTTTATTGTTCTGTCTTTATGTTTGTTATATATTTTATCGTACTATATTTATGTTTGTTATATATTTTATTGTACTGTCTTTATGTTTGTTATATATTTTATTGTACTATATTTATGTTTGTTATATATTTTATTGTTCTGTCTTTATGTTTTTTATATATTTTATTGTTCTGTCTTTATGTTTGTTATATATTTTATTGTACTATATTTATGTTTGTTATATATTTTATTGTACTGTCTTTATGTTTGTTATATATTTTATTGTACTATATTTATGTTTGTTATATATTTTATTGTACTGTCTTTATGTTTGTTATATATTTTATTGTACTGCCTTTATGTTTGTTATATATTTTATTGTACTATATTTATGTTTGTTATATATTTTATTGTTCTGTCCTTATGTTTGTTATATATTTTATTGTTCTGTCTTTATGTTTGTTATATATTTTATTGTACTGTCTTTATGTTTGTTATATATTTTATTGTTCTGTCTTTATGTTTGTTATATATTTTATTGTTCTGTCTTTATGTTTGTTATATATTTTATTTTACTGTCTTTATGTTTGTTATATATTTTATTGTACTGTCTTTATGTTTGTTATATATTTTATTGTTCTGTCTTTATGTTTGTTATATATTTTATTGTACTGTCTTTATGTTTGTTATGTATTTTATTGTACTATATTTATGTTTTTTATATATTTTATTGTTCTGTCTTTATGTCTGTTATATATTTTATTGTACTGTCTTTATGTTTGTTATGTATTTTATTGTACTATATTTATGTTTGTTATATATTTTATTGTTCTGTCTTTATGTTTGTTATATATTTTATTGTTCTGTCTTTATGTTTGTTATGTATTTTATTGTACTATATTTATGTTTGTTATATATTTTATTGTACTATATTTATGTTTGTTATATATTTTATTTTTCTGTCTTTATGTTTGTTATATATTTTATTGTTCTGTCTGTATGTTTGTTATATATTTTATTTTTCTGTCTTTATGTTTGTTATATATTTTATTGTACTGTCTTTATGTTTGTTATATATTTTATTGTTCTGTCTTTATGTTTGTTATATATTTTATTGTACTGTCTTTATGTTTGTTGTATATTTTATTGTTCTGTCTTATATGTCTGTTATATATTTTATTGTTCTGTCTTTATGTTTGTTATATATTTTATTGTTTTGTCTTTATGTTTGTTATATATTTTATTGTTCTGTCTTTATGTTTGTTATCTATTTTATTGTACTATCTTTATGTTTGTTATATATTTTATTGTTCTGTCTTTATGTTTGTTATATATTTTATTGTTCTGTCTTTATGTTTGTTATATATTTTATTGTACTATATTTATGTTTGTTATATATTTTATTGTACTATATTTATGTTTGTTATATATTTTATTGTACTATATTTATGTTTGTTATATATTTTATTGTACTATATTTATGTTTGTTATATATTTTATTGTTCTATATTTATGTTTGTTATATATTTTATTGTACTGTCTTTATGTTTGTTATATATTTTATTGTACTATATTTATGTTTGTTATATATTTTATTGTACTATATTTATGTTTGTTATATATTTTATTGTACTATATTTTTGTTTGTTATATATTTTATTGTACTATCTTTATGTTAGTTATATATTTTATTGTACTATCTTCATGTTTGTTATATATTTTATTGTTCTGTCTTTATGTTTGTTATATATTTTATTGTTCTATATTTATGTTTGTTATATATTTTATTGTACTGTCTTTATGTTTGTTATATATTTTATTGTACTATCTTTATGTTTGTTATATATTTTATTGTCCTGTCTTTATGTTTGTTATATATTTTATTGTTCTGTCTTTATGTTTGTTATCTATTTTATTGTACTATATTTATGTTTGTTATATATTTTATTGTTCTGTCTTTATGTTTGTTATATATTTTATTGTTCTGTCTGTATGTTTGTTATATATTTTATTGTTCTGTCTTTATGTTTGTTATATATTTTATTGTACTGTCTTTATGTTTGTTATATATTTTATTGTTCTGTCTTTATGTTTGTTATATATTTTATTGTACTGTCTTTATGTTTGTTGTATATTTTATTGTTCTGTCTTTATGTCTTTTATATATTTTATTGTTCTGTCTTTATGTTTGTTATATATTTTTTTGTTCTGTCTTTATGTTTGTTATATATTTTATTGTACTGTCTTTATGTTTGTTATATATTTTATTGTTCTGTCTTTATGTTTGTTATGTACTTTATTGTACTATATTTATGTTTGTTATATATTTTATTGTTCTGTCTTTATGTTTGTTATATATTTTATTGTTCTGTCTTTATGTCTGTTATATATTTTATTGTTCTGTCTTTATGTTTGTTATATATTTTATTGTTCTGTCTTTATGTTTGTTATATATTTTATTGTACTATATTTATGTTTGTTATATATTTTATTGTACTATATTTATGTTTGTTATATATTTTATTGTTCTGTCTTTATGTTTGTTATATATTTTATTCTACTATATTTATGTCTGTTATATAATTTATTGTACTGTCTTTATGTTTGTTATATATTTTATTGTTCTGTCTTTATGTTTGTTATATATTTTATTGTTCTGTCTTTATGTTTGTTATATATTTTATTGTTCTTTCTTTATGTTTGTTATGTATTTTATTGTACTATATTTATGTTTGTTATATATTTTATTGTACTATATTTATGTTTGTTATATATTTTATTGTTCTGTCTTTATGTTTGTTATATATTTTATTGTTCTGACTTTATGTTTGTTATATATTTTATTGTTCTGTCTTTATGTTTGTTATATATTTTATTGTACTGTCTTTATGTTTGTTATATATTTTATTGTTCTGTCTTTATGTTTGTTATATATTTTATTGTTCTGTCTTTATGTTTGTTATATATTTTATTTTACTGTCTTTATGTTTGTTATATATTTTATTGTACTGTCTTTATGTTTGTTATATATTTTATTGTTCTGTCTTTATGTTTGTTATATATTTTATTGTACTGTCTTTATGTTTGTTATGTATTTTATTGTACTATATTTATGTTTTTTATATATTTTATTGTTCTGTCTTTATGTCTGTTATATATTTTATTGTACTGTCTTTATGTTTGTTATGTATTTTATTGTACTATATTTATGTTTGTTATATATTTTATTGTTCTGTCTTTATGTTTGTTATATATTTTATTGTTCTGTCTTTATGTTTGTTATGTATTTTATTGTACTATATTTATGTTTGTTATATATTTTATTGTACTATATTTATGTTTGTTATATATTTTATTTTTCTGTCTTTATGTTTGTTATATATTTTATTGTTCTGTCTGTATGTTTGTTATATATTTTATTTTTCTGTCTTTATGTTTGTTATATATTTTATTGTACTGTCTTTATGTTTGTTATATATTTTATTGTTCTGTCTTTATGTTTGTTATATATTTTATTGTACTGTCTTTATGTTTGTTGTATATTTTATTGTTCTGTCTTATATGTCTGTTATATATTTTATTGTTCTGTCTTTATGTTTGTTATATATTTTATTGTTTTGTCTTTATGTTTGTTATATATTTTATTGTTCTGTCTTTATGTTTGTTATCTATTTTATTGTACTATCTTTATGTTTGTTATATATTTTATTGTTCTGTCTTTATGTTTGTTATATATTTTATTGTTCTGTCTTTATGTTTGTTATATATTTTATTGTACTATATTTATGTTTGTTATATATTTTATTGTACTATATTTATGTTTGTTATATATTTTATTGTACTATATTTATGTTTGTTATATATTTTATTGTACTATATTTATGTTTGTTATATATTTTATTGTTCTATATTTATGTTTGTTATATATTTTATTGTACTGTCTTTATGTTTGTTATATATTTTATTGTACTATATTTATGTTTGTTATATATTTTATTGTACTATATTTATGTTTGTTATATATTTTATTGTACTATATTTTTGTTTGTTATATATTTTATTGTACTATCTTTATGTTTGTTATATATTTTATTGTACTATCTTCATGTTTGTTATATATTTTATTGTTCTGTCTTTATGTTTGTTATATATTTTATTGTTCTATATTTATGTTTGTTATATATTTTATTGTACTGTCTTTATGTTTGTTATATATTTTATTGTACTATCTTTATGTTTGTTATATATTTTATTGTCCTGTCTTTATGTTTGTTATATATTTTATTGTTCTGTCTTTATGTTTGTTATCTATTTTATTGTACTATATTTATGTTTGTTATATATTTTATTGTTCTGTCTTTATGTTTGTTATATATTTTATTGTTCTGTCTGTATGTTTGTTATATATTTTATTGTTCTGTCTTTATGTTTGTTATATATTTTATTGTACTGTCTTTATGTTTGTTATATATTTTATTGTTCTGTCTTTATGTTTGTTATATATTTTATTGTACTGTCTTTATGTTTGTTGTATATTTTATTGTTCTGTCTTTATGTCTGTTATATATTTTATTGTTCTGTCTTTATGTTTGTTATATATTTTTTTGTTCTGTCTTTATGTTTGTTATATATTTTATTGTACTGTCTTTATGTTTGTTATATATTTTATTGTTCTGTCTTTATGTTTGTTATGTACTTTATTGTACTATATTTATGTTTGTTATATATTTTATTGTTCTGTCTTTATGTTTGTTATATATTTTATTGTTCTGTCTTTATGTCTGTTATATATTTTATTGTTCTGTCTTTATGTTTGTTATATATTTGATTGTTCTGTCTTTATGTTTGTTATATATTTTATTGTACTATATTTATGTTTGTTATATATTTTATTGTACTATATTTATGTTTGTTATATATTTTATTGTTCTGTCTTTATGTTTGTTATATATTTTATTCTACTATATTTATGTCTGTTATATAATTTATTGTACTGTCTTTATGTTTGTTATATATTTTATTGTTCTGTCTTTATGTTTGTTATATATTTTATTGTTCTGTCTTTATGTTTGTTATATATTTTATTGTTCTTTCTTTATGTTTGTTATGTATTTTATTGTACTATATTTATGTTTGTTATATATTTTATTGTACTATATTTATGTTTGTTATATATTTTATTGTTCTGTCTTTATGTTTGTTATATATTTTATTGTTCTGACTTTATGTTTGTTATATATTTTATTGTTCTGTCTTTATGTTTGTTATATATTTTATTGTACTATATTTATGTTTGTTATATATTTTATTGTACTATATTTATGTTTGTTATATATTTTATTGTTCTGTCTTTATGTTTGTTATATATTTTATTGTTCCGTCTTTATCTTTGTTATGTATTTTATTGTACTATATTTATGTTTGTTATATATTTTATTGTACTATATTTATGTTTGTTATATATTTTATTGTACTATATTTATGTTTGTTATATATTTTATTGTACTATATTTATGTTTGTTATATATTTCATTGTACTGTCTTTATGTTTGTTATATATTTTATTGTTCTGTCTTTATGTTTGTTATGTATTTTATTGTACTATATTTATGTTTGTTATATATTTTATTGTACTATATTTATGTTTGTTATATATTTTATTGTACTATATTTATGTTTGTTATATATTTTATTGTTCTGTCTTTATGTTTGTTATATATTTTATTGTTCTGTCTTTATGTTTGTTATGTATTTTATTGTACTATATTTATGTTTGTTATATATTTTATTGTACTATATTTATGTTTGTTATATATTTTATTGTACTATATTTATGTTTGTTATATATTTTATTGTTCTGTCTTTATGTTTGTTATATATTTTATTGTACTGTCTTTATGTTTGTTATATATTTTATTGTACTATCTTTATGTTTGTTTAAAATTTTATTGTTCTGTCTTTATGTTTGTTATATATTTTATTGTTCTGTCTTTATGTTTGTTATATATTTTATTGTTCTGTCTTTATGTTTGTTATATATTTTATTGTTCTGTCTTTATGTTTGTTATATATTTTATTTTTCTGTCTTTATGTTTGTTATATATTTTATTGTTCTGTCTTCATGTTTGTTATGTATTTTATTGTACTATATTTATGTTTGTTATATATTTTATTGTACTATATTCATGTTTGTTATATATTTTATTGTACTATATTTATGTTTGTTATATATTTTATTGTACTATATTTAGGTTTGTTATATATTTTATTGTACTGTATTTATGTTTGTTATATAATTTATTGTACTATATTTATGTTTGTTATATATTTTATTGTACTGTCTTTATGTTTGTTATATATTTTATTGTACTATATTTATGTTTGTTATATATTTTATTGTACTATATTTAGGTGTGTTATATATTTTATTGTACTGTATTTATGTTTGTTATATATTTTATTGTACTGTCTTTATGTTTGTTATGTATTTTACTGTACTATATTTATGTTTGTTATATATTTTATTGTACTATATTTATGTTTGTTATATATTTTATTGTACTGTATTTATGTTTGTTATATATTTTATTGTACTATATTTAGGTTTGTTATATATTTTATTGTACTGTATTTATGTTTGTTATATATTTTATTGTACTATATTTAGGTTTGTTATATATTTTATTGTACTGTATTCATGTTTGTTATATATTTTATTGTACTATATTTATGTTTGTTATATATTTTATTGTACTATATTTATGTTTGTTATATATTTTATTGTACTATATTTAGGTTTGTTATATATTTTATTGTACTATATTTATGTTTGTTATATATTTTATTGTACTATATTTATGTTTGTTATATATTTTATTGTACTATATTTATGTTTGTTATATATTTTATTGTACTATATTTATGTTTGTTATATATTTTATTGTACTATATTTATGTTTGTTATATATTTTATTGTACTATATTTAGGTTTGTTATATATTTTATTGTACTGTATTTATGTTTGTTATATATTTTATTGTACTGTCTTTATGTTTGTTATGTATTTTATTGTACTATATTTATGTTTGTTATATATTTTATTGTACTATATTTATGTTTGTAATATATTTTATTGTACTGTATTTATGTTTGTTATATATTTTATTGTACTATATTTATGTTTGTTATATATTTTATTGTACTATATTTATGTTTATTATATATTTTATTGTACTGTATTTATGTTTGTTATATATTTTATTGTACTGTCTTTATGTTTGTTATATATTTTATTGTACTATATTTATGTTTGTTATATATTTTATTTTTCTGTCTGTATGTTTGTTATATATTTTATTGTTCTGTCTTTATGTTTGTTATATATATTATTTTTCTGTCTTTATGTTTGTTATATATTTTATTGTTCTGTCTTTATGTTTGTTATGTATTTTATTGTACTATATTTATGTTTGTTATATATTTTATTGTACTATATTTATGTTTGTTATATATTTTATTGTACTATATTTATGTTTGTTATATATTTTATTGTACTATATTTATGTTTGTTATATATTTTATTGTACTATATTTATGTTTGTTATATATTTTATTGTACTATATTTATGTTTGTTATATATTTTATTGTACTATATTTATGTTTGTTATATATTTTATTGTACTATATTTATGTTTGTTATATATTTTATTGTACTGTATTTATGTTTGTTATATATTTTATTGTACTGTATTTATGTTTGTTATATATTTTATTGTACTATATTTATGTTTGTTATATATTTTATTGTACTGTATTTATGTTTGTTATATATTTTATTGTACTATATTTATGTTTGTTATATATTTTATTGTACTATATTTATGTTTGTTATATATTTTATTGTACTATATTTATGTTTGTTATATATTTTATTGTACTGTATTTATGTTTGTTATATATTTTATTGTACTATATTTATGTTTGTTATATATTTTATTGTACTGTCTTTATGTTTGTTATATATTTTATTGTACTATATTTATGTTTGTTATATATTTTATTGTTCTGTCTTTATGTTTGTTATATATTTTATTGTTCTGTCTTTATGTTTGTTATATATTTTATTGTACTATATTTATGTTTGTTATATATTTTATTGTACTGTCTTTATGTTTGTTATATATATTATTGTTCTGTCTTTATGTTTGTTATATATTTTATTGTTCTGTCTTTATGTTTGTTATATATTGTATTGTACTATATTTTTGTTTTTTATATATTTTATTGTACTATCTTTATGTTTGTTATATATTTTATTGTACTATATTTATGTTTGTTATATATTTTATTGTACTGTATTTATGTGGGTTATATATTTTATTGTACTATCTTTATGTTTGGTATATATTTTATTGTACTGTCTTTATGTTTGTTATATATTTTATTGTACTGTCTTTATGTTTGTTATATATTTTATTGTACTATATTTATGTTTGTTATATATTTTACTGTTCTGTCTTTATGTCTGTTATATATTTTATTGTTCTATATTTATGTTTGTTATATATTTTATTGTACTCTCTTTATGTTTGTTATATATTTTATTGTACTATATTTATGTTTGTTATATATTTTATTGTTCTGTCTTTATGTGTGTTATATATTTTATTGTTCTGTCTTTATGTTTGTTATATATCTTATTGTACTGTCTTTATGTTTGTTATATATTTTATTGTTCTGTCTTTATGTTTGTTCTATATTTTATTGTACTATATTTATGTTTGTTATATATTTTATTGTACTATATTTTTGTTTGTTATATATTTTATTGTACTATCTTTATGTTTGTTATATATTTTATTGTACTATATTTATGTTTGTTATATATTTTATTGTACTATATTTATGTTTGTTATATATTTTATTGTACTATATTTTTGTTTGTTATATATTTTATTGTACTATATTAATGTTTGTTATATATTTTATTGTACTGTCTTTATGTTTGTTATATATTTTATTGTACTATATTTTTGTTTGTTATATATTTTATTGTACTATATTTTTGTTTGTTATATATTTTATTGTACTGTCTTTATGTTTGTTATATATTTTATTGTACTATATTTATGTTTGTTATATATTTTATTGTACTATCTTCATGTTTGTTATATATTTTATTGTACTATCTTTATGTTTGTTATATATTTTATTGTACTGTCTTTATGTTTGTTATATATTTTATTGTACTATATGAATGTTTGTTATATATTTTATTGTACTATATTTATGTTTGTTATATATTTTATTGTACTATCTTAATGTTTGTTATATATTTTATTGTACTATATTTATGTTTGTTATATATTTTATTGTACTATATTTATGTTTGTTATATATTTTATTGTACTATCTTTATGTTTGTTATATATTTTATTGTACTATATTTATGTTTGTTATATATTTTATTGTACTATATTTATGTTTGTTATATATTTTATTGTACTATATTTATGTTTGTTATATATTTTATTGTACTATTTTTATGTTGGTTATATATTTTATTGTACTATATTTATGTTTGTTATATATTTTATTGTACTATATTTATGTTTGTTATATGTTTTATTGTACTATATTTATGTTTGTTATATATTTTATTGTTCTGTCTTTATGTTTGTTATATATTTTATTGTACTGTCTTTATGTTTGTTATATATGTTATTGTACTATATTTATGTTTGTTATATATTTTATTGTACTATATTTATGTTTGTTATATATTTTATTGTTCTGTCTTTATGTTTGTTATATATTTTATTGTTCTGTCTTTATGTTTGTTATATATTTTATTGTACTATATGAATGTTTGTTATATATTTTATTGTACTATATTTATGTTTGTTATATATTTTATTGTACTATATTTATGTTTGTTATATATTTTATTGTACTATATTTATGTTTGTTATATATTTTATTGTACTATATTTATGTTTGTTATATATTTTATTGTACTATATTTATGTTTGTTATATATTTTATTGTACTATATTTATGTTTGTTATATATTTTATTGTACTATATTTATGTTTGTTATATATTTTATTGTACTGTATTTATGTTTGTTATATATTTTATTGTACTGTATTTATGTTTGTTATATATTTTATTGTACTATATTTATGTTTGTTATATATTTTATTGTACTGTATTTATGTTTGTTATATATTTTATTGTACTATATTTATGTTTGTTATATATTTTATTGTACTATATTTATGTTTGTTATATATTTTATTGTACTATATTTATGTTTGTTATATATTTTATTGTACTGTATTTATGTTTGTTATATATTTTATTGTACTATATTTATGTTTGTTATATATTTTATTGTACTGTCTTTATGTTTGTTATATATTTTATTGTACTATATTTATGTTTGTTATATATTTTATTGTTCTGTCTTTATGTTTGTTATATATTTTATTGTTCTGTCTTTATGTTTGTTATATATTTTATTGTACTATATTTATGTTTGTTATATATTTTATTGTACTGTCTTTATGTTTGTTATATATATTATTGTTCTGTCTTTATGTTTGTTATATATTTTATTGTTCTGTCTTTATGTTTGTTATATATTGTATTGTACTATATTTTTGTTTTTTATATATTTTATTGTACTATCTTTATGTTTGTTATATATTTTATTGTACTATATTTATGTTTGTTATATATTTTATTGTACTGTATTTATGTGGGTTATATATTTTATTGTACTATCTTTATGTTTGGTATATATTTTATTGTACTGTCTTTATGTTTGTTATATATTTTATTGTACTGTCTTTATGTTTGTTATATATTTTATTGTACTATATTTATGTTTGTTATATATTTTACTGTTCTGTCTTTATGTCTGTTATATATTTTATTGTTCTATATTTATGTTTGTTATATATTTTATTGTACTCTCTTTATGTTTGTTATATATTTTATTGTACTATATTTATGTTTGTTATATATTTTATTGTTCTGTCTTTATGTGTGTTATATATTTTATTGTTCTGTCTTTATGTTTGTTATATATCTTATTGTACTGTCTTTATGTTTGTTATATATTTTATTGTTCTGTCTTTATGTTTGTTCTATATTTTATTGTACTATATTTATGTTTGTTATATATTTTATTGTACTATATTTTTGTTTGTTATATATTTTATTGTACTATCTTTATGTTTGTTATATATTTTATTGTACTATATTTATGTTTGTTATATATTTTATTGTACTATATTTATGTTTGTTATATATTTTATTGTACTATATTTTTGTTTGTTATATATTTTATTGTACTATATTAATGTTTGTTATATATTTTATTGTACTGTCTTTATGTTTGTTATATATTTTATTGTACTATATTTTTGTTTGTTATATATTTTATTGTACTATATTTTTGTTTGTTATATATTTTATTGTACTGTCTTTATGTTTGTTATATATTTTATTGTACTATATTTATGTTTGTTATATATTTTATTGTACTATCTTCATGTTTGTTATATATTTTATTGTACTATCTTTATGTTTGTTATATATTTTATTGTACTGTCTTTATGTTTGTTATATATTTTATTGTACTATATGAATGTTTGTTATATATTTTATTGTACTATATTTATGTTTGTTATATATTTTATTGTACTATCTTAATGTTTGTTATATATTTTATTGTACTATATTTATGTTTGTTATATATTTTATTGTACTATATTTATGTTTGTTATATATTTTATTGTACTATCTTTATGTTTGTTATATATTTTATTGTACTATATTTATGTTTGTTATATATTTTATTGTACTATATTTATGTTTGTTATATATTTTATTGTACTATATTTATGTTTGTTATATATTTTATTGTACTATTTTTATGTTGGTTATATATTTTATTGTACTATATTTATGTTTGTTATATATTTTATTGTACTATATTTATGTTTGTTATATGTTTTATTGTACTATATTTATGTTTGTTATATATTTTATTGTTCTGTCTTTATGTTTGTTATATATTTTATTGTACTGTCTTTATGTTTGTTATATATGTTATTGTACTATATTTATGTTTGTTATATATTTTATTGTACTATATTTATGTTTGTTATATATTTTATTGTTCTGTCTTTATGTTTGTTATATATTTTATTGTTCTGTCTTTATGTCTGTTATATATTTTATTGTTCTGTCTTTATGTTTGTTATATATTTTATTGTACTATATTTATGTTTGTTATATATTTTATTGTACTATATTTATGTTTGTTATATATTTTATTGTACTATATTTTTGTTTGTTATATATTTTATTGTTCTGTCTTTATGTTTGTTATATATTTTATTGTACTGTCTTTATGTTTGTTATATATTTTATTTTACTATATTTTTGTTTGTTATATATTTTATTGTACTGTCTTTATGTTTGTTATATATTTTATTGTACTATATTTATGTTTGTTATATATTTTATTGTACTATTTTTATGTTTGTTATATATTTTATTGTACTATATTTATGTTTGTTATATATTTTATTGTACAATATTTATGTTTGTTATATATTTTATTGTACTATCTTTATGTTTGTTATATATTTTATTGTACTATCTTTATGTTTGTTATATATTTTATTGTACTATATTTATGTTTGTTATATATTTTATTGTACTATATTTATGTTTGTTATATATTTTATTGTACTATATTTATGTTTGTTATATATTTTATTGTACTATATTTATGTTTGTTATATATTTTATTGTACTATATTTATGTTTGTTATATATTTTATTGTTCTGTCTTTATGTTTGTTATATATTTTATTGTACTGTCTTTATGTTTGTTATATATGTTATTGTACTATATTTATGTTTGTTATATATTTTATTGTACTATATTTATGTTTGTTATATATTTTATTGTTCTGTCTTTATGTTTGTTATATATTTTATTGTTCTGTCTTTATGTCTGTTATATATTTTATTGTTCTGTCTTTATGTTTGTTATATATTTTATTGTACTATATTTATGTTTGTTATATATTTTATTGTACTATATTTATGTTTGTTATATATTTTATTGTACTATATTTTTGTTTGTTATATATTTTATTGTTCTGTCTTTATGTTTGTTATATATTTTATTGTACTGTCTTTATGTTTGTTATATATTTTATTTTACTATATTTTTGTTTGTTATATATTTTATTGTACTGTCTTTATGTTTGTTATATATTTTATTGTACTATATTTATGTTTGTTATATATTTTATTGTACTGTCTTTATGTTTGTTATATATTTTATTGTACTATATTTATGTTTGTTATATATTTTATTGTACTGTCTTTATGTTTGTTATATATTTTATTGTGCTATATTTATGTTTGTTATATATTTTATTGTACTGTCTTTATGTTTGTTATATATTTTATTGTACTATATTTATGTTTGTTATATATTTTATTGTACTATATTTATGTTTGTTATATATTTTATTGTACTATATTTATGTTTGTTATATATTTTATTGTACTATATTTATGTTTTTTATATATTTTATTGTACTATATTTATGTTTGTTATATATTTTATTGTACTGTCTTTTTGTTTGTTATATATTTTATTGTACTATATTTATGTTTGTTATATATTTTATTGTACTATATTTATGTTTGTTATATATTTTATTGTACTATATTTATGTTTGTTATATATTTTATTGTACTATATTTATGTTTGTTATATATTTTATTGTACTGTCTTTATGTTTGTTATATATTTTATTGTACTATATTTATGTTTGTTATATATTTTATTGTACTATATTTATGTTTGTTACATATTTTATTGTACTATATTTATGTTTGTTATATATTTTATTGTACTATATTTATGTTTGTTATATATTTTATTGTACTGTCTTTATGTTTGTTATATATTTTATTGTACTATATTTATGTTTGTTATATATTTTATTGTACTATATTTATGTTTGTTATATATTTTATTGTACTATATTTATGTTTGTTATATATTTTATTGTACTATCTTTATGTTTGTTATATATTTTATTGTACTATATTTATGTTTGTTATATATTTTATTGTACTGTCTTTATGTTTGTTATATATTTTATTGTACTATATTTATGTTTGTTATATATTTTATTGTACTATATTTATGTTTGTTATATATTTTATTGTACTATATTTATGTTTGTAATATATTTTATTGTACTATATTTATGTTTGTTATATATTTTATTGTACTATCTTTATGTTTGTTATATATTTTATTGTACTATATTTTTGTTTGTTATATATTTTATTGTTCTGTCTTTATGTTTGTTATATATTTTATTGTACTATATTTTTGTTTGTTATATATTTTATTGTACTATATTTTTGTTTGTTATATATTTTATTGTTCTGTCTTTATGTTTCTTATATATTTTATTGTACTATATTTATGTTTGTTATATATTTTATTGTTCTGTCTTTATGTTTGTTATATATTTTATTGTTCTGTCTTTATGTATGTTATATATTTTATTGTACTATATTTTTGTTTGTTATATATTTTATTGTACTATATTTTTGTTTTTTATATATTTTATTGTACTATCTTTATGTTTGTTATATATTTTATTGTACTGTCTTTATGTTTGTTATATATTTTATTGTACTATCTTTATGTTTGTTATATATTTTATTGTTCTGTCTTTATGTTTGTTATATATTTTATTGTTCTGTCTTTATGTTTGTTATCTATTTTATTGTACTATATTTATGTTTGTTATATATTTTATTGTTCTGTCTTTATGTTTGTTATATATTTTATTGTTCTGTCTGTATGTTTGTTATATATTTTATTGTTCTGTCTTTATGTTTGTTATATATTTTATTGTACTGTCTTTATGTTTGTTATATATTTTATTGTTCTGTCTTTATGTTTGTTATATATTTTATTGTACTATATTTATGTTTGTTATATATTTTATTGTTCTGTCTTTATGTTTGTTGTATATTTTATTGTTCTGTCTTTATGCCTGTTATATATTTTATTGTACTGTCTTTATGTTTGTTTTATATTTTATTGTTCTGTCTTTATGTTTGTTATATATTTTATTGTACTATATTTATGTTTGTTATATATTTTATTGTACTATATTTATGTTTGTTATATATTTTATTGTACTATATTTATGTTTGTTATATATTTTATTGTACTATATTTATGTTTGTTATATATTTTATTGTTCTATATTTATGTTTGTTATATATTTTATTGTACTGTCTTTATGTTTGTTATATATTTTATTGTACTATATTTATGTTTGTTATATATTTTATTGTACTATATTTATGTTTGTTATATATTTTATTGTACTATATTTTTGTTTGTTATATATTTTATTGTACTATCTTTATGTTTGTTATATATTTTATTGTACTATCTTTATGTTTGTTATATATTTTATTGTTCTGTCTTTATGTTTGTTATATATTTTATTGTTCTATATTTATGTTTGTTATATATTTTATTGTACTGTCTTTATGTTTGTTATATATGTTATTGTACTATCTTTATGTTTGTTATATATTTTATTGTTCTGTCTTTATGTTTGTTATATATTTTATTGTTCTGTCTTTATGTTTGTTATCTATTTTATTGTACTATATTTATGTTTGTTATATATTTTATTGTTCTGTCTTTATGTTTTTTGTATATTTTATTGTTCTGTCTGTATGTTTGTTATATATTTTATTGTTCTGTCTTTATGTTTGTTATATATTTTATTGTACTGTCTTTATGTTTGTTATATATTTTATTGTTCTGTCTTTATGTTTGTAATATATTTTATTGTTCTGTCTTTATGTTTGTTATATATTTTATTGTACTGTCTTTATGTTTGTTATATATTTTATTGTTCTGTCATTATGTTTGTTATGTATTTTATTGTTCTGTCTTTATGTTTGTTATATATTTTATTGTACTATATTTATGTTTATTATATATTTTATTGTACTATATTTATGTTTGTTATATATGTTATTGTTCTGTCTTTATGTTTGTTATATATTTTATTGTTCTGTCTTTATGTTTGTTATATATTTTATTGTTCTGACTTTATGTTTGTTATATATTTTATTGTTCTGTCTTTATGTTTGTTATATATTTTATTGTACTATATTTATGTTTGTTATATATTTTATTGTACTATATTTATGTTTGTTATATATTTTATTGTTCTGTCTTTATGTTTGTTATATATTTTATTGTTCTGTCTTTATGTTTGTTATGTATTTTATTGTACTATATTTATGTTTGTTAAATATTTTATTGTACTATATTTATGTTTGTTATATATTTTATTGTACTATATTTATGTTTGTTATATATTTTATTGTACTATATTTATGTTTGTTATATATTTTATTGTACTGTCTTTATGTTTGTTATATATTTTATTGTTCTGTCTTTATGTTTGTTATGTATGTTATTGTACTATATTTATGTTTGTTATATATTTTATTGTACTATATTTATGTTTGTTATATATTTTATTGTACTATATTTATGTTTGTTATATATTTTATTGTTCTGTCTTTATGTTTGTTATATATTTTATTGTTCTGTCTTTATGTTTGTTATGTATTTTATTGTACTATATTTATGTTTGTTATATATTTTATTGTACTATATTTATGTTTGTTATATATTTTATTGTACTATATTTATGTTTGTTATATATTTTATTGTACTATATTTATGTTTGTTATATATTTTATTGTACTGTCTTTATGTTTGTTATATATTTTATTGTTCTGTCTTTATGTTTGTTATGTATGTTATTGTACTATATTTATGTTTGTTATATATTTTATTGTACTATATTTATGTTTGTTATATATTTTATTGTACTATATTTATGTTTGTTATATATTTTATTGTACTATATTTATGTTTGTTATATATTTTATTGTACTATATTTATGTTTGTTATATATTTTATTGTACTATCTTTATGTTTGTTATATATTTTATTGTACTATATTTATGTTTGTTATATATTTTATTGTACTGTCTTTATGTTTGTTATATATTTTATTGTACTATATTTATGTTTGTTATATATTTTATTGTACTATATTTATGTTTGTTATATATTTTATTGTACTATATTTATGTTTGTAATATATTTTATTGTACTATATTTATGTTTGTTATATATTTTATTGTACTATCTTTATGTTTGTTATATATTTTATTGTACTATATTTTTGTTTGTTATATATTTTATTGTTCTGTCTTTATGTTTGTTATATATTTTATTGTACTATATTTTTGTTTGTTATATATTTTATTGTACTATATTTTTGTTTGTTATATATTTTATTGTACTGTCTTTATGTTTGTTATATATTTTATTGTACTATATTTATGTTTGTTATATATTTTATTGTACTATATTTATGTTTGTTATATATTTTATTGTACTATATTTTTGTTTGTTATATATTTTTTTGTACTATCTTTATGTTTGTTATATATTTTATTGTACTATCTTTATGTTTGTTATATATTTTATTGTTCTGTCTTTATGTTTGTTATATATTTTATTGTTCTATATTTATGTTTGTTATATGTTTTATTGTACTGTCTTTATGTTTGTTATATATTTTATTGTACTATCTTTATGTTTGTTATATATTTTATTGTTCTGTCTTTATGTTTGTTATATATTTTATTGTTCTGTCTTTATGTTTGTTATCTATTTTATTGTACTATATTTATGTTTGTTATATATTTTATTCTTCTGTCTTTATGTTTGTTGTATATTTTATTGTTCTGTCTGTATGTTTGTTATATATTTTATTTTTCTGTCTTTATGTTTGTTATATATTTTATTGTACTGTCTTTATGTTTGTTATATATTTTATTGTTCTGTCTTTATGTTTGTTATATATTTTATTGTTCTGTCTTTATGTTTGTTATATATTTTATTGTACTGTCTTTATGTTTGTTATATATTTTATTGTTCTGTCTTTATGTTTGTTATGTATTTTATTGTACTATATTTATGTTTGTTATATATTTTATTGTTCTGTCTTTGTGTTTGTTATATATTTTATTGTACTATATTTATGTTTGTTATATATTTTATTGTACTATATTTATGTTTGTTATATATTTTATTGTACTATATTTATGTTTGTTATATATTTTATTGTACTATATTTATGTTTGTTATATATTTTATTGCACTATCTTTATGTTTGTTATATATTTTATTGTACTATATTTATGTTTGTTATATATTTTATTGTACTGTCTTTATGTTTGTTATATATTTTATTGTACTATATTTATGTTTGTTATATATTTTATTGTACTATATTTATGTTTGTTATATATTTTATTGTACTATATTTATGTTTGTAATATATTTTATTGTACTATATTTATGTTTGTTATATATTTTATTGTACTATCTTTATGTTTGTTATATATTTTATTGTACTATATTTTTGTTTGTTATATATTTTATTGTTCTGTCTTTATGTTTGTTATATATTTTATTGTACTATATTTTTGTTTGTTATATATTTTATTGTACTATATTTTTGTTTCTTATATATTTTATTGTTCTGTCTTTATGTTTCTTATATATTTTATTGTACTATATTTATGTTTGTTATATATTTTATTGTTCTGTCTTTATGTTTGTTATATATTTTATTGTTCTGTCTTTATGTTTGTTATATATTTTATTGTACTATATTTTTGTTTGTTATATATTTTATTGTACTATATTTTTGTTTGTTATATATTTTATTGTACTATCTTTATGTTTGTTATATATTTTATTGTACTGTCTTTATGTTTGTTATATATTTTATTGTACTATCTTTATGTTTGTTATATATTTTATTGTTCTGTCTTTATGTTTGTTATGTATTTTATTGTTCTGTCTTTATGTTTGTTATCTATTTTATTGTAATGTCTTTATGTTTGTTATATATTTTATTGTTCTGTCTTTATGTTTTTTATATATTTTATTGTTCTGTCTGTATGTTTGTTATATATTTTATTGTTCTGTCTTTATGTTTGTTATATATTTTATTGTACTGTCTTTATGTTTGTTATATATTTTATTGTTCTGTCTTTATGTTTGTTATATATTTTATTGTACTGTCTTTATGTTTGTTGTATATTTTATTGTTCTGTCTTTATGTCTGTTATATATTTTATTGTACTGTCTTTATGTTTGTTATATATTTTATAGTTCTGTCTTTATGTTTGTTATATATTTTATTGTTCTGTCTTTATGTTTGTTATCTATTTTATTGTACTATCTTCATGTTTGTTATATATTTTATTGTTCTGTCTTTATGTTTGTTATATATTTTATTGTTCTGTCTTTATGTTTGTTATATATTTTATTGTACTATATTTATGTTTGTTATATATTTTATTGTACTATATTTATGTTTGTTATATATTTTATTGTACTATATTTATGTTTGTTATATATTTTATTGTACTATATTTATGTTTGTTATATATTTTATTGTTCTATATTTATGTTTGTTATATATTTTATTGTACTGTCTTTATGTTTGTTATATATTTTATTGTACTATATTTATGTTTGTTATATATTTTATTGTACTATATTTATGTTTGTTATATATTTTATTGTACAATATTTATGTTTGTTATATATTTTATTGTACTATCTTTATGTTTGTTATATATTTTATTGTACTATCTTTATGTTTGTTATATATTTTATTGTACTATATTTATGTTTGTTATATATTTTATTGTACTATATTTATGTTTGTTATATATTTTATTGTACTATATTTATGTTTGTTATATATTTTATTGTACTATATTTATGTTTGTTATATATTTTATTGTACTATATTTATGTTTGTTATATATTTTATTGTTCTGTCTTTATGTTTGTTATATATTTTATTGTACTGTCTTTATGTTTGTTATATATGTTATTGTACTATATTTATGTTTGTTATATATTTTATTGTACTATATTTATGTTTGTTATATATTTTATTGTTCTGTCTTTATGTTTGTTATATATTTTATTGTTCTGTCTTTATGTCTGTTATATATTTTATTGTTCTGTCTTTATGTTTGTTATATATTTTATTGTACTATATTTATGTTTGTTATATATTTTATTGTACTATATTTATGTTTGTTATATATTTTATTGTACTATATTTTTGTTTGTTATATATTTTATTGTTCTGTCTTTATGTTTGTTATATATTTTATTGTACTGTCTTTATGTTTGTTATATATTTTATTTTACTATATTTTTGTTTGTTATATATTTTATTGTACTGTCTTTATGTTTGTTATATATTTTATTGTACTATATTTATGTTTGTTATATATTTTATTGTACTGTCTTTATGTTTGTTATATATTTTATTGTACTATATTTATGTTTGTTATATATTTTATTGTACTGTCTTTATGTTTGTTATATATTTTATTGTGCTATATTTATGTTTGTTATATATTTTATTGTACTGTCTTTATGTTTGTTATATATTTTATTGTACTATATTTATGTTTGTTATATATTTTATTGTACTATATTTATGTTTGTTATATATTTTATTGTACTATATTTATGTTTGTTATATATTTTATTGTACTATATTTATGTTTTTTATATATTTTATTGTACTATATTTATGTTTGTTATATATTTTATTGTACTGTCTTTATGTTTGTTATATATTTTATTGTACTATATTTATGTTTGTTATATATTTTATTGTACTATATTTATGTTTGTTATATATTTTATTGTACTATATTTATGTTTGTTATATATTTTATTGTACTATATTTATGTTTGTTATATATTTTATTGTACTGTCTTTATGTTTGTTATATATTTTATTGTACTATATTTATGTTTGTTATATATTTTATTGTACTATATTTATGTTTGTTACATATTTTATTGTACTATATTTATGTTTGTTATATATTTTATTGTACTATATTTATGTTTGTTATATATTTTATTGTACTGTCTTTATGTTTGTTATATATTTTATTGTACTATATTTATGTTTGTTATATATTTTATTGTACTATATTTATGTTTGTTATATATTTTATTGTACTATATTTATGTTTGTTATATATTTTATTGTACTATCTTTATGTTTGTTATATATTTTATTGTACTATATTTATGTTTGTTATATATTTTATTGTACTGTCTTTATGTTTGTTATATATTTTATTGTACTATATTTATGTTTGTTATATATTTTATTGTACTATATTTATGTTTGTTATATATTTTATTGTACTATATTTATGTTTGTAATATATTTTATTGTACTATATTTATGTTTGTTATATATTTTATTGTACTATCTTTATGTTTGTTATATATTTTATTGTACTATATTTTTGTTTGTTATATATTTTATTGTTCTGTCTTAATGTTTGTTATATATTTTATTGTACTATATTTTTGTTTGTTATATATTTTATTGTACTATATTTTTGTTTGTTATATATTTTATTGTTCTGTCTTTATGTTTCTTATATATTTTATTGTACTATATTTATGTTTGTTATATATTTTATTGTTCTGTCTTTATGTTTGTTATATATTTTATTGTTCTGTCTTTATGTATGTTATATATTTTATTGTACTATATTTTTGTTTGTTATATATTTTATTGTACTATATTTTTGTTTGTTATATATTTTATTGTACTATCTTTATGTTTGTTATATATTTTATTGTACTGTCTTTATGTTTGTTATATATTTTATTGTACTATCTTTATGTTTGTTATATATTTTATTGTTCTGTCTTTATGTTTGTTATATATTTTATTGTTCTGTCTTTATGTTTGTTATCTATTTTATTGTACTATATTTATGTTTGTTATATATTTTATTGTTCTGTCTTTATGTTTGTTATATATTTTATTGTTCTGTCTGTATGTTTGTTATATATTTTATTGTTCTGTCTTTATGTTTGTTATATATTTTATTGTACTGTCTTTATGTTTGTTATATATTTTATTGTTCTGTCTTTATGTTTGTTATATATTTTATTGTACTGTCTTTATGTTTGTTGTATATTTTATTGTTCTGTCTTTATGTCTGTTATATATTTTATTGTACTGTCTTTATGTTTGTTTTATATTTTATTGTTCTGTCTTTATGTTTGTTATATATTTTATTGTACTATATTTATGTTTGTTATATATTTTATTGTACTATATTTATGTTTGTTATATATTTTATTGTACTATATTTATGTTTGTTATATATTTTATTGTACTATATTTATGTTTGTTATATATTTTATTGTTCTATATTTATGTTTGTTATATATTTTATTGTACTGTCTTTATGTTTGTTATATATTTTATTGCACTATATTTATGTTTGTTATATATTTTATTGTACTATATTTATGTTTGTTATATATTTTATTGTACTATATTTTTGTTTGTTATATATTTTATTGTACTATCTTTATGTTTGTTATATATTTTATTGTACTATCTTTATGTTTGTTATATATTTTATTGTTCTGTCTTTATGTTTGTTATATATTTTATTGTTCTATATTTATGTTTGTTATATATTTTATTGTACTGTCTTTATGTTTGTTATATATGTTATTGTACTATCTTTATGTTTGTTATATATTTTATTGTTCTGTCTTTATGTTTGTTATATATTTTATTGTTCTGTCTTTATGTTTGTTATCTATTTTATTGTACTATATTTATGTTTGTTATATATTTTATTGTTCTGTCTTTATGTTTTTTGTATATTTTATTGTTCTGTCTGTATGTTTGTTATATATTTTATTGTTCTGTCTTTATGTTTGTTATATATTTTATTGTACTGTCTTTATGTTTGTTATATATTTTATTGTTCTGTCTTTATGTTTGTAATATATTTTATTGTTCTGTCTTTATGTTTGTTATATATTTTATTGTACTGTCTTTATGTTTGTTATATATTTTATTGTTCTGTCATTATGTTTGTTATGTATTTTATTGTTCTGTCTTTATGTTTGTTATATATTTTATTGTACTATATTTATGTTTATTATATATTTTATTGTACTATATTTATGTTTGTTATATATGTTATTGTTCTGTCTTTATGTTTGTTATATATTTTATTGTTCTGTCTTTATGTTTGTTATATATTTTATTGTTCTGACTTTATGTTTGTTATATATTTTATTGTTCTGTCTTTATGTTTGTTATATATTTTATTGTACTATATTTATGTTTGTTATATATTTTATTGTACTATATTTTTGTTTGTTATATATTTTATTGTTCTGTCTTTATGTTTGTTATATATTTTATTGTACTATATTTTTGTTTGTTATATATTTTATTGTACTATATTTTTGTTTGTTATATATTTTATTGTACTGTCTTTATGTTTGTTATATATTTTATTGTACTATATTTATGTTTGTTATATATTTTATTGTACTATATTTATGTTTGTTATATATTTTATTGTACTATATTTTTGTTTGTTATATATTTTTTTGTACTATCTTTATGTTTGTTATATATTTTATTGTACTATCTTTATGTTTGTTATATATTTTATTGTTCTGTCTTTATGTTTGTTATATATTTTATTGTTCTATATTTATGTTTGTTATATGTTTTATTGTACTGTCTTTATGTTTGTTATATATTTTATTGTACTATCTTTATGTTTGTTATATATTTTATTGTTCTGTCTTTATGTTTGTTATATATTTTATTGTTCTGTCTTTATGTTTGTTATCTATTTTATTGTACTATATTTATGTTTGTTATATATTTTATTCTTCTGTCTTTATGTTTGTTGTATATTTTATTGTTCTGTCTGTATGTTTGTTATATATTTTATTTTTCTGTCTTTATGTTTGTTATATATTTTATTGTACTGTCTTTATGTTTGTTATATATTTTATTGTTCTGTCTTTATGTTTGTTATATATTTTATTGTTCTGTCTTTATGTTTGTTATATATTTTATTGTACTGTCTTTATGTTTGTTATATATTTTATTGTTCTGTCTTTATGTTTGTTATGTATTTTATTGTACTATATTTATGTTTGTTATATATTTTATTGTTCTGTCTTTATGTTTGTTATATATTTTATTGTACTATATTTATGTTTGTTATATATTTTATTGTACTATATTTATGTTTGTTATATATTTTATTGTACTATATTTATGTTTGTTATATATTTTATTGTACTATATTTATGTTTGTTATATATTTTATTGTACTATCTTTATGTTTGTTATATATTTTATTGTACTATATTTATGTTTGTTATATATTTTATTGTACTGTCTTTATGTTTGTTATATATTTTATTGTACTATATTTATGTTTGTTATATATTTTATTGTACTATATTTATGTTTGTTATATATTTTATTGTACTATATTTATGTTTGTAATATATTTTATTGTACTATATTTATGTTTGTTATATATTTTATTGTACTATCTTTATGTTTGTTATATATTTTATTGTACTATATTTTTGTTTGTTATATATTTTATTGTTCTGTCTTTATGTTTGTTATATATTTTATTGTACTATATTTTTGTTTGTTATATATTTTATTGTACTATATTTTTGTTTCTTATATATTTTATTGTTCTGTCTTTATGTTTCTTATATATTTTATTGTACTATATTTATGTTTGTTATATATTTTATTGTTCTGTCTTTATGTTTGTTATATATTTTATTGTTCTGTCTTTATGTTTGTTATATATTTTATTGTACTATATTTTTGTTTGTTATATATTTTATTGTACTATATTTTTGTTTGTTATATATTTTATTGTACTATCTTTATGTTTGTTATATATTTTATTGTACTGTCTTTATGTTTGTTATATATTTTATTGTACTATCTTTATGTTTGTTATATATTTTATTGTTCTGTCTTTATGTTTGTTATGTATTTTATTGTTCTGTCTTTATGTTTGTTATCTATTTTATTGTAATGTCTTTATGTTTGTTATATATTTTATTGTTCTGTCTGTATGTTTGTTATATATTTTATTGTTCTGTCTTTATGTTTGTTATATATTTTATTGTACTGTCTTTATGTTTGTTATATATTTTATTGTTCTGTCTTTATGTTTGTTATATATTTTATTGTACTGTCTTTATGTTTGTTGTATATTTTATTGTTCTGTCTTTATGTCTGTTATATATTTTATTGTACTGTCTTTATGTTTGTTATATATTTTATAGTTCTGTCTTTATGTTTGTTATATATTTTATTGTTCTGTCTTTATGTTTGTTATCTATTTTATTGTACTATCTTCATGTTTGTTATATATTTTATTGTTCTGTCTTTATGTTTGTTATATATTTTATTGTTCTGTCTTTATGTTTGTTATATATTTTATTGTACTATATTTATGTTTGTTATATATTTTATTGTACTATATTTATGTTTGTTATATATTTTATTGTACTATATTTATGTTTGTTATATATTTTATTGTACTATATTTATGTTTGTTATATATTTTATTGTTCTATATTTATGTTTGTTATATATTTTATTGTACTGTCTTTATGTTTGTTATATATTTTATTGTACTATATTTATGTTTGTTATATATTTTATTGTACTATATTTATGTTTGTTATATATTTTATTGTACTATATTTTTGTTTGTTATATATTTTATTGTACTATCTTTATGTTTGTTATATATTTTATTGTACTATCTTTATGTTTGTTATATATTTTATTGTTCTGTCTTTATGTTTGTTATATATTTTATTGTTCTATATTTATGTTTGTTATATGTTTTATTGTACTGTCTTTATGTTTGTTATATATTTTATTGTACTATCTTTATGTTTGTTATATATTTTATTGTTCTGTCTTTATGTTTGTTATATATTTTATTGTTCTGTCTTTATGTTTGTTATCTATTTTATTGTACTATATTTATGTTTGTTATATATTTTATTGTTCTGTCTTTATGTTTGTTGTATATTTAATTGTTCTGTCTGTATGTTTGTTATATATTTTATTGTTCTGTCTTTATGTTTGTTATATATTTTATTGTACTGTCTTTATGTTTGTTATATATTTTATTGTTCTGTCTTTATGTTTGTTATATATTTTATTGTTCTGTCTTTATGTTTGTTATATATTTTATTGTACTGTCTTTATGTTTGTTATATATTTTATTGTTCTGTCTTTATGTTTGTTATGTATTTTATTGTACTATATTTATGTTTGTTATATATTTTATTGTTCTGTCTTTATGTTTGTTATATATTTTATTGTTCTGTCTTTATGTTTGTTATATATTTTATTGTACTGTCTTTATGTTTGTTATATATTTTATTGTTCTGTCTTTATGTTTGTTATGTATTTTATTGTACTATATTTATGTTTGTTATATATTTTATTGCTCTGTCTCTATGTTTGTTATATATTTTATTGTACTATATTTATGTTTGTTATATATTTTATTGTACTATATTTATGTTTTTTATATATTTTATTGTACTATATTTATGTTTGTTATATATTTTATTGTACTATATTTATGTTTGTTATATATTTTATTGTTCTATATTTATGTTTGTTATATATTTTATTGTACTGCCTTTATGTTTGTTATATATTTTATTGTACTATATTTATGTTTGTTATATATTTTATTGTACTATATTTATGTTTGTTATATATTTTATTGTACTATATTTTTGTTTGTTATATATTTTATTGTACTATCTTTATGTTTGTTATATATTTTATTGTACTATCTTTATGTTTGTTATATATTTTATTGTTCTGTCTTTATGTTTGTTATATATTTTATTGTTCTATATTTATGTTTGTTATATGTTTTATTGTACTGTCTTTATGTTTGTTATATATTTTATTGTACTATCTTTATGTTTTTTATATATTTTATTGTTCTGTCTTTATGTTTGTTATATATTTTATTGTTCTGTCTTTATGTTTGTTATCTATTTTATTGTACTATATTTATGTTTGTTATATATTTTATTGTTCTATATTTATGTTTGTTATATATTTTATTGTTCTGTCTTTATGTTTGTTGTATATTTTATTGTTCTGTCTGTATGTTTGTTATATATTTTATTGTTCTGTCTTTATGTTTGTTATATATTTTATTGTACTGTCTTTATGTTTGTTATATATTTTATTGTTCTGTCTTTATGTTTGTTATATATTTTATTGTTCTGTCTTTATGTTTGTTATATATTTTATTGTACTGTCTTTATGTTTGTTATATATTTTATTGTACTGTCTTTATGTTTGTTATGTATTTTATTGTACTATATTTATGTTTGTTATATATTTTATTGTTCTGTCTTTATGTTTGTTATATATTTTATTGTTCTGTCTTTATGTCTGTTATATATTTTATTGTTCTGTCTTTATGTTTGTAATATATTTTATTGTTCTGTCTTTATGTTTGTTATATATTTTATTGTACTATATTTATGTTTGTTATATATTTTATTGTACTATATTTATGTTTGTTATATATTTTATTGTTCTGTCTTTATGTTTGTTATATATTTTATTGTACTATATTTATGTCTGTTATATATTTTATTGTACTGTCTTTATGTTTGTTATATATTTTATTGTTCTGTCTTTATGTTTGTTATATATTTTATTGTTCTGTCTTTATGTTTGTTATATATTTTATTGTTCTGTCTTTATGTTTGTTATGTATTTTATTGTACTATATTTATGTTTGTTATATATTTTATTGTACTATATTTATGTTTGTTATATATTTTATTGTTCTGTCTTTATGTTTGTTATATATTTTATTGTTCTGACTTCATGTTTGTTATATATTTTATTGTTCTGTCTTTATGTTTGTTATATATTTTATTTTACTATATTTATGTTTATTATATATTTTATTGTACTATATTTATGTTTGTTATATATTTTATTGTTCTGTCTTTATGTTTGTTATATATTTTATTGTTCTGTCTTTATGTTTGTTATATATTTTATTGTTCTGACTTTATGTTTGTTATATATTTTATTGTTCTGTCTTTATGTTTGTTATATATTTTATTGTACTATATTTATGTTTGTTATATATTTTATTGTACTATATTTATGTTTGTTATATATTTTATTGTTCTGTCTTTATGTTTGTTATATATTTTATTGTTCTGTCTTTATGTTTGTTATGTATTTTATTGTACTATATTTATGTTTGTTATATATTTTATTGTACTATATTTATGTTTGTTATATATTTTATTGTACTATATTTATGTTTGTTATATATTTTATTGTACTATATTTATGTTTGTTATATATTTTATTGTACTGTCTTTATGTTTGTTATATATTTTATTGTTCTGTCTTTATGTTTGTTATGTATGTTATTGTACTATATTTATGTTTCTTATATTTTTTATTGTACTATATTTATGTTTGTTATATATTTTATTGTTCTGTCTTTATGTTTGTTATATATTTCATTGTTCTGTCTTTATGTTTGTTATATATTTTATTGTACTATATTTTTGTTTGTTATATATTTTATTGTACTATATTTTTGTTTGTTATATATTTTGTTGTACTATCTTTATGTTTGTTATATATTTTATTGTACTGTCTTTATGTTTGTTATATATTTTATTGTACTATCTTTATGTTTGTTATATATTTTATTGTTCTGTCTTTATGTTTGTTATATATTTTATTGTTCTGTCTTTATGTTTGTTATCTATTTTATTGTACTATCTTTATGTTTGTTATATATTTTATTGTTCTGTCTTTATGTTTGTTATATATTTTATTGTTCTGTCTGTATGTTTGTTATATATTTTATTGTTCTGTCTTTATGTTTGTTATATATTTTATTGTACTGTCTTTATGTTTGTTATATATTTTATTGTTCTGTCTTTATGTTTGTTATATATTTTATTGTACTGTCTTTATGTTTGTTGTATATTTTAATGTTCTGTCTTTATGTCTGTTATATATTTTATTGTACTGTCTTTATGTTTGTTATATATTTCATTGTTCTGTCTTTATGTTTGTTATATATTTTATTGTTCTGTCTTTATGTTTGTTATCTATTTTATTGTACTATCTTCATGTTTGTTATATATTTTATTGTTCTGTCTTTATGTTTGTTATATATTTTATTGTTCTGTCTTTATGTTTGTTATATATTTTATTGTACTATATTTATGTTTGTTATATATTTTATTGTACTATATTTATGTTTGTTATATATTTTATTGTACTATATTTATGTTTGTTATATATTTTATTGTACTATATTTATGTTTGTTATATATTTTATTGTTCTATATTTATGTTTGTTATATATTTTATTGTACTGTCTTTATGTTTGTTATATATTTTATTGTACTATATTTATGTTTGTTATATATTTTATTGTACTATATTTATGTTTGTTATATATTTTATTGTACTATATTTTTGTTTGTTATATATTTTATTGTACTATCTTTATGTTTGTTATATATTTTATTGTACTATCTTTATGTTTGTTATATATTTTATTGTTCTGTCTTTATGTTTGTTATATATTTTATTGTTCTATATTTATGTTTGTTATATGTTTTATTGTACTGTCTTTATGTTTGTTATATATTTTATTGTACTATCTTTATGTTTGTTATATATTTTATTGTTCTGTCTTTATGTTTGTTATATATTTTATTGTTCTGTCTTTATGTTTGTTATCTATTTTATTGTACTATATTTATGTTTGTTATATATTTTATTGTTCTGTCTTTATGTTTGTTGTATATTTTATTGTTCTGTCTGTATGTTTGTTATATATTTTATTGTTCTGTCTTTATGTTTGTTATATATTTTATTGTACTGTCTTTATGTTTGTTATATATTTTATTGTTCTGTCTTTATGTTTGTTATATATTTTATTGTTCTGTCTTTATGTTTCTTATATATTTCATTGTACTGTCTTTATGTTTGTTATATATTTTATTGTTCTGTCTTTATGTTTGTTATGTATTTTATTGTACTATATTTATGTTTGTTATATATTTTATTGTTCTGTCTTTATGTTTGTTATATATTTTATTGTTCTGTCTTTATGTCTGTTATATATTTTATTGTTCTGTCTTTATGTTTGTTATATATTTTATTGTTCTGTCTTTATGTTTGTTATATATTTTTTGTACTATATTTATGTTTGTTATATATTTTATTGTACTATATTTATGTTTGTTATATATTTTATTGTACTGTATTTATGTTTGTTATATATTTTATTGTACTATATTTATGTTTGTTATATATTTTATTGTACTATATTTATGTTTGTTATATATTTTATTGTTCTGTCTTTATGTTTGTTATCTATTTTATTGTACTATATTTATGTTTGTTATATATTTTATTGTTCTGTCTTTATGTTTGTTATATATTTTATTGTTCTGTCTTTATGTTTGTTATGTATTTCATTGTACTATATTTATGTTTGTTATATATTTTATTGTTCTGTCTTTATGTTTGTTATATATTTTATTGTACTGTCTTTATGTTTGTTATATATTTTATTGTTCTGTCTTTATGTTTGTTATATATTTTATTGTTCTGTCTTTATGTTTGTTATATATTTTATTGTACTGTCTTTATGTTTGTTATATATTTTATTGTTCTGTCTTTATGTTTGTTATATATTTTATTGTACTGTATTTATGTTTGTTATATATTTTATTGTACTGTCTTTATGTTTGTTATATATTTTATTTTTCTGTCTTTATGTTTGTTATATATTTTATTGTTCGGTCTTTATGTTTGTTATATATTTTATTTTTCTGTCTTTATGTTTGTTATATATTTTATTGTTCTGTTTTTATGTTTGTTATGTATTTTATTGTACTATATTTATGTTTGTTATATATTTTATTGTACTATATTTATGTTTGTTATATATTTTATTGTACTATATTTATGTTTGTTATATATTTTATTGTACTATATTTTTGTTTGTTATATATTTTATTGTACTATCTTTATGTTTGTTATATATTTTATTGTACTATCTTTATGTTTGTTATATATTTTATTGTTCTGTCTTTATGTTTGTTATATATTTTATTGTTCTATATTTATGTTTGTTATATGTTTTATTGTACTGTCTTTATGTTTGTTATATATTTTATTGTACTATCTTTATGTTTTTTATATATTTTATTGTTCTGTCTTTATGTTTGTTATATATTTTATTGTTCTGTCTTTATGTTTGTTATCTATTTTATTGTACTATATTTATGTTTGTTATATATTTTATTGTTCTATATTTATGTTTGTTATATATTTTATTGTTCTGTCTTTATGTTTGTTGTATATTTTATTGTTCTGTCTGTATGTTTGTTATATATTTTATTGTTCTGTCTTTATGTTTGTTATATATTTTATTGTACTGTCTTTATGTTTGTTATATATTTTATTGTTCTGTCTTTATGTTTGTTATATATTTTATTGTTCTGTCTTTATGTTTGTTATATATTTTATTGTACTGTCTTTATGTTTGTTATATATTTTATTGTACTGTCTTTATGTTTGTTATGTATTTTATTGTACTATATTTATGTTTGTTATATATTTTATTGTTCTGTCTTTATGTTTGTTATATATTTTATTGTTCTGTCTTTATGTCTGTTATATATTTTATTGTTCTGTCTTTATGTTTGTTATATATTTTATTGTTCTGTCTTTATGTTTGTTATATATTTTATTGTACTATATTTATGTTTGTTATATATTTTATTGTACTATATTTATGTTTGTTATATATTTTATTGTTCTGTCTTTATGTTTGTTATATATTTTATTGTACTATATTTATGTCTGTTATATATTTTATTGTACTGTCTTTATGTTTGTTATATATTTTATTGTTCTGTCTTTATGTTTGTTATATATTTTATTGTTCTGTCTTTATGTTTGTTATATATTTTATTGTTCTGTCTTTATGTTTGTTATGTATTTTATTGTACTATATTTATGTTTGTTATATATTTTATTGTACTATATTTATGTTTGTTATATATTTTATTGTTCTGTCTTTATGTTTGTTATATATTTTATTGTTCTGACTTCATGTTTGTTATATATTTTATTGTTCTGTCTTTATGTTTGTTATATATTTTATTGTACTATATTTATGTTTATTATATATTTTATTGTACTATATTTATGTTTGTTATATATTTTATTGTTCTGTCTTTATGTTTGTTATATATTTTATTGTTCTGTCTTTATGTTTGTTATATATTTTATTGTTCTGACTTTATGTTTGTTATATATTTTATTGTTCTGTCTTTATGTTTGTTATATATTTTATTGTACTATAATTATGTTTGTTATATATTTTATTGTACTATATTTATGTTTGTTATATATTTTATTGTTCTGTCTTTATGTTTGTTATATATTTTATTGTTCTGTCTTTATGTTTGTTATGTATTTTATTGTACTATATTTATGTTTGTTATATATTTTATTGTACTATATTTATGTTTGTTATATATTTTATTGTACTATATTTGTTTGTTATATATTTTATTGTACTATATTTATGTTTGTTATATATTTTATTGTACTGTCTTTATGTTTGTTATATATTTTATTGTTCTGTCTTTATGTTTGTTATGTATGTTATTGTACTATATTTATGTTTCTTATATTTTTTATTGTACTATATTTATGTTTGTTATATATTTTATTGTTCTGTCTTTATGTTTGTTATATATTTCATTGTTCTGTCTTTATGTTTGTTATATATTTTATTGTACTATATTTTTGTTTGTTATATATTTTATTGTACTATATTTTTGTTTGTTATATATTTTGTTGTACTATCTTTATGTTTGTTATATATTTTATTGTACTGTCTTTATGTTTGTTATATATTTTATTGTACTATCTTTATGTTTGTTATATATTTTATTGTTCTGTCTTTATGTTTGTTATATATTTTATTGTTCTGTCTTTATGTTTGTTATCTATTTTATTGTACTATCTTTATGTTTGTTATATATTTTATTGTTCTGTCTTTATGTTTGTTATATATTTTATTGTTCTGTCTGTATGTTTGTTATATATTTTATTGTTCTGTCTTTATGTTTGTTATATATTTTATTGTACTGTCTTTATGTTTGTTATATATTTTATTGTTCTGTCTTTATGTTTGTTATATATTTTATTGTACTGTCTTTATGTTTGTTGTATATTTTATTGTTCTGTCTTTATGTCTGTTATATATTTTATTGTACTGTCTTTATGTTTGTTATATATTTTATTGTTCTGTCTTTATGTTTGTTATATATTTTATTGTTCTGTCTTTATGTTTGTTATCTATTTTATTGTACTATCTTCATGTTTGTTATATATTTTATTGTTCTGTCTTTATGTTTGTTATATATTTTATTGTTCTGTCTTTATGTTTGTTATATATTTTATTGTACTATATTTATGTTTGTTATATATTTTATTGTACTATATTTATGTTTGTTATATATTTTATTGTACTATATTTATGTTTGTTATATATTTTATTGTACTATATTTATGTTTGTTATATATTTTATTGTTCTATATTTATGTTTGTTATATATTTTATTGTACTGTCTTTATGTTTGTTATATATTTTATTGTACTATATTTATGTTTGTTATATATTTTATTGTACTATATTTATGTTTGTTATATATTTTATTGTACTATATTTTTGTTTGTTATATATTTTATTGTACTATCTTTATGTTTGTTATATATTTTATTGTACTATCTTTATGTTTGTTATATATTTTATTGTTCTGTCTTTATGTTTGTTATATATTTTATTGTTCTATATTTATGTTTGTTATATGTTTTATTGTACTGTCTTTATGTTTGTTATATATTTTATTGTACTATCTTTATGTTTGTTATATATTTTATTGTTCTGTCTTTATGTTTGTTATATATTTTATTGTTCTGTCTTTATGTTTGTTATCTATTTTATTGTACTATATTTATGTTTGTTATATATTTTATTGTTCTGTCTTTATGTTTGTTGTATATTTTATTGTTCTGTCTGTATGTTTGTTATATATTTTATTGTTCTGTCTTTATGTTTGTTATATATTTTATTGTACTGTCTTTATGTTTGTTATATATTTTATTGTTCTGTCTTTATGTTTGTTATATATTTTATTGTTCTGTCTTTATGTTTCTTATATATTTCATTGTACTGTCTTTATGTTTGTTATATATTTTATTGTTCTGTCTTTATGTTTGTTATGTATTTTATTGTACTATATTTATGTTTGTTATATATTTTATTGTTCTGTCTTTATGTTTGTTATATATTTTATTGTTCTGTCTTTATGTCTGTTATATATTTTATTGTTCTGTCTTTATGTTTGTTATATATTTTATTGTTCTGTCTTTATGTTTGTTATATATTTTTTGTACTATATTTATGTTTGTTATATATTTTATTGTACTATATTTATGTTTGTTATATATTTTATTGTACTGTATTTATGTTTGTTATATATTTTATTGTACTATATTTATGTTTGTTATATATTTTATTGTACTATATTTATGTTTGTTATATATTTTATTGTTCTGTCTTTATGTTTGTTATCTATTTTATTGTACTATATTTATGTTTGTTATATATTTTATTGTTCTGTCTTTATGTTTGTTATATATTTTATTGTTCTGTCTTTATGTTTGTTATGTATTTCATTGTACTATATTTATGTTTGTTATATATTTTATTGTTCTGTCTTTATGTTTGTTATATATTTTATTGTACTGTCTTTATGTTTGTTATATATTTTATTGTTCTGTCTTTATGTTTGTTATATATTTTATTGTTCTGTCTTTATGTTTGTTATATATTTTATTGTACTGTCTTTATGTTTGTTATATATTTTATTGTTCTGTCTTTATGTTTGTTATATATTTTATTGTACTGTATTTATGTTTGTTATATATTTTATTGTACTGTCTTTATGTTTGTTATATATTTTATTGTACTGTCTTTATGTTTGTTATATATTTTATTTTTCTGTCTTTATGTTTGTTATATATTTTATTGTTCGGTCTTTATGTTTGTTATATATTTTATTTTTCTGTCTTTATGTTTGTTATATATTTTATTGTTCTGTTTTTATGTTTGTTATGTATTTTATTGTACTATATTTATGTTTGTTATATATTTTATTGTACTATATTTATGTTTGTTATATATTTTATTGTACTATATTTATGTTTGTTATATATTTTATTGTACTATATTTATGTTTGTTTTATATTTTATTGTACTATATTTATGTTTGTTATATATTTTATTGTACTGTATTTATGTTTGTTATATATTTTATTGTACTGTCTTTATGTTTGTTATATATTTTATTGTACTGTATTTATGTTTGTTATATATTTTATTGTACTATATTTATGTTTGTTATATATTTTATTGTACTGTATTTATGTTTGTTATATATTTTATTGTACTATATTTATGTTTGTTATATATTTTATTGTACTATATTTATGTTTGTTATATATTTTATTGTACTATATTTATGTTTGTTATATATTTTATTGTACTATATTTATGTTTGTTATATATTTTTTTGTACTATATTTATGTTTGTTATATATTTTATTGTACTATATTTATGTTTGTTATATATTTTATTGTACTGTATTTATGTTTGTTATATATTTTATTGTACTATATTTATGTTTGTTATATATTTTATTGTACTATATTTATGTTTGTTATATATTTTATTGTTCTGTCTTTATGTTTGTTATCTATTTTATTGTACTATATTTATGTTTTTTATATATTTTATTGTTCTGTCTTTATGTTTGTTATATATTTTATTGTTCTGTCTTTATGTTTGTTATGTATTTCATTGTACTATATTTATGTTTGTTATATATTTTATTGTTCTGTCTTTATGTTTGTTATATATTTTATTGTACTGTCTTTATGTTTGTTATATATTTTATTGTTCTGTCTTTATGTTTGTTATATATTTTATTGTTCTGTCTTTATGTTTGTTATATATTTTATTGTACTGTCTTTATGTTTGTTATATATTTTATTGTTCTGTCTTTATGTTTGTTATATATTTTATTGTACTGTCTTTATGTAAAATACTCCAACCTTCTTTAGACTATACAGTCGCACCAAAAAGAAAGTCCACATTTAGCATTTTTTCAAAAACCGCAATTTTAAGCTAAATGGAATGTAATAGTTTAAACAACCTATAAATTATTTGATTCGCCTTTTATTCTTCTATAATTTTACCTGTTCATATTTGACTTTTTATTGAAGTATCCTAGCGTTCACATCAATTTAAAAAATTAGCTTCACAAAGTTAGAAGCCAAAAAGAAACTCTGCACAATGGAAAATTGTTATTTAAATGTGACTTTAGAACATTAATGTAACACAAATACAACAGAAACACAATGAACTAGTTAATATTTAGTAGCATAGCCCTTCTGCAATTTGACAGCCTGGAATCTTTTGGGCATCCCTTGAATTAGTCTGTGACAATACTCCGATAAAAGGGCATCCCACTTTAATTTTTGTCCAAAGTTCTTCCAGGTTTGAAATTTTATCATTGCATAGCTGTTGCTTGATGTAATGACATAAGTTTTTGTTAGGATTGAGGTCTGGAGATTATGCAGGCCACTCACAACACGGAATATCATGCTCTTCAAGGAACCTCTTGACATTGCCAGCTATGTGAATGGGGGCATTATCCTACATGAAGATGAGATTATCATCCAAATTCCGGCCCAAGTGGGTAGAAAATACTCAGTCAACATATTAATTTACTTTGTTGAATTAATTTGACCTTGCAAAGCGAACTATAGGCCCTGGACCATTAGCACTAATAACACCCCACAACAAAACTGAACCTTCACTACCTTGCAGCATTGAAACTGTGCACCAAAAATTAAATTCTTCATCTTTCCTTCAACGTACGTACTGCTTAGCCTATCAAACTTGCTTTTATTGCTAAAAATCACTTTCGACCAATATGAAGAGTCATGATCTTCATTACATCTGACAAAGTCCAGATGGAGCTTTCTATTCTTTACAGAAGTCATTGGCTTGCACCGTGCAACACAGCATCGCAAATTAATTTTTTTCAATCTGTTCTAAACTGTAAAAAGAGAGCACTTTTTAACAAGATTTCACTGTTGTTGGATTTGTGGAGCCATTTCAAATCTGTTTGTGAGGCTGTGGATCTTGATAACATCGTCTTCCCTGTAAGAAGTAACTCTAGGACGACCGGATTTCGGGGCATCACGGACACTGCCAGTGTTTTGGTGCTCTTGCACAGTCATGCGTACCGTTTTTTCATCACATTTCAATCTGTGGCCAATTTCTTGATTGAATAAACCAGAAAAGTGGGGATTAATGAGCTCCTGACGAGAAAGTTGAGGTATATGGATTAAATGTTACGTTGTATAACCTGATACAACAACAATTACAATTAGAGATGCTTTGTTGCCTAAAAAGTGAATAAAAAGCTGATTTTAAGCTCATTTTTTGTTGACAAGTTTCTTTTTACTTTTTCGATTGGAAGTTAATTTTTTAAATTGACGTGAACACTAGGTTACTTCAATAAAATGTCAAATATGAAAAGGGGAAATTATAGAGAAATAATCAAATGAGGTATAGGTTATTTAAACAGTTACATTCAATTTGGCTTAAATTTGCAATTTTTTAAAAAAGTGCCGACTTTTTTTAGGGGGGGCATTGTATATATATATATATATATATATATATATATATATATATATATATATATATATATATATATATATATATAGTAGAAGGGCAAGGAAGTTCAGTTGGTTGACTGTATGTCTCACAAGCAGTTAGTGAGCCCTCTGGGTGTTTTCTGGTCAGTTGATGTTTGTATGCCTATCAGAAAAACATGGGCCATTTGGGCTTTTAATGTATTGTGCTTATTTGCTTATTTGAACTTGTGTTTTTTGATTCAGTCAGACAAGACTTTTGGTTTGCAAATCAGTTGCTCAGTAGAAGAGAATAAGCACCATTGTAACATCCCTGAAAATAAAACTTTATTACTCGTTTTTAACTGAATTGTAATTTTGTTTTGATGAAGAATATTTTGGTTACAGTACTGACTGAGACCATGGCCTGTGCAATAAACGCACACATGCGCATATTTATGGTAATACTATTTATCTTCATTGATTGAATTTCATTCATTAGTGGCTGCTAATAATAAGCATGTCTGCATTAATTCGAGAGGGATCCAATCGCCGACAGGAAAATATCAATTGTTTGAAGAAAAGAAAATATTAATTGCTTGAAGAAAAGAATTTGTTTAGAAATGAATTTGAATGCATGTAATCTTTTAAAATAGCAAATTACAGACTTCTTTTTTGTTTGAATGATGGATCTAAGACAAAAATATAAACATGTACAGTATTATGGAATAACAAATAAAATTTACAATCCTTTCTGCAATTCAACCACATTTGATACCAGCAAATTTCAATCTATGCTTGACTTGTCCAAACAGTCTTTTTTTAGCACTTATCTATGCAGGCAACTTTTGCAATCGCCTCATTAGTAAAACGCATGATACTGAATAGGTTTTACATTTATCAGATCTTAACCACTAAATCATGTAAAAATTGTTTATTCTCGGATTCTTCCTGAACCCAAAAGAATGTATCAGAGTTATTGCCAGTTTTGATTTGAATGGCATTAAAACACAACTTTGAAACTTGGTGAACTGCAGTTAATTTGTACCGAATTTATATGGTTGGATTACAGAGAGGAGTGTAAATTTTATTAATGATTTCATGTGTGGCAATTTTAGATGGTCACCTTGTATTTGGGATAAAAATGCGTTATAAGTCTTGTTTAGAGCAGATCCAATAAACACTCTAGAATTTCACATCCTTTAATCTCTTTGTCTCAGGATACGATCACCAGCATCACCGGAAGAATTATAACGTCACGTGACATGTTGTCATCATCATTTGATGGGATTTTTACCATGAAAGAAAGTTTAATTCTTCTTGAGAGAAAATAAGAATGATGCTGTAAGATAAGCATTTGAGAGTTGAATTGAGAGCAACAGCTTTTGAAGACAAGGAACAACATCCGCGTAAACGAACAATTTTACTGAGGTAAGTTAATAAAGAATGATGTAGAGTAGAAGGTGCATATACAGAATGAGAGTTTGCGAATATGTGCATTTGTGTCATGTGGAAAGTGTTGGTCTGAACCGTTAATGATGCTTCGTAGGAAGATTGACAATGCCTACCAACTTCAACCATCTAGGATCTGGGTCATAACCAGGGCTATGACAACAGCATATTCTTTTCATTGCTTTAACTTTCGAGTGTGTATCCGTTGATATCTTATATACAGAGTGATGTGGTTCTCAGTTGATTAACTGTGTCGGATATATACTAGAGAGTCAAAACAATGAAAAGAATATTATGTTGTCATATCCCTAGTCGTAATGCAGTAAACCGATGTAAAAAAAAAAAGTCTTAGGAGTTCAAGTTTATATAGATTGATTCACATGACTGTTAAAGGAGCAATGATCCGGGATTATACCATTTGGCCAAACAAGTGGTCCTTAAAGGACCACAACCATCCAAATGAATCTACGAGTGTCTTATGAATTCCAACAACAAAATTTTTAAATATTGATTAAATCAGGGGGAGGGGGGTAATAAATATCGGAACAAAAAAAAAGAAAAAAAGGGGCTGTAAATGATTCAAACTCTTATCTAATCCAAAGCTGAGGATATGAGGTTCATACCTTTCCCCAATTATAGTGTAAATCAAGCGATGTGGATATAAATCGTCCAATAATATTCGAACTCGATCTAACCAAATTCCATATTCAATGTCTATACCAACTACACCTTTCCTACCCCCCCCCCCCGGGCTTCAATTAGAATCGTTAAATGATCACTTGAATATATCAGGCCACCACGCTATGCATAAAACCTATCACATAAACTATTTTCCCTCCGGCAAACTGAGTTAATCTTCTAAACTTTTAATGATATTCTCTTTTGCTACAGGCAAAATCTCATCTTTAAGCTTTTGATTCGGTGTCGCTTATCTACCCACTCCCAATCCTCTCCCCACGTTAATGGTTGCAATCAACAACAACAACTTTTTATCAAGTAACACTTTTACAGAATGAGCTTGCGATCTCATATAATATATATATATATATATATATATATATATATATATATATATATATATATATATATATATATATATACACAAAAAAAAAAAAAAAAGAAACGAGGACGAAAGCAACAATGAAACAATTTTGACACGTCTTTTTTTTTTCAAAACACTATCTCATGAGCTCAAACTAAATACGAGCAGTGCGACCTAACATTATCAACGTATCCTTATATTAATAAAATTGTCCGACCACTTTTTGTGTGCCTGTGTAACCATGTGTTTCTCGTCACTACGTGAGTACGTGACTTACATGTTACTTTTTTCATTTACTACTTGGCAGAAAGATCCAACGTTATACTAAATAAAGAATCCTATATCCTTTTGTGCCCAATGGATAGAATCATATTATCTTTTTTATTGTTATATTTTACATTTGATATAATGCCATTTTTTTGTTGGGGAGGGGGGCTGAAGATATACTCAGCATTAATTGGGTGGGGAAAGGATAGAAATAAACTAACAAAAATTAAAATAAAATTTGGTAAATTGTAACCTTTGTTGCGGGACTAACGGGTGTCGGTGTTTAGTCCCGCAAATTCAAAATAATAATAAAAATCAAGTGTAAAAAAATGGAGCTGAACAATCAAGCAAAGATGACTGAGACGAATGGATAAAATAAATACATTTTTTTTTTTTTTTAATTGTAAATTTTTTTTTTAATTGTAAATTTTTTTTTTAATTGTAAATTTTTTTTTTTTAATTGAAAAATTTTTTTTTAATTGTAAATTTTTTTTTTAATTGTAAATTTTTTTTAAAATTGTAAATGAATGAAAAGAGAAGATAAGAAAGTTTCTTAAATGAAAGTCTCTACCTGCGACTGAGGTGATTGCATGAAATGATGTAGAAAGATGGTTAGGAATAACCAGGTCTTTTACAAAGAATTAAACAATATAAAAGTTCATCGCTAACTTAGCGGAGAGAAAAGGGTAAAAATAAAAAGTCCATCCGGGTAACAAGTTCATCTCCATGTGGAGGAATTAATTGTTGAGCGTGCGCGCGTTTAACGTCCACGCGGACAGAGTCGATGATGATGATGTTACAGCATACTGCCTTGTGGTCGACTGATTCGTTTGGGCGCAAAAATGCCCTTTTTCTACATTTCCAACCGGCTCCACGGAGGCCTTCAGAAACAAACATTTTTTTTTAATTTATTTTCCTTGTAATCCGATTGGATGAAAATAATAACATTCGTATGGCGTAAGATGCTTCTTACAACGTCCGCGTGAACAGGTGAAGTTTCGCTTATAACTCCACCGAAATTGCATGGGTGGAAAAAGACGATGTGCGTGCAACTGAGGTAATCTTTATACAATTGCGCGCTACGCACTAGTATTCTGTTTGAGTAGTCTCGACGCAGCGGCGGCTGGGCTACGCTACCTTTAACTCTCTCGGGGTAACTTGGCATTATCTGGCTATTAATGAAAGTGTGCTCTAGCTCTAAGTTGAGAATCCTTTATTAAGACTTATTATTATTTTATTTTTATCATTTTCAAATTATAAATAAAATATTCCATTTTTATGGATGTCATACAGACGCGCATACCTTACCATAATATTATATTCCTTTTAATCAAAATGAAATATACTTATCCAAGGAAATATCCTGCGTATATCCTACTTTCAAGATAAATGTGGTTATTTCGAGACTCTTATAGCATGTGAATAAACAGATTGGAGTAAAAAAAAACCTTTTAAATAATCAAATTCTGCCCAGTTCCAATCACCGTTCCAAACGCGCACGGTATTTCACTATCCACCTGATAATTAACCCTTATTTTCAAGTGGATTTTGAGACCCATTAGGAGCTTCTCTAATCTATCTTATTCATTGAACATTTGAATAGTCAAGTCGCTGCCTCATGATATCTGTTGTTTGATTGAAACAAGTGGCTGTTTGTAGCAGCGGGATGTAAACATGTTTATATAACAATAAACAAGTATATATATATATATTTATATATATATATCACACACACACACACACACACACACACACATATATATCACATACACACAATCACACACGCATATACACTTTATTTGTTTTTACATAAGCAGTAATATGTTGCTACACAGTCATGAGCATGTTTCGGCCAGTTAGTTACCAGTAACAAGAGACCTCTTCAGCCTTACAAGGATGATATTCTCCAAAGATGCTGGAGATAGATTGGACATTTACAAGCTTGCATTAAATGTTATGCTCTTTTGGTGAATCCACAGGATTAAAGGGACAAACTAAAAGGCATGTGCGCACAGTGTGATGATGTATAGAAGTGAAAACTGGCCAGTGAGAATTCAGAGCATGCATTACGTGAAGAGAAATGATATGATAATGATACAAGAGATGAGTAATGCGAGTCTTAGATAAGCTTAGATCTGATGATCTCAGAGAAAGATTACATCTGGAGTATAGAGAGGTGTGTGTAGGAGACTTTGTTGGTTTGGGCACCTTGAAAGATTTGATGAGAGGTCTTGGGATTATTTGATGTAGAACTGGTGACTGGACGTTAATGCAAACATGGGATGAACTGGAAATATATAAAATATTTTTGGTTAAGGGCTGATAAGCTTGGAAAGTTTTTGTCATTGGTTAAATCTCAAATGCAACTACAAGATTTGGGTGTTTATTCTTTCCTCATAGAATATAAAAAATAAGGTCAAACAGTATTGGTTACATTTGTTAACGAACTGATGACATAAATTAATTTCATTTTTTTCCTTTTTTAATTTCCTTTGCATGTGTTCTATTTTTGTTAATTACTTTTTCTATTTCTTTACACTGAAAACAAATGTTTATGCAACGTCTCTTCAAAATCTTCGTAGTTTTTTCTTGTTCCAGTCTTATATTTGTATTCACTTTTCAGATCTGATTAAGGCAAGTTAGGTCGAAATAAATTTATAAAAATTTGTTTTGAGAAAAAGAAAAAATAATAGATGTTTTATGGCATTTGAAGTAGACGTTATTTGATGCTTTTATTATGGAATGATTGTTGCATATCCTAAAAATGGACAACTCTCTAAAGTGGCAATTGCTCGAGGTTGTAAATTGTGTTGCCATACATCATCACTAAATGAAAACTGTCTGATTGGCCAACCTCTGATGAAAACAAAAACATTTGGAGATTTCATAAAAATTTTAGAGATTAAAAAAAAAAAACTAATAAATAAATAAAATATTTCATTCAATATATTTTAATTTTTAAAAAAATCTGTTTCTAAATTTTTTGAGATGAGGATTGATAATTTCTATTATTTGGACTACTGTTCTCATCTTGCGTGTTGCTTTCACAACGTTTTGGTTGATGTAACTTCCCACCTTCTTCAGGTGTACCTTGTCAAACCTGGGAATCTGCATAGACTATTTAATCCATGGGGATAGCATGCTCTTGTTCTATCAGCCATGGCTGGGTAGAAGTCTTGAGTAATTTGCAATTGTATTCTGAGTTTTATCTGCACTGAGGATTAAGCCTTCAACCTCTGGAAGAGTGTCACTCACAACTGAGTTTTACCTAAGCTTTATCTGTTATACCACACAAGGATTTGAGTCGACCAAGAAATGTTGTGAAAATAACAGTCAAGATGAGAAGAGTAGTCCTAAGAATCTAAATAATAAAATAGTTGAAATTTTAATTTTACAGTTGAAATTTTAATTTTACAGTTGAAATTTTAATTTTACAGTTGAAATTTTAATTTTACAGTTGAAATTTTAATTTTAAAAAAATTATCATCTGATCGTCACATGATATGGGATCTTGGATTTCTTAAATGTGGACTTCAAGGCAAAAATGCTTGACATATACTTGTCATTGATGACCGATTCTCCATTTTAATTTTTTACTGAACTTCTGCCACAACCAAACAGCAGAGTATTACCATTGTAAGCCAAGAGATGAGCCTATCAGGCATGTGTACACGGTGTGATAATATATAGAAGTGAAAACTGGTCAGTGAGAATTGAAGACATGCGTTGCATGGAAAGAAATGATAATGATACAAGAGACGAGTAATGCGAGTCTTACATAAGCTTAGGTCTGATGGTTTCATTTGAAAGATTACATCTAGAGAGTATAGGGAGATGTGTGTAGGACAAGAGACTTTATTAGTTTGGCCACACTGAAAGATTAGAGAGTTCTTGGATTATCAGATGTAGAACAGTTGAGGTAGCAGAGTCAGTTGACAGTGGAAGGTCAAGGAAAACATAGGAGGAAGTGGACAGATTTGAAAGAAAAAGGTATAATTGTGTGACTTGGCCAGAGATAGGTTATTTTAGAAGTCATTTTCTAGAAACCATTCAACACATGCCAATGTATAAAACAGAAATTCAATCAAATATGGTGATTCCTAAAGAGCATATATTTAATTGTCTATTTGAGGTGTATCTCTGCTGATATTTCATGGCAGTAACATAATTTAACCAAAAACAAATGTTCACATTAAAAAAAGAAAGAAAAGAAAATAGACACTGATTTGTGAAATCTGGAGATTTATTTATTGAGTAAAATAAATAATTAAAAAAAGAAAAACGATCCGTTTGGTCATCTATTGAGTTCTAGTAAGATTTTTTGAATAAGGAAAGTATGAGTTTACATTACAAAGTCGGTTAAATATTAAAAAGAAAATACAAAATCCGTCTATGTTTGCTTGCTATATCTTCCTCCTCTCTTTCCATACACGTTGCAGTGATATTCCCTTTTGTTTATAATAAACTATTCCAATCTTTTTATTGTTTCTTTTCTTTATTATCTTCAACTGTTATAAAGAGAGAGCAAGTGTTAGAAGCGAGGGTGAGAGTGAAATACTTGATTAGGTTATTGCAATTTATAGCTAACAATTAAAATATAAATTTTCAAACATAATTCAATCTCAAAACTGAGGAATATTTTAGTATCTCTCTCTCTCTCTCATATATATATATATATATATATATATATATATCGCTTTTTATTCTCTTCAACTATCGATTAAGTGGTAATACTACTTGTAATATTCCTTTTTGTTTATGACGGACAATACCAATCGTTATTTTCTTTATTATAGTCAAACATTGAGAGAGAGAGAGAGAGAGAGAGAGAGAGAGAGAGAGAGAGAGAGAGAGAGAGAGAGTAATCAACTACAATGAAAGATTTTTCAAACATAAATCAATCCTCAAACAAAAGAATAGATATATTACAGGAAGAAAGCGTTAGAGAAACAACTTTTTATTCTCTTGAGTTTATTATAATATAGATTATCGTATCTTACTGGATATCTCTTGTTTAATCAATAATCTTATGTGAACTTACGTGACGAAAAAAACACAGAATATATAATAAATACATAAGAAGAATATACAAATCAAATTCTTTTAAATATTTCATCAGATAAACCTCAAACATAAATGCCCTGTAGATAATCAGATTATGAGAAAAATCACAAAATTAGGAGATCGAAGGTGAGAGTTGGCAGGTTTTTTAAAATAAAAAAAAACAACTTTTATTGACCCCACAATAAGGCATATTGTCACTGATGCATAAGGGGCTACCGCGATAAGGGTCAGATTCATAGGGTGGCAACCTAGGTTGCCAGTAAGGTATTTGTTCACATTTCACAATTTACGTTACATTTAAATTCACATTTCATTTCAATTCATTTATTCACATTTCACAATTCACATTACAATTAAATTCACATTTCATTTAAATTTATTTGTTTACATTTCACAATACATTTAAATTCACATTACATTTCACAATTCACATTTCATTTAAATTCACATTTCACAATTCACATTATATTTAAATTCACATTTCATTTCAATTCATTTGTTCACATTTCACAATACATTTAAATTCACATTTCATTTCATTTGTTCACATTTCACAATTCACATTTCATTTAAATTCACATTTCACAATTCACATTACATTTAAATTCACATTACATTTAAATTCATTTGTTCACATTTCACAATTCACATTTCATTTCAATTCATTTGTTTACATTTCACAATTTACGTTACATTTAAATTCACATTTCATTTCAATTCATTTGTTCACATTTCACACTTCACATTACATTTAAATTTCTGCATGTTGGTACTATTGGAGAAACGGTTAATAGGAAAGAAAATTGCAAAAACAATCTAAGTAAAGAAACTATCATACTAGAAAATTTTCTAGCATTTCTGCTAATCACGTGGATACAAAGGATTTTCATGAACGAAATGTGATAAAGATGAAGATAACCTTTAACGAAATGTGATGAAGATGAAGATAACCTTTAACGAAATTATATCTAAATCTAAAGTTGGTTGTACAATTGTTAGACAACACATTATACAAAATATAATGAAGCAGCATTATATTAAGATTCATTGCTAACACAAAAGTACCATCCTTGATATTTGAGAACCAGGTAATGCACACCACTTCGTTAAACAATAGAACAATTCAACTATGAATGATTGACAGCACTGTATGATTTCGTTATGTCTCCGGTTCTTTCAATTGTAGAATAAAGTTATGTGTGATTGATATTATCTGCATTAAACAGAAATGAAAACGGAATTTGTCATCAGAGGCATTACATGTAAACATGTTATTGCAGATAGAGTCTCTTGGGAATAATGGTTATTCCAACAGCAAAAACTAATTCCAATCATACCTTGGCTCACCTTTAGGTATTCTGTTAACTCCCATAAACCCAACCAAGTGTATATGCAGACCATATGCAGTTTCTTGTAGTGCCCCTTAATGAAAGAAATCCATTAGGGAAAGCTTACTTTCTATCACAAACAAAGATGTAAGCTTTCCATTATTATTACATCTTTGTTTAGTCAATTTAATTAATAAGGTACTAGTGCACTTATTGATTCGTGCTGAAATGACATTATTTAGAAAGCCATTCTTAACATGGGAAGGTGTTTTGTACCTATTATGTACTTTAACCTTACAATTTGATAAAAACAGATATAAAACTTTAATTAAACTTGAAAATACGATTTAAAAAATAGCGCGGATTAATAAGTGCACTAGCACCGAAAATAATCAGTAAATATATCACAATCACAAACATGTTAATTATGTTGTCTTCAGTATTAAAGCCAGGTTTCTAGTGAGAGTTGAGGTTAAGAGAAAATGGACACTTGAAGGAAGAGATAAAGAAAAACAAGAAAGACAGCAGAGTTCACTGACACAAACAGTAAAATGTTGCTTTGGATTTATTACACTAGCAAGATATGAAACAAAAACAAAATCAACTTTACTTGTTTGCCCTAGATGATCAATTTAAATCATTTAGAAGAGAAATAATAGTAGTTTTAGTAGAATCTTAATTTCACTCAGCGCTATTTCCAAACAACTTATCATTGCAGGAAACCCTTTTATTTTATATCTTTTTGAGAAAATAAATCATTAATTTATGGCACTTCATAGCAAATCATAAAATATCAAAAAAAAAAACAAAAGAAATACCATTTTATCTTATAATCATTTTATCTTATAATCATTTTATCTTATAATCATTTTATCTTATAATCATTTTATCTTATAATATAACCGACATAAACAAATAAAACCGAATGCAAAAGGAAAAAAATCTGTTTATTTTATGCCACAAGACAATTTATTAACAAGTTTCATATTTGTAAAACGTTTTAAAGACAATTTTTTTAATATATTTTTTTTCTAAAACTATGCGAGTCAAATTTACAGTAACATCGTTTGGCTGATAAGAGTATCTGCAGAAATACATGGATTTTTTTTTTTGTTTTCAATCGATTCAATGTTAGTAATGGAGCTCCATGCTTGATCACCCTTCATTCGGAATGCAGTGATTTAATTGGAAGGAGCTGACTCTTAAGTAAATACCGTCAAAAATAAAAGGTAATATAATTAGTTTAACATTTTATATATATATATATATATATATATATATATATATATATATATATATATATAATGTATCAAGATAAAGAACTTGAAGCACAAAAACTATCACTAAAATGTGGATTCAACAATAACCTGAAATAGGTAGATATGTCACAAAACAAAGCTTAATTAAAATCAGCTTTCAACCTCCATTGAGCAACTGTTATGAAGTCCAAATAAATAATATGAAGCATGGATATCTGAATATTGATACAAAGTTTGGATTTCAGGGAAATCTATCCTGCAGCAGTTTGTGGTGTGTCAAAAAAATAAGCACATCAGTAACCTCGCCGCAATGACAGCGTTTCCAGGAAGATGGAATACAGATGGAAAATGAGTGAAACATGGTTGAATGATGAACTGCAACACTTATGTGTCAGTTGCCATGAATACCTTTGGGAGGATGGTGTATCGTTCCTTTGGATACAAGCTGGCAGAATGATGCAACAAGTCTCTTTGAGACAATGTCATGTTCATTATGCCAACTCATTCACAGACATAAGCGAGTTGGCAGTGTTTAGGGATAGCCACAACCTCATGACTAGAATATTATGACGTATTTTAAAAAAATATACCAGGAAAAAGAAACAAAGAATGAAATACACCGAATCAAATGGTTTGGAGTGCGGGTTAGACTATTGAACTTTATGACTTACCTTGATCTTAAGTTGTGGAGTGAAAATGCATATACACTGGTATCTCTCTCTCTCACACACACACACACACACATTGGACAAGTTTTAACCATATGGAAAATGCAAAGGAATAATGAACACAAGATTGCAAAAAAGCTTCAAAGTGCTGAAGCATAGAGAAGAAGCCATTAAAGTAAATAAAAGAAATTTCTGATTTTTGTAACAGCTTGATTCTTAGAATTCCCTACGGCCTTCAGTGATAGAATAAAAGAGGAAAGGATACAGAAATACTTATATTTTGAGTTAACTCATTAATTTGTATTCAAACTTGAATTAATTTAAATTTTATTCAAACTTTAATTTAAATTAAATTTAATTAATTTGTATTAAAACATAAGTTAAATAAACTAGTTTTTGATTTTTAGTTTTTCTCATGTTTGTAGCTTTGCTGGGTTTGATGTTTGATAATTACAAATCAACACTTTCAAGGTCATCTAACATAATGTCTACTGTAAACGATTCATTGTATACAGTTAGTTGAACAAAAGATGGATTATACTTTTCATCATTATTATTACTACATAAAGGACTACAATAGATCCAATGGGGTTCAAACATGCCATTAGTAGTTTCTATAGTCTAAGATGCTATCCATTAAACCAACCCTGCAACTTCCCCTCAATAGACAAGTTCGGGGTGGTCTAAAATCTTTGTCGATGGTGATACTTATAATAACTGAGGCATGAAATTATGTTGAGAATAAGTTAATAACAATTAAAATGATAAAAATCTTTTTTTAATTCTTATTAAATGCTTATATGCATTATAATTAATATAAAACGTTGCTGCATTTAAGAAAGCTGCCAATGAATTAATAATACTTAATTAATAACTTTAAAAAGATTATTTTATTTAGTAGCAATCTAAAAATGTCCACCAAAATGTTCAATATGGAAATATTTGCTTTAAAATAGAAATTTCTTTTTGCTTTTGTTAATGAATCAACACTTATCAAGGCTAAAAGCCACTCGAGGATAAATGAAATGGATGGATTGACAGTTGAATAATGATAAATGGAATGAACAAGATTTGATGATTTATGATTATAAGTATTTCTTAGCATTAGACTTGAAGACGACTATGTTGTAGCTTGCAGGGAAGCAATCCCATGGTCACATGTTTCGTTTCACGGATGAGAAGTTCTTGAAAAGAAACTGTCTATGGAAATTCATTTTAACACTAGGCATACTAAGAAAGAAAGGAAAATTATATTTGTAGTTTTGGTAGACAAACAAGTCAAGCCCCTTTCATGAAAATAGAGCAGAGAAAGACTAGTAACATTTCTTTTGTGAGAATGTGGATGTCGAGGGAATTTATATATATTTTTAGACTGTGAAAATAATCATTATCTTTTAAAAATATTTTTGAAAAAAAAATTGGTTTTCAAAAAATTAAAAATCAATAAAAACAAAAAAGGGTGATGTCAATTAGAAACACATGTATTGTATAGGAAGACAAGTAAGCAATGATTCAATGAGTTTAAAAACAAATCCAAATCATGTGCACGACTTCTATATTATCCTTCTTTTTTTTTTTGTGGAAGAAACTTTTTCAAAGTTAGATCTGTTTTGTTTTTTCTTTTGCTGTTGTTTTTGATCCCTCATATATGTCAGAGTGAAGAAATGGGAGAGTGAAGCAGATGCGAAAGTAACAACACAGAATGTATAAATTTGCTATAAATGACGAAAAAATCGTCCGTGTTTCACATTTTCCCCATCAAACGCTTAACTAAAACAATAGTAATTATAATGAAATGTAACCTCAGGATTGTATGCATATTATAAAGAAAACAAACAAAAACATTGGGACTTACATACTTCCCATTGTGGCGTTGATCTCTTTTCAATCAAAACTTTGAAACAACTTCAGAACCAAATTAAATTGTCCCGTTTCAACTCTAAAAAAGAAATGGAGTGTTTTCTCTTTTTTTTTAAATACTAGATTTTTCATGTAAAAATTGTAATTTTGTTTTAGATTCAATATGATTGAATGTGATAAAGATAAAGTTCAAAAACAAAAAGAATCATCTCCTACACATCACATTATATGCGGCGTTTCAGTCTATAAACAAATGAACACATATCTAAGAAAATGGCAGAAACACTAGAGGGAGACCTCCAATCTGCGGTAGAATGGGGACAAAAATGGATGGTCACATTCAATGTTGCCAAGACTAAGCTTGTTTCTTTCAATAATTACAAGAAAACTTCTCTACCACCAATACCTACGACTAAAGACTTAAATGTACTTCTTTCAAACTCCTTGGCCTAACGTTCATAGGAAACATGAGCTGGAACTAATACATTGAGAGCATTGGCAAGGCTGCTGCCAAGAAGATGGGCTCCCTTTATCGTGTTAGAAAGCTACTTACGCCTGAAAGTATCCTGTATCTCTACAAGGCCACCATTCGCCCATGTATGGAGTATTGTTGTCACATTTGGGCTAATGCATCTGTTACTAGTCTCTCGCTCCTGGACAGGGTTCAGAAGAGAGTCGCCAACCTGATAAGTCCTGAACTATCATCTAAGCTTCAACCTCTGTCCCATCGACATAATGTTGCATCCCTCTGCCTGTTCTACAAGTATTTTAATGGTGAATGCTCCGACGAGCTACAAGCCCTCGTACCCCCTCAACGTTAATATCCTCAATACACCCAACAAGCAGCAAAATCCTGCCCCTACACAGTAGATATTCCTAGACCTTCTACTCTAATATTTTCTTCCCCAGAACTGCTAGACTTTGGAACTTCCTCCAGAGTTTCTGCTTTCCCAACTGTATTGACATTCAGAAGTTTAAGTGTAATGTGAACAGATATCTCGCTGCTCACCTCCCTACATAGTATCCCTGCAACTTATGTCCCCGATAGTAGCCCCCTACATCAAAGTGGCTCTGTTCCTTGTTTGGGGTGAAAATGGAATAAAAAAATAAAAAATTTTTAATATACTTTTCTAAAATAATGATCAGATGTGATCAAAATTGTAAGATTAATTTGAATATTACTTTACAAAAGGAAATCTCATTAATTCACTCTTCGTTATTATTTACTAATTCAATGATTGTTTTCATTTTATTATCACATAATTTTAGGAATAATTTTATCTCATCAATGAAATAGTCGCTATTTACTTACATGAAAGCAGTGTTAGAAACAAGATCAGTGTTCTTAAAGAACAAATCCAAGTTTTCCTGGTCAACAAAACTGATTCCATGTAAACAACCATTAATCATAACGTTTGGTTGATTTAAAGTGAAAACTAATAAAAGGAATGTTTAGATATTTGTAAAAAAATTGCCATTTTTGCCCATTTGGGTGAAATGCATCCCATTTTCCACACCTCTAAGGGACAAAGGACAGTTTTCCGGAAAAATCAGGCTCATTCGATTGCTTGTATTCCTGTTCATATCACTTCATGTAACATTTTATGAAAATCTGAAGACAAACAAAGAATGGCACAAACATAGGTCCTTTCTGATTAACATTGCGGATGCAAAAAAAAAAAAAAAAAAAAAAAATTCAGTAAAAAGCAGAAAGATTGCATTTCACTTAATCACAGTAATTAATTGTACTCACATTTCAGCTCCTATCAAAGTGTCATATTTATTTTTGTTTATGTGAAGTGAAAATTAATTGATAGCATTCGGTGTAACAAATATCCGTATCGCCTTTAAACAATATTCCTGAAAATATCGGATAACCATTCCCAGATGGCCAGAAGACTTGAAAGGAAAGTGGTTAAATGCCCAATTAATTTTGGTAGCACTATCCAAGAAATGCTAAACATATTGAATAAATTTTGTTGCCGGCATAATGTTATCACCTTGTAGCTCTCTGTATTGTTTGGATTATTCGGACTACTATTCTCATTTTCAATGTTGTTATTATGTCATGGCTGATATAACCTCTTCTTAAAGGTGCATCTTGTCCAAGTAGGGAATCTTTCCATCTAACTTGGGAATCTGTATAGAATCTGAATGGAACCTTTTATTTAATCCATGGGATTAGCTTGTCCTTTTTTTATACAAAAAAGTTACCACTTATCAAGGCCCGGAGGTCATTCGAGGATAAGGGTTAATAAGTGTACAGTAGTCAATAAGAAAATTTCATCATTTCATGTCGAAATCTGAAGTAATTTATTGCTGTATTCTTAGTATTATTCACACTGAAGATTGAACATTCAACCTTCAGAAGACTGTTACACAACACTTATATTCATTATGCCATGGGTTCTTGTGAACAAATCTAGAATGAACTCTAGAAGTTTTAGATGTCTAGTTTTACTGGAAGAATGGGCCGATCAACAGCATGCTAAGTATTTTCTGGATGAATTCACTCAGGACCATATAGATAAGGAAGTCTCTACAAACTAGCTAAAAAGAAGATTGTTCCACTACGATCAGGAAATTAATTTAATGGCTGCCCAAAATCAAGGCTTGATGGCCAATGCTTTTAACAAAATAAGGGATCTCAATGGTGGCGACAGGTACTGGTTCTGCCACACAGAGGTAGAGAGTGTGAATCACCTGACATCCAGCTGTGTAGTTCTGCGAGGAGACGACTACTATACAATGTGACACAATAGAGCGCGTAAATATCTCTATTGGACAATCTGTAAAAAATGAATATCCAATGCAGCAGCAAGTTCTGGGGACATCGGAAAGAACAGTTGGAAATAAGTCATACACCATCCACTATGACTACGAAGTTCCCACAGCTATGTACCTAGAAAACAGAGTTATTAAACCTGGCATACTGATATGGGAAAAGGAGACAGAATCAACTTTAGTAGAAGTTAGTGTCTCCGATGATGCAGGGTTAAATCAAGGTGAGAGGGAAAAGATAACCACGGTCTTATATACGACACGAAAAGAAACTGGAATGTCCAGTAATTATAGGAGCAACTGGACTCATGAAAAAGAATTTTAAAAATCTACTTGGCAAATATACCCAGTGAACCAAAGGCAAGAGAGATTAAAATAATAGCACTTAAAAGGACGGTCAGAATCTTAAAAAGATCTCTCAGTTGAAATATGAGACAGTGAGTGAATGTTTGGCACCTGGTAAGATGTCCATCCCTAGCTTGAACAAACTGAAAATTGAAATATATATTTTTTAATTTATTTTATGACATGAAAACAGTAGTTCCAAAAATCGTAATTATCAATCCTTATCTAAAAAATTTCTTTATGCAAAATCAATTTGAATCAAATTCGCTAATCAATGCGTTCAGTCATATATTTATATAGATTTAAATCCTAATCTAAAACAATTTGTAAATCTTCTATAAAAAATGAAGACAGTTTTTCTCTCTTATATTTGAGATTAACAGTTTTATTAACAAAATGAAGACAAAACAATCTGTTTTGATAGTCAGATTAGCTAAATATTCGTACAGGTTTTTGAAAAATAAATCTTTATTTTCAATAAGTTTCATCAATTTTAATATCTAGTTTTGATCAATATTTTTTTTAGTCATAAATAAAAACAAGTGGAGATTTCACCCTCACTGTTGTAAGTATTGATACTGCTACCAAGAGGATGAGGTACTAATTTTATGACAGACAAATATTTGTATATTCAGTGGTGAAAATAGGGCTTTTCTCTGCTTTCTTTTCTTGCATTTGGCTTACAGAGGTAAGGAAGATAGACAAACCACTTTCTGTGTCTCCTTCCTTTTGTTGCATTTGGCTGACATAGGAACAGGGTAGACAGAAAGAATGCGGTTCTTCTAATTTAAAGCAATATTTGACTGTGAGAAACAAAATTAATTCAATAACTTAAATAGTTAGCATGTCATATTCAATGGCAAAGATTGTGAGTTCAAACCTCACAGGGGGGTAAGTATTAAAAGATAAAAAAATATATATTGCAAATGAAAATATTAAGCAAATTCTTTAGTTTTTCTTTGAATGTTTTTGTAATCTATGTATATTAGAGCCCGGGCGACACTAGGGAACCCTACTAGTGTTTTATAAAATATTACCTATCCAATGTTGCCCAGAAATCTTTTAGGTGTTTTTTTTTTTTTACTATGCCTTTTTTTAAGTAACGTAGCTTTAAATGTGGTTATGCAGGGTTTTTTTCTCCATATACCTAGGGGAGTACATAAACACACAAACACATGAGAACAACAGCTTATACAAAAAATGATAGAGTGAATTCTGCTATTTTATTGATAGTTTTATTTCAATGTGTAAATTTTGCTGTTACCTAATCGGTTGTTTTATTTTAATATGTAAATTTCCCCTCCATTTTAATTTAGTTAAATGGACTACAGTTGTTCGTGATTTATTTCCATTTGTTTTTCCTACCATTTGACATATTTTATTTATTGAGGTTTTTGTTGTCTTCTTTGGCAATGTCATTTTTTACACGTTTCTTTTTTATTCCTTTTGCTTGTTTTTGTTCTTTTAGCTTGTGTGTGTGTGTGTGTGTGTGTGTGTGTGTGTGTGTGTGTGTGTGTGTGTGTGCGCGCGCGCGAGGCCATTGCGTTAATTTTGTTAAGTATTTATTTATTGATTAGTGATGATCAGATTTTGTTTAAGTCTCGTCAGCTTTTATTATAGAGTTGACATTTTGGTTTCATTTCATCTGATATGGATATCTTGAAATCAAAAGGAATTAGTAATTGTTTCATCATATTGAGTGGAAATCTGCGAAGATTGATGGAGAGCATATGATTAGGTGGGTGGCTGATGTTGCTGTGGGCATTAGAGTTTCCATTAATTAGAAGAAATGAAAAAAAATCAACGATTTCTTTCCATTTTTATTATTTAAATGTTATTTTGATAAAGAGTTTTTTTTATGAAGTATGTCTTACATGTGTTTTGCTGAATAGTGGAAGACCACTAAACAACTCATCAGAAACAAATACATGTTTCTCATAAAACCTGTTTGAAAGTGTTTTATATGGAATGAAAAAGAATTTGATGAAGAAAAAAATGCAGATAAAAGGAAATGGAAATATTTAAAGTCTGTAAAAAACATAAATAAAACATTTATTGTAGTGTTAATAGGCACCCACTTCCAAAAATAATGATAATATATATATATATATATATATATATATATATATATATATATACAGAGAGAGAGAGATAGATAGAGAGAGAGAGAGAGAGAGAGAGGGGGAGGGGATCTAAAAGAAAAACATTACACATACTTTTAACTCTTCTAGTTTGTTCTTGTTTATCCCCTCCCCGGGGAACGCCATGTAGCCATGCTAGTTCAAAGATAAATTATATTTAAAAATTTAACTGTATTTATTTTTCAGCAAAGATTTTCATTGTGTATTTAAATGGCCAAGTTTATAATCAATTAGTTTGTGTGTCACAAAACGTTGATAAAACAATGTTACAAATGTAAAAAAAAAAAAACATCAGCCACAGATGTGTCGGTAGGCAATCAACTTTTGTCTATGAATTATAATCATTATTTCTATTTGCACTATTGTCCTCATCAACACTTCGGCTGCTGCACTATACGGCCTTCTTCAGCTGTATTGTTTACGTTTGTTTTAATTACACTACACATAAGTTTACATTATTTTCATTTGAACTATTGTCCTCATCAATGTCGATATTTATACTAGCTGTACTGACCCAGCATTAACCGGGATCAATTATGTTCAAATTTGCTTTGTACAAGTTTTTATGTTCATAAATACACCTTTTTTGTTAGGTCAAGTATGTAAGCTAAAATGGTAAATAAGGAACCCTTACTCTAACTAAAAAATAGAAGTCATTTCCCATAGATGATTTTTATTTTTAGGTGTTTATTGAAGAAAGTCTCAATATTAACAAATGGCGAAGTGAGATAAAGTATGCTTTTATTGAAATTGTAGCGATGTTAGTTTATTGCCAATAACACTGTACAACAATAACAAATGAAGATTGGGTAGTCAAAAATCAACGTTTAGTTCAACTTTTTAAATTCAAATCACATAAATTCAAATCATTATAAATGGACGATATTCCCTCCAGATTTCCTCAGGTGTTCATTTATGGCAATCATTTTTTTACCTGGATGCTAGCCACCAGTGGTGTGCTATAAAATTTCAAAAGGATGTTAAGCTTACTGTGTTCTAAGGGAGGGAGCAGCAAGTTTACAGAGACACTAATAGGGATGGTTGGTGTCCAGTGATGTTTCAATTCTAAACTCTATGATAACTTGAAGACTGAATTTTGTTTGCAAGTTGATGAGACTATATTGTGCAACAATGGCTTATGTTAGCTATTTCAAAAGTGATCAGAACATTATTTGTTGAACAACTGGAAATCAGCACAGAAGCTTCAATCATTTCCAAGACAATTTATATCATTTTATTTGGGTTACTATTCTCATCTTGGTTGTTATTTTCACATTTCGATTGTTGTAACCTTAGATTTTCTTCAAAGTTGTAATTAAACAGGGAATAAAATAAAAGCCCATTCCTTGAATTTGCATTTTAAAATTAAGAATTTTAACATCTTTTGTTAAAAACCTAAGTCTGATAACCCTCCAAAGAAAATTGTCTGCGCCATTTTAACAATGTTTTTCTATTTTCTTGATCTGATGAAATGATGTGGAAGAGAAGAAATCTTGAATAATTGATCAAATTGAATGAACATAAAACGTGAAATTTCAATGAAATAAAATTTGTCTTAAGCCAAACCTATAAAAATGACATTCATCAACAAATAGTCATTTGTAAAAATGGACAAGCAACTCAAAAGCTTTTATAAGTTTCCATGTTTATAAGCAATGAAAGAAAACTACTGTGAATATTTGTTTTTATTAAGTATGGATACAGATTGCTATTTTCACATTTCCAGATACTGAGTGAAGATATCTTAAACAGATTTAAAGACCAAAAATACCGATCTGAGTTAAACTCACTTCCAGCTGATGAAAGTATTGATATAAAGCTACAAAAAGAACTCATTAACTAACAAAAGAATACTGAAACCAACATCATTTTCATCAGAATGGCTATGAAGATTTCTGGCCAAAAGATCCAAATAAATATCCTCAACTTTGGCAAGAAATAAAATTATCGCCAGTGTTGTAGTGTTCAAGGTTTTGGAAGAAATCGGATTTGTAAAAATGTTAGGAGTTAGAGTTGAAGTAAGATTTTTTGATCTCTAAAAAAGTCTGAATATTGGACAATTTTAAAATAAGGAGTTGGAGTTGGAGTCAGCTGGAAAGTTCACAATTTCGAAAAAATGCACCTGAGCATGGTCAGAGGTTACATCAGCTGAAACTTTGTGAATATATAAACCAAGATGAGGACAGCAGTATGAATAATCCAAATAATTTCTCCATTTAAAAAAAAAAAAAATGCAAAATCTAATTGTTTTAACGTTAATCTAACTTTGTAATTTTCTGAGCATAAGAAGAAAAACTGAAATCATTTTATATCATGACTAGCCTGAGTGCCCAGCATTGCCCGGGTGTGTGGAGGTGTGTGTTAGTGTGTTGGATGAGGAAAAAAAAAAAAAATTAGGAGAAGTAGGCATGCTCAAACCCGTAATATGCAGGAGGAAAAGATGTCAAAAAGTGAACTGTTTTATCGATGTGCCAACCGCAATTGTGATGTCATGGTCCGTCTAAATAAGGTGTTTTATGCGACGTTGTTGATGTGAGGTTTGAATGACTTGCAAAAATGTCGATAAAAAAAGTTACCCCTCCTTGTAAAAAACAGCCCAGTTGATTGTGGAAAAATTAATGTTTTTAGCCAATTTTTGGATATTTGTCGTCCGAGACATCAAGCTTTAAAACGATACCAATTTTCTCATAGTCCGACGCATTTGTCGAAAGTTTTTGGCAGATATACAAACACACACACACATCTTGCCTTTTATATTATAGATGATATAGTATAAAAAATAGTTAGTAGGCAATTTTTTTTTTATCAAATGGATTGAAGCACCCTAAAATGAACAACGACCAAAATATTATATTTTGTCTCAACATCAGTTTTCTTTTTTAACTTCTGATTAAATTATGAACAAAATAATAAACTGTGTACTGACATTTATAACTTGGTCTTCATAGACTTTTGAATAAAATAAAAATAAAAAGGATTTTACTTACTAATAGTTTAAAACATACATAGTTTTATTTACAAAATTTTATTTAAACAAAATATATAAACAAACGAAACAACAGGTAAAAAGGAAACACATTTTTAAATGGTTGTGGAGAGATATTTTAATTTTAAAATAATTTAAAAAATATTCGTTTAAATATTAAAAAATATTTGAGTGTAGTACTACTTTTATTTCTTTATATAATTAATAATGCTGTTAAAGAACAACTTGTAAGTTATTGAAAGAAAATTTTGAAGAAAAGTTTTATTTGATACTGAATATGGATAGTGTATCGCATCATATGATGCTGAATAGAATTTACAAAGCCTCCTTTGTAATATTGTAAGTAAAAACAAGGTATTATTAATAATATTTACCATTAGCTGTTCAAAGCAAAGATGGCGATCAATTGATTTCATATTTGTTGCAAAGATAGCTTTCTTTAAAAATATTTCAAACCGGATAAAATATAGGAAGAAAATAAGAATTGTATTTTTATATGCTGTAACAACGGTAAAGAAAAGAAAATATTTTATTTTCAGTATCAAATATTATTAATGATAATGAACTATTTAAAAATAAAGAACAAAGAACTAGACGGATGGTGTAGTATTATTTTTAACTTCATCTTCTTCTATCTATATATATAAAAGCGAAAATGTGTGTATGTATGTTCGCTTTTTGTGTATGTATTCATAAAGGTCTCCTCACAACTTCTTAAAACTTTTTATATCGCGCCTAAATGATAATATCTATGACTTAACAACAGTGGTCGCCTCTCTATTTAATTTGCCTGACTTTGAAACGTTAAATATTCAACATTTTCGGATCGACACATATTACTTTCGTTTTTCGATATAAAAAAAGCGAAACTCGATTCAAATCACTGGCCCGGCCAGTGGTCTCTAGAAAGCGATTTAACATTTGGTCAATGTTGGCTTGTGTTCATATCAGACAGTTGCTTTCATTTCAAGACGAGACACCCCCCCTAATAAACAGGGAGCTGGTTTTCCCCAAAGTTAAAACAAACAAACCGGTTTATTGACCTCATTAAAACTGTCCCGCAGAAAATGTTAACTGCTGAATAGCTATTGCTTACGATCGCCGCATGTGCATTAAGCTTTTTCGTATAAAAAAAAGAAGCTAACAGACTTGCGGTAAATAAAACACTGTCCGCACTCAAAGTTCACGTCAATAACTCGTCAAAAACGGGCCCCTGTTTTTTTGTTTTTTTTCACACTTTACTATTTTCCAACTGCGCGTCAAGGCTTTGTTTTTTTTTTTAAACAACCAACGATTTATCTTTTCATTTACCCAAAAACACACACACCTACAAACACCCGGGCAACGCCGGGTACCCCCCGCTTGTCTATAATATAAATCTCACCTGCTTGTTTAAATGTATGTATGTATGAAGGTATGTTTGTATGTATGTATGTATGTCTACCTAAAACTTTCGACAGAGGCAACAAATTTTTACAAAATTGGCATCATTTTGAAGCTCGCCCCTTCAGACAACAAATATCGAAAAATTGGCCAAAAACATTAATTGCTTCATCCTCAACTGGGCACTTTTCTACAGGGAGGGTCGATTTTTCCGTTGACATTTTTTGCAAGTCATTCAACCCTCGTATTCACAACATCGCTTAAAAGGCGTTATTAAATTAATTAAATATTTTATTATTACGTCACAACCACGGTAGGCACATCGATGAGACAGTTTTTTTTTTTCTCCTCTGGTGTGTTACAGGTTCGAGCCTGTTTAGTACTCCTATTTTTTTTTTTTTGTGCCCGCAATTTTCCTTCATTTTTTTTTTTTTTTTGTGCTCGCAATTTTCCTTCCTTTTTTTTTTTGCTTAACCAACACCCTTACACACCCCTCCACTTTCTTTTCTGCCTTCGCGTCATCATGGGTTCGAGCCTGCCTGCCTGCTTGCCTACTACAACTTTTCTTTTTTTTTTTTTTGCTCAACACACACCTGCAAACATCCGGGCAACGCTGGGCACCCAGACTAGTCTTATAAAAAGGCAAGTGATCTTTCAAAAACTAGGAGATCCTCGCATTTAGAATGTTTGAATATTTATGAAACTCTTTTGTGATACCTTAATATATCCCCCTCTTCTTCGTTCTTTTTTTCATTCCTCTTCTTTTTCTTCTTTTTTGCTTTTCCATCTCCCTACTCTCCCACTTTTTCCCCCTCTTTTCTTTCTTATTTCCTTTTCACTATCCCTCATTATTGTTCTCTACTTTTTTGTTCTCCTTTTCTTTTACTTTCTCCTTTTTTCTTTTTATTCTCTTTCTCCACTCTTTCACTTTTCCATCTGTCTTCTTTTCCCCTATCCTATCTTTTTCTCCACCCTTTTGTTTTCTCTTCTCTCTTCTTTTCATCTCTCCACCTTTTAATTATAATCTTATTTTTCCCTTTCCACTAACTCTCCTCCCAATTATTCATTATGCTATTCGTCTTTTGTGACATCATCTAGTGTGTATGATGACAAGAAAGGAAACAAAGTTCACAGAATTTCATTAATATACACAAGATTATTAATGACTCTGTTGATACTGTTATATGGCAAGATTGATTTTAGTGAATTATTTAAAACGATTTTGTTCTATCATCACATTTGTCGACAATTATTGTGTAATGAAAAAGTATAAAATCGAATTTGTAATCTAGAAAGAATGATCTCATTTATTCTCTACAGTTCCTTTCTCATAGAACAGACGCTGTTAGCCTTTCTCTACTCTATCGTTTATTTTCATGAAAGGAGCTCGACTAAGCTCCAATCCCCGGTTCCTCACAACAAAACCTTGTTTTACCTAAATGAAAAAGAACTTTCTTTTATTTTTGCGTGCAGAGCTTGAGGTGTAATTTCCATTAACAGAATTTCTTTCCATCTGTGGAACATGTTACAACAGGATTACTTCCCTATAAACTATAACATGGTCATCTTCAAATCCAATGCCAACAAATACTGGTGATAAACTGTCCACAAAAATAATCAAATTTCTTTATTCTATTAATATTTTTCGTTCATTTAAAAATATTTGTCATCATCTCATTAATCCTTATCCTCAAGTAGCTTTTAGCCTTAACAAATCATGATTAATTATTAAAAAAAGGCATTCCAATACTACTTAAAAAATCAATAAGTTCATTCAATTATTATTATTATTATTATTATTATTATTATTATTATTGTTGTTGTTGTTGTTGTTGTTCTACAAATTTGCATTTCTTTCATATCACAGATGTTATAATTGAATTTAAAAATTAATTTTGTCAATAAATGTAATGTTAGTGTTTCATAAAATTAATTCTGTCAAAAAATCTAATGTCATTTTCATAAAATTAATTCTTAAAAATTGTAGCATATTTTTTATAAAATTAATTCTGTTAAAAATTGTAATGCCATTTTTTATAAAATTAATTCTGTTAAAAATTGTAATGCCATTTTTTATAAAATTAATTCTGTTAAAAATTGTAATGCCATTTTTTATAAAATTAATTCTGTTAAAAATTGTAATGCCATTTTTTATAAAATTAATTCTGTTAAAAATTGTAATGCCATTTTTTATAAAATTAATTCTGTTAAAAATTGTAGCATATTTTTTATAAAATTAATTCTTAAAAATTGTAGCATATTTTTTATAAAATTAATTCTGTTAAAAATTGTAGCATATTTTTTATAAAATTAATTCTGTTAAAAATTGTAGCATATTTTTTATAAAATTAATTGTAACGCCATTTTTTATAAAAGAATTGATGCACGAAAATGTAAATTTTCATTATAAAATGACATTAAATTTGTGTGTAAGTAACATGGTGTACTAGTGTCTCTTGCGTCTTTGATATGCATCGTGTTTGGTTCAGTAGTAAGTACAGCAGATATAAATCTTGTTTGCATTTTTATTTTCTCCAAATTTTAAACAATTATTTTAGATCCCTAGTGGGTTCAATAAATTTTTTTCTTTATACAACAATCAATGGATCGAAATTACATTTGGGATTTTTATTGGTTAAAACAGATTATTTAGAAGGTAAGGATTTTTGTTTAATAATCCTACAATTTTTACAATTTTATTCTACAATCTTGTTGATTATAGAGATTTATGACATGTCAATTCTCATCAGGGGATTTTAAGTCAAGATTTAGTAACTGAGGGATGTCCATAATTCCCCAAACCCCAAAATTATCATGAGTAATACTCCTCTCTAAAGAAGTTCTCTTAGGTTACAGGTAGTGTAGAAAATATGTAAGCAAAGAAAATACATAAAACACTAGAATTTCCTCTGCAGCCTGTAGTGAGTTTGTTGACGCAGAAGTAAAATACTCTTTATACGATAAAATCCTACGAATGTTTATGAATCAAACAACAAAAAAGACGTCAATTCATCAAATAAAGTAAGAAACATTGGCATAATTAACAACCATCATTTTTAAATATGAGAAAAACCATAACTTGAAAGTTAAATGAAAGTTCCTATGAAAAAGTTCCTATGAAAAAGTTCCTATGAAAAAGTTCCTATGAAAAAGTTCCTATGAAAAAGTTACCTATAGATTTCCACATAGTTTTAGATCAGATTTTACTTTGTCCTAGATGAGTTGCTTTCTATTAAGCTGAGGAGTCACATCTGCCCCTTATAAAAAAACAAAACATAGATGCTAGTTGACCGTTGACCGTTGAAAGGTACTGATTTTTTTTCCTTCTGGAAGACTAGCCACCCACCTTACTAGACAGAGCTGGTGGGAGGACCAGTTTAGTCACTGGTGACTAGACATGCAACAGGTAATACTGGGCTACATGGTACCAATAAAAGATGCTGAAAGCGATATAGAATTCAGACAATGGTTCTTTTCAAATGACTGAAGTAATGTTGAATCCATTCAGTACTTATTATATGAGTGAATGTTGGAGAATGCCAGGTATCGTAAATTTCACTGTTAAATTATTTTACCTAATATCTTTGGGAAAAGTGAATCAATCTTTTCTTCTAATGAGAGTACAGTAAACAAGACTCTCAAGCCTCATCACGGAAGCCTAGTTTAGAAGAAGGAAAACACTCTCAGAGGATATCCATTGTCTCTCGAGGTAAAGAAAGAGGTCAGCAGCAACAACATAATAGTAGAAGCCAAAACTGATGTTAAAATTTAATCCTCAAATGAATTTTGATCCTTAGAATTATTAAAAACTTCAAATTTTAATCTGATCCTCAAATGTAAAAAATTATGACTTAATTATTTTAAAAATACCTCTTAAAAAACACAATGGATGATGTCACTAATAAAATTGTGTGAAACATGTAAAATAACACTATCCATATGTTTCCGGCTGTCGTATTCACTGACCTTCTTCAAGAGCCATTTTTTTGTTCTGGTTCATTAAAAGCACACAATGAGAGTAGGCTATTGAAAGCGAATCAAACAGTTCAATTGAAAATTTCCAAGAGATTATCAATAGCAACAAAAGGTCAAAGAGGACAATGGTTGAAATGTTGTGAAAACTGTAGTAATAAATTATAAGTTGTCTCCCTTTATTAGAAGTCTTCACTGACATTAAACAAGGTCCAATAAAACAGTTAATAAAAGCATGAATAATATATTGTCTAACCATATTGTCTAACCACCAGAAAGGTTTTATTTTCAAGATTATGTTTACTATATATATATATATATATATTTTTTTTATATAAAATAGTTTTAATGCCTTAAAATGTTAAAAGGCCGATTTTTTTTTTGGGGGGGGGGTAGCTTTCTTACATGAGAGGCTATTTATTTGCTCCCCCACCGAGCAAATTAGGCACAAGGCCGATTTTTAAAGTGAGGAGTGAAGGGGAAATGGGGACCAACTCCCCGGGGAGTAGGGGAGTTGGATAGTGACAATTGGTATGAAGGGTTGCTCCTACATTGACCAAGGTTTGTGCATTCTTTCTCTGAACATGACTTTGAAAAAGGACAACAATTCTTGCCGAAAAAAAGATTTTACAAAGACATTGTCAAAAGCCTTCTCTTGCTGTTAAAAAAGCTACTAAAAGAGAACGTAACTACAAGTTGAAACAGAACTCATATGACAAATTGTGTGGAGAATTATTACTACTGAATTAACGAGACCAAGTTTTCAGTGAGTGCAAAAAAAAAACAACCCAACTTCTTTTCCATCTCTATAAATACAAGTAATATTGAAAAAACAACTTTGTCGTTCTAAAAAGCATGTCTTGCTAATATGTCGTATGGTTAAGAGGCATTAGCATTGGAAAAAGAAAAAAAACTCCTGCAAAAGTAAATGATAGTATATTTTATGTTATTGGCTAAAACGAGTATTCACAAAGAAAAGAAAAAAAAAAAACGTCGAATTTTAATCCGATCAAAATAAACTTTTCACTGGTTGACAGGACTGCATGTCGAAGAAGAAGAAAAAAAAAACAATTTCATTAAGCACAACAAATAAAGTGTTAATGAGATAAGGACATTCTTTTTCACACAGAGATCAAAAAGAATAACCAATATTAAATAAATGCTATAAACTCTCTTTCACAGATAAGTAACTTTTTCTTTTTAAGGAAAAAAGAGAGAAAAAATGTGTAGGATCAACAAGGAATTGAACCCAGTACCTACACGTTATGAAAATTGAAAAATAATAAACAAAATCTACTGCTTTCTGTATAACTGCAAACGCTGAATTATTTTCTCAGGAAAATTGCTACACGAGGAATTAAATATATGAAATAAATATTCGTTAAAAAACAGGAATGAATTTTGTAAAGGTTTTTTCTATAGAGTTGGTACTATAGGAAAAGTAAATCAACGAATTGGTTGTTTCTGAAAAACACTCATTTTGTCATATGAAGTCATTCCATACTGTAAAAAAAAAAATGGACGATTTTGCAAAACAAATTTTGGAAATGGTGAAATTCCAACAATGTCAACAATTAGAACTTAAAAAAAGGTTCAGAGAAGAACAACTGGTGCAGAAACAAAACGAAAAAATTCAACTGACATTTAAAAAAAACAGATGGAGGAGAAACAGTTAAATTTAATGAAATATCTCGAAGAAAAACAAGGAAGAGAAAAGAAAGAAATGAATGAACAAATATTGGAATTGAAAAAATTATATTTAGAGCAACAAAACCAGTCAGATAAAAAATGGATTTGATAACGCAGGTTTTAGTGAATAAGGACAGCGGAGAAGAAACCAGCACGGTTCCTTTAGCCTTCTTCAAGGCACTTTTCAGCATGTCTACAAACCTCTCTGCCTGACTGTTCGATCAGGGATGATAGGTTGGCGTCGTCATGTGGTTAACCTGGAAACCCTCGCAGAAGCTTTTAAAATCTGCTGAAGTGAATTGTGTCATTGTCTGACACAAGACAATCAACCACACCAGACCTAGCGTACAATTTGTGAAGAGCACTGATTGTAAAATCCGTCGTTGGACTTTACATCGAAATACCTCAGGCCATTTTGAAAAACTGTCTACCACTATTAAATAATAGTTTTCATCCAGTGGGCCTGCGTAATCTACGTGTATTCTTTGCCATGGGTGGTCCGCTTTAGGCCATGGGCTAAATTGTATTGGGAGTAGTTTTGCAGCCAATGCGCATCCCTTACACAACTTTACCGTGCCTTCTACATCAGTGTCCATACTCTTCCAGTAAACATAAGACCTCATGAGGCTCTTCATTCGCGTAGCCCCATGGTGCCCCGTATGAAAATCCTTTAGAATTTTCTTTTGTAGTGTAGTACTGGGATTACTACTCTTTCTCAGTACAACAGTACCTCATTGTACATAGAATAAGCTTCCGCCACCAATTCATCCAATTGAATTTTTTGTTTCGTTTCTTTGATAAAACTATCTTCTTCAACCTCCCTTATTATATCTTCCAAAGTGACTGGTAGTTCCTTAATCATATTACATAGTATTTGTGTATAGTCCTTTTCACTTTGTAGTGATGCTATTACTGTGTCTTCCAGCGATTCCCTTGATTTCGGGATTAATTGTGACAATCCGTCTGCATGACTTAACTTCGCAGATGTAAGAAATTTCATACTGAAATCATAATTCAGTAGAATGGTCTCCCATCTTTGCAGTCAAGTGTAAGTGGGCAGACCATTTTTAGGACCAAAGATGGTTATAAGCAGCTTATGGTCAGTTTGTAATTTAAATTTACAACCATGTAAAAATTGGTGGAATTTTGTAATACTGAATATGATCCCCAGTGCTTCCTTTTTGATTTGGGAGTAATTCTTCTCGACAGGCAGTAAAGTTATTGACGCATGGACGATCGGCTTAGTGGACCCATCAGGCATCTTGTATAGAATGCATGCCCCGATCCCATAAGAACTTACGTTAGTTGCGACAATAATCTGTTTCAGATTGAAATAAGTCAGGGATAAATCTGATGTCAATACATCTTTTAATTTCTTAAACGCTGCCTGGCACTCAGGCGTCCAGTCCCATGTTTTGTCCTTTTTAATAGTACATTCAATGGCGCACGCAATTCATGAAGGTTCTTAACAAATGTTTAATAATAGTTAGCGAGCCCTAAAAAACTCTGCAATGTAGTTACATTATGAGATTCTGGCATGTCTTTTATAGCTGTGGACCTGTCTGGATCGGGTTCCCTCCCGTCCTTATCTATGATATGACCCAGGTATTTAATTCCTTCAAAAAAAAATTTGCATTTTGCTTCCTTCAATGTGAAGCCGTATTCTTTTATTCTGTCAAACACTTGAAATACATGATCTCTATATTGTTCAACATTTTGACTACGCATAAGAATATCGTCCAGATAGCCTATTGCGGAATCCAAACCGCTTAGCAAAATATCAATTACCTGTTGGAAAATTGCAGGTGCTACTTTTATACCAAATGCTAATCTATTGAATTTATAAAGTCCTTTGTGCGTTGAGATACACAAAAGTTTTGAGCTATCTTACTCTACTGGTATTTGTAGGTACGCCTCGCTTCAATCTATTTTGGAAAAATATTTTCCACCATTTAACTTTGCGAATATTTTGCCTGGGCTTGGTAGCGGGTAGTGATGGTCCTTGAGTGCCGCATTCAATCTGGTCGAAAAGTCCGTGCATACCCTAATCTCTTTAGATTTTTTTTCACGTATACAGTGGGGGCTTCCCACCCATTATACTTAATAGGGGTTAAAATCCCAGTGTTAACTAGTCTTTCCAATTCTTTTTCAATTTTTTTCCCTTGAAGCGAACGGTACGCTCCGTGGCTTTCTGAATTGGTTTGGCTTCATCCAGCAATTCAAATCTCGCCTTTATTTTTGTGCAGCATCCAAGCTTTTCGGAGAAAACACTTGGGAAAGACTTTTTGAGATCTTTTTTGAGTTTGTCAGCTTCGACCGTTAGGTTTCGCCTTTGTGACAAAAATCACTCTCTCATTGACAAATCCCATAATTCTAATTCATGAATCCAATCGGTCCCGAATAAGTTTGTTGCGTTCCTTAGAATGAATACTTTTAGCTTTTTGTCGTTCTTTTTAGTAACACATTAATGACGACCTCATCCTCAAAATTTATTTTTTCACCAGTTACCGATCTTGCGACTTTATTCATCTTTGTCATCGTGGGCTTTCCTATTCTCTTCCACGTGTGAAAATTTATAATTGATAAATCCGACCCTGAATCGAGCTGCAGTTTTACTTCTTTATTTCTGATTCTCACCGTAACATATTTCCTTACATTCTCTGTTGGTGAAGGGTCCATTTTTGATGTTTTTACGTAGCTCTTTTTTGCTACTTTTGCTCTCCAATATGAGGCCTTGTGCCCTGCTTGCTTGCATAGGTCACATATTATTTTCCTTTGGTACTGACATGTATTGTACCCATGATGTCCTCCACATTTGCTACAAGGGGTCCTAGGATTTTGTCTATCCTGATAATTTTGTGAAGGGTTCTTTTTGCCTCTTCGTTGGTAATTGCTGGCAGGTGGGTGCCCTTTATTTTTGAAGCATATTTTTTTAATGTGAGCGGTACCTGCTTCCTCTCTGTTTCGGGAATTTTGTTTCATTGCCACGAACCGCTGGCATTCTTCAGCCAGTTTCTGAAGCGTCAAATCAGGTTCTAATTCCAATTTATTTATAGCACGACGTCTTATATCGGTGTCTTTTGTGGCTATCAAACCTTGTATGAATATTAAACACTTGAAATTGTCTGCCGTTAATGATGACAATTTGAAATCGTCACAGTGTTTAGACGCAAAAATCGTACAGTCCCGACTCTCCTTACATGTAAGATTCATGTATTTCCATCTTTTATGAAAAAGGCTTCTTTTTGGACAGTATAACTCCATTAACAGTTTGACTGCCTCGTCAAATGACAATTCGTTGTTTTTTTTGGTAAAATATAGTCCACGAATTTGTTATGTTCGGATGTACCTAACTTCCGTAGCAATAAACGAACCTTCTTTTTTTGATCCATCCATGCACTGCAATCAATCTTAAAAAGGTCTTCAAATCTTCTGAAATATGCCTCAAACGTTAGGTCTTCCTCAGGAGTATAGTGAGTCAGGTTCACCATATAACGACACCAATCTATCATCCCCAATTGAATGGTCAGGCAGGGAGGTTTGTAGATATGCTGAAAAGAGCCATGAAGAAGACTAAAGGAACACCCTCAGAAAAGACGCTTAAACAGTTTTTACAAGTTTACCGAATTATGCCAAATGAAAACTCTTGAAGATGTCTCCGGCAGAGTTAATGATCGCACAAAAAATTAGGCCAGTCTTCGAGAAACTTTTGCCAAAACAGGTGAAACTGCCAAATACTATAGTTCCTAAAAAGAGGTACTTACCTGGTGAAAAGGTATTTTTCAGGTACACAAAAATAATAGTACAATGTGGGAACTAAGAAAGCTCCAGAAAAGGTTCAGGTGGATGGTCTACATTATCGAAGGTCCAAGATTTACACACAAGAAACATTTCACCCAAATTCGGAAACATGTAACTGATGATGAAAGACAACCTCCTGCTGAACAAGAAGTAATGGACCAGATATATGACACGTTCGACTTGGTAACACCACAAGCAGTCGGACAATGCCAGTCCTCCAGGAAAAGGAAAATGACCGACCCGATAGAGATCAACCCCAGGAAAAAGAACTATACAATCATCCCAGGAGAATGAAAAGCTTGGGAGGGGGGGGGGGTACAAATCACCCCTATTTCAGAACTAAGTGGAATCAACCAATCCTACGAATACCACAGGTTTCAGAGACTAAATGGAGACATTCATACCATGCTTAACCGCATGCTACGAACACGTTCCTCTCATACCACTTTAGTGGCTCCTGTATTCTTTGTGATAAATACATATTATATTTTATACACTTTACACTACTTGTGGTTTCTTTCATTTGTAAACCCTTGCACGAGTCTACAACAGTATATCACTTCCCAATATGCTCAACCTAAGATAGGGAGCATTATAGTCATCCACATACAGTATTGTTTCGCTGTTTCACAGCTCATCAGTGCGGCTAGACAAGCAACTACCTCAAGTCAGGATTGAAATCCAACCGCCCAAACGACAGTTGGAGCTTTTAACTATTTCGCTATACGGCCGCTGCTATGCGGGTATATATATATATATATATATATATATATATATATATATATATATATATATATATATATATAAAAGTGAACGTGTGTGTGTGTGTGTGTGTGTACATTTCCCTACGCAATAACTGTCAATTTTTAGTCTACAGACTCGAAATTTGATATACAGGATACTGAGATTTGGGAAAATCGATGTGATAGGTTTTGGGCCAGAAATTTTGCGATTAAGGGGTCAAAGTTCAACGATTTGACCTTTGAGAACTCTACCAAACTCTTCCGACAATTTTGGGTCTACGCACTTGAAATTTTAGATATAGGTTCCTTGAACATGGATCTAACTTAATAATTTGATTTGAGCCCAAAACAATAAATTTTAAGAGGTCATAATAGGAGTCAAAGTTAAAAAAAAATTAACCTCTGCGGTCTCTTCCAAATTACTCAGATAATTTCTGGTCTAAATATTTGAAATTTTACATAAAGGGTATTCAGAGATAGGACAAGCTTTTTCATCCGTTTGGGTCGAAAATTTTTAGTTACCAATATATAAATGCATGTATGTATGTATGTTTGCATGTCTGCCTTAAACTTTCAATAGAGGCGACGGATTTTACCAAGATCAGTATCGTTTTAAAGTTCAACCTTTCATACGACAAATATCGAAAAATTGGTTAAAAACATTAATATCTTCCCCTTCAACTAGGCACTTTTCTACAGGGGGGAGGGGTCACTTTTTTCACCGATATTTTTTAAAGTTATCCTCTACTTTAGATTGTCTAGCCTTAATTTTAAAAAATGGTCGTAACAGCATAAACGTTAGGTTTTACCCCGTTCTTTTCCTCCTTTGCGGTACAGGTTCGAGTCTGCCTTTCTATTACCACTTTTTTTTTTTTTGCTCAACATACACATCCAAACACCCAGGCAACGCCGGTCGTCCGCCTTTTGGAAGATCTTGTTTTTAATCCTTCTGGGAGACTAGCTACCCTCCTCACCAAACAAGTCTGGTGGGGGAACCAGTTTAGTCGCCAATGATCCGATCATAAGACAGTTAGTACTGGTTTACATGCTACCAGTAGTACATGACATGACTATGCGAAACGATATAAGAAGCAAAAAAAGAATAGTATGAGAATAATTCAAACGTTAAATGTTAACATTCTCTAAATTGCATCATTTATCTGAAAGAGTCTCGCATTCCCCGCAATCTCAAGTTATTGCATTACAAGAGACATTTTCTAGGCTTCATTTCTTTAATTGCAATTGTTGCACGCTGCTGCCAGTGTTAGAGGATGTCACCTGTTTCCATGGTACAACACGGCATTAAGTTTCAAATTAATCAACTTCAGATGATCAGAAGATTGAACATTGTTGACAATCAAAATGCATTCTCTGATATAGCATCAATGGATCAAATTACATGTTGCTACTTTCATTAGAAATAAATTCCCCCATCCTTACCCCCAGGATGGAATGAGGAGCTAAACAGTTCAACTATGCACACTTATACTCTGGTCCTTGAATAATGAAATATTAATCTGTGTATTAATAAAACTACCAGACAAAATCTTCTGTGTATGTATTTGATTCTCACATCTATGTAACTGTGATAAATACACATTGAATTATTTTTTTTCTTTACTATTCGTGGAATATTCATTCTAATAAAAAATTAAAACGAATTTTCAAAATCTTATTTAAAAAATTATAAATATGACTATTTTTTATCATTTTTCTCAAAACCATTCGAAATCTAAAAGTCATTTGAAAGCGTTTAAACTGTCGAATAGAGAGTTATTTCTGGCTTTAAAATTCTTAGCAAAGCTGTATGTATTAAAGAATTAAACGTTTTGGAAACTATTTACACGTTAGCATAGCAAAAGTAGTTACAGTTTTATCACAATTTGGTTCAATTAATAATTTAATCACCAACCGACATCAGATATTGAAATTTAATTTTCAAATATTCTATTTAAAAAAAAATTATTATATTAAAAAATAATGAAATATATTTTTTTAAAAAGTGAAATTACTTTCATGATTCCTGAGCAACAGCAACACTAAATAGATACAATTACTTTATGAATAAAGATTTCTTTTCATAAATTTTGCCACAAAAACTGATTAAATAGAAAAGAGTTATATTGAAAAACTAAAAGCTAAAAAAGTAAAATGACATGTGCGAAAATGGTCGCTTTCTATGCCTAAAGCTAAATAACTCGAATGTCCTCGATCAAATTACACAATTTCACTTGTGCTGTTCCATCAATTCAAAGTCTAAAGTTACAAACATGGCTATCGACAGTTTGAAGGTGACATTTTAGAATTTATCAAATTGATTCTCAAAGTCATCCATACCATGATACACTACAAAACATATAAGAACGATAAAGAAACAAAATTAACATTTCAATCATAAAAGATCTAAAACAATTTTTTTTCTCAAAATAATTTAACTGGTGCTCATGTTTGATTATAAAACTAAAAACTATTTTTTTAAAGTATGTTTCATATTACAGAAAAAAATTGTTGGGGTTGTTTTTTCCCTAATGTATGGAGTCCCATATCAGTCATGTTTATGATATTCATTTGTCCACTATTTTTTTTCCATGCCAGCTCTGTAAAATATGACCAATAAAATAAATTAAAAACTCAGTTGAAGAAAGAAAAAAAAATAAAGAAATTTATCCAAGATGCATTTGTAGTGTTGAATATAAAGGGTAGATTTTCCACATTTCATCTAAAAATTGAATATAATAGATTTTACAAACAGAAAAGTTCTCTTTACTATTTATTTTAATTTAGATAAAAAAAAAGTAGATAATACCCAAATTGAAAAAAAAAGTAATAACAACGACTAATTACAATGTAACATAGTACATGCAATATGAGTATAGGTAAAAAAAAAAAAATCACCCCAGTACATTAGGTTTATGGCAAAAGATCATCTTAGATTGTCTTATTTGACAAATAGCCAAGTGGATATTTTATCTTGTAACAAAGTGACACAAGATATCTAAAAAGGCATTAAATACTGAAGGAGTGGATTGAATAAAAGGTTCAATTTGAACTTGTCAGAACGTTGAAGACTATGACAAAATGTACATAAAGAAGGGCAAAGAGTATAACGGCCAAAACGTTGTGAAAAATAGCAACAAGATAACGAAAACAGCCCCCCCCCACAGCTTATGTTATGAATTAATTCAATAAACGAAGCAATTTTTTGTATATTTCTTATAAGCAAACAATTCTCAACATAGTTTTGGTTTATTGTTATTCTTAAATCTTTTTTTTTCTTCAAAATTTACCAACACAGTTTTTTAATCAAACGTTTTTGTAAGTAGATAAACACACAACAGATATGTGCGTGTTATGTAAAATACTGCTTTTTGGTTGGCACTCCTGTTTGTGTAGGTAATACTTTTGTAAAAAGAAACCGTCTTCAGCTGATATCACTTTAACCATAGATACGGGCAAAATGATTGCCGATGCTCAAAATGTATAAACATTTTGACCCCTTACTTTACTTAAAAAAAAAAAATCACACAAAAAAAAACAGGAAATTAACCAATGTTAATGAAATTTTCAGTATTTATCAAATAATGATCGCGGAATATAATGAACTAATTATTTTTTATTTAAATCTTAGTGGAAATGTATTATTTTGTTTAAACAAAAAATACCTTCACTAAAGTTATGGTTTTCAGTAGTAAATAAAAAACGCAAGAATTTATTTTTGCTTTTTTTTATATATAAATAAAGCATCGTAATTTGTAACAATAAAAATAAAATAAAATAATTTTTATAGGAACATTACGAAAAAAGCCCCTAAATCCGTATTAATGAATTCTATATAACTGGAAGAAAAATTAATTTCTCGAACTACCGATATTACCATTGAATTAAGCATTGCTTATTTCATATTTTTACACAAAAAAATTATAATTGCAAAAAATATTTCTACTTTTTTTTTTAAATTACAGTTTTCGCATAATTTTTATATGCAAGATTTTAATAATTTTCTTGCTCGCAAGAATGTGAAACTTTCGGCATAACATATTTTTTATATAATATTGAACAATAATTTAAAAAAAAAATTAATTTAAAAACAAGAACATAAAAAAATTATTAAATTAAAAAATGCAAAAATTAATACAAATGTTCAGAAAAGAAATGTACGGATGCGCGACTGGAAAAAAAAAAAAAGAACTTTGTCCCTTTTAATGACATGGTGTCATTTTCACAGTCTTTCGACTGGCTGAAATTTTGGGCGTTCGTAATTTTCGTGTTTACAAAATTTTAGTTTGTTGCGTTTTGTGAACGCCATAATCTCTCAGTTTTTGGACTAATCAATTTATGTTTTGTAAAAACAAGTTTTTTTAAAAAATTTAATTCAACATCTTAGGACTTTACTAATTATCTTTGAAATAGACCAAAAAAACTGGGTCTATTTCAAATATTTATCTTTTAAAGGATTTTTACAATTAATTCATTTAACTTCAAAATTTAGCTGAATTGGGTAGCTCGCCGTGAAAACATTTTTCATAACTTTTTTTTTTTACGTGTACAAATATTTTTTTCCTTTTGGAAATTAAGTTTAGTCCGTAATCTTTCAAATACAATGAAAAAGTAGTCGGAAACCTACAAAAAAATTATGATAAATCGGCTTTCAAAACTAGGTCCCCATTTTTGTCCACCTATTTTTGCCCGTACCTATTTAACCAACTCAACTAATAAGACTAAAACGAAGGTTGAATTTGTACAGATAAATTACATCTCTATTAATTTTATTAATATTAATAGTAATTAATAGTATTAATGCTGAGTCCCTCAGGCGTCCATCCTGGGCCCAACTCTCTTCCTTATCTATATTAATGATCTTCCAAATCACATCCTTACGTCATTCGTAGACATCTATGCTGATGACACTACTATCTATGGTAGCACATCTAAGACAGTAAACAACCAAGTTCTCTCTGATTCTCCCTCCTCTGATCTTGAGCAAGTGGTACAATGGGGAAAAAGGTGGCTTGTTACTTTTAATGTATCTAAAACCAAGCTTTTATCTTTACATCATCAATGCTCTGATCCACATCTGGCATCAATTGAAATGAATGGCTCTCGTTTTGGGGAGGCCTCATGTTTTGACAAGCTTCTGGGCTTGACCTTTACTCCTGATCTTTAATGGAACACATACATTAAATCTGTTGCCAAGGCCGCTGGAAAAAATGGTGGGATCCTTCTATCGATCCAGTAGATATCTCACTGCTGATGCAATTCTCTATCTATATAAGAGCCAGGTATGTCTAAGGATGGAGTACTGTTGCCACATCTGGGCAGGAGCTGCTAGAAAGGACTTGTCCTGCCTTGATAGAGTTCAAAATAAACCTCGTAGCCTTGTGGGGGGTGTTCTTTTCTCTTCCCTACAACCTCTTTTTCACAGAAGAGATGTTGTGAGTTTGTCTCTGCTTTATCGTTATTTTCATGGCAAGTGCTCGGCTGAGCTCCATTCGATGGTCCCCCCCTCGCCAAACTTTCACAAGAAACACCCGTTTAGCAGAAAACATTATCACTAGTTTCCCCCACTCTTTATCTGTGCCTAAACCTAAGCGTGAGCAAAGCTTCTTTCTTATAACTGCACGCCTATGGAATTGTCTTTCGTTTTCCTGCTTTCCAGCTGAGTACAATATGGTTGTCTTCAAGTCTAATGTAAACAAGTTTTTGATGAACTGTTCCATATAAGTTAACAAATTTACCGAATCTCCATTACTAACGGTTACTATATTGTCCAATTTCTACTGTACACTCTTTAACCCTTATCCTCGAGTGGCCTCTTGGCCTTGATAAGTTGTGATACCTATGTAAAAAAAAAAAAAAAATCTCTGCTTTGTAGATGATATATGTTTGTTATATTTTCATTAGAGTTGGTTAAACTGATATCATCTCGAGACCCCCCCCTTTTTTTGCAATTCTGTACGAGTTTCTTTTTCTTTGCGAATTTTCCTGTTGCCAATCCAAAATTGAATAAATAACAATTGATTAAAGAAGCATATTATCTATGCAAATAAGAAGTCAAGCAATAGCCGCATTATGCACAACGTATTGTTGGAAATAAAATTAATTTGTCATTAAGGATCAAGTAAAGAATAGATACCCTGTAGCAGAAAACAATGACTAGTGACGACCAGCGCACATTTCAAGTGACACCGGTGATTCGACCTTGACATTGGCACAAGCACATGGCGTTGGTTATTTGTAAACACGTCAAATAGCAGACATGGTCGAATATTCGCAAGCAAGATTTTTTAAAAATATATTTACAAAACTTTTGAATATTTAAAAGAAAAATATATATTTACAAAACATTTTTTTAAGTAAGTAAAAAAACGAACGTATTTAAATAAAATATTTAAACAAAGAGAAATTTTTTTTAAATTTTTATAACTTATGAATATAACGTTGGTGTTGAAAATTCAAGTTTTTAAAATAAATAAATATTTTATCAAAAAAAAACCCCACATTGTATACTTGGCTTAAATTTTTGTCGTTTTTTTTTTTGTTTTTAATATTATTCACATATCAAGAAATATTTCAAGAGTGAGTCTATATTTTTTTCATTAATTTGTTTACTTGATCGCATACTACCTGATTTTATAAGCTCGTTATCGCCTTGCAAAGTTCACTAATTGAAATACTTGAAACCAAAATGCTAATAGACATTTCATTCATAAGTTGGTTGTAAACACATAAAAAACACTTTCACAGTTATAGCTTTAAATAGATATTAACATTTTGTTAAATTTTTTATACAAATTTATTTATGTATTATTTGAATTATTGTTCTTATCTTGCACAACGTTAGATTTAAATAACATTTGTGATATTTCGAAATTTCCATCAAAATGGGTTAGTATTGTTTGCACCAATCATACAAAAATGATAAATGAAAAAATTGTGTTTATTCAGATTAGCCTACCTAGCGTTACACAATAAATAGAATTTCTTTTTTTTTTGTATTAAGCAAATACTTAGATGTTCTTATTGAAAGTTATAAATTTTATTTACAGTTCAATTAGTGAAAAAAAAAGAAAAAGAAAGTTAAACTTATAACATGTGACTTCCTCCGTTGCTGATATTCACAACATTTTTGAATTACAAGTGATTTTTTTATTTATTTAACAAATCTTTAATTATCAATAAAGATGAAATGCTATCAGCCATGGAAACAATGATGTCATGTTGGGCTTACACTCTGACCAGATTCAGTCAGGTTGAAATGTAGATTTCGCCACAATTTTACGATGTCTCACACAAAAACTTCTGTTACTCTTAAAAAACGACAATACTGTTGAAAAAATGGAATCAAGATCTCTGGAAAAGACTGAGAAGATTACTTAAAAGATGATTCGATTCTCTAAACTAACGAACTGATTTGAATACTGCCTTCAGTGATAATAATTGCACATGCCTGTTGAGGCATTGCTTCAACATGCATGCTGTCTCTGCAAAAAAAAACAAAAAACAAAACAGGATATTTTGCAGATGATATTTATACAATCAGTTATTTTCAGATATCTGGGACAGCAAAGTTAGTCATGGCCGGTTATTTATTTGGGGTTCAATATAAATGGGCATAATTCACCATTTGGCATTTTTTAGCCTAATGCTTTTCAGATTATGGTTCATGGGAAAGTTTGTGTGTGTGTGTGTGTGTGTGTGTGTGTGTGTGTGTGTGTGTGTGTGTGTGTGTGTGTGTGAAACATTGTTTCAATTATTTGTGTTTATTGCAATTTTGGAAAAAATTACTTGCTTTAGTTGAGGTTTACTGTTTCAACAAAACCCTAAAAAAATTTTGGCTTTCTGTGGGTCCCCTTTGCTATGCCAGGGAAGTCAGGCATAAGCAGAACCTTGATCAAGTTTTATTTCCACCACCAAGCGTTTAGTGGAGTTAAGTTTTATTTATATCAATATTCAATTTCATCATCACTATCTTTTTTTAAGTATTCTTAAATATTTTGTCATAATTCTTCAAGTCTGTGATTTCGATGTCATATAAAAATAGTTATATGAGAGCAATGCCCCCTATTTTTTATTCCACCCAAATGAATCAGAGAGGATTATAAATGGCATTGTTATTATGACTGAAGTTTTGCATTCATGACTTGAAAGTTTTTTTTCTCTATTGCGGATATTGACAGTGTGAGACTCTTAGAAAGCGATCACTGTCATGAACATGCATCAAAAGCAGATATGTGTCATTGAATTTCTGGCAAAAGTGTATTAAGAATGGTGCTACCTATGTAGAAAAATAAATTCTGAAGCATAAAAGGTCGCTCGTTTTAATGGTACCACTCTCGTCTTCATAGCACTTCAACTTTTTCAGTTAAAAAATAGGAGGCATTACTTTGTTAACAAGCCTCGTATTAATGAAAGCATCAATCATGAAGGAGTGACTTGATTTGTGCTAGACGTGAAGACATAATCTTTGAATTCACTTCTTTTTAATAATGAACTCAACGGATGTAAACAGCTGATAATAATAACCATGAAGCAAAAAAAAAAAAAAAAGATATCTTTTTTCCTTCTAATATATTTCTAAAGTATTTCCACTCAATTTCAAATAACTCAAAACACATGTTTACTTGAAGACTGAGATCACAAGGAAAGAGTAGAAAAAAAAGCGAGAAGTAAGAGGGGCAGAAAATGGCTGCTTTTTTTTTTTTTAAACACAATGTGGTTTTCATAAGTCATTTTTAGTATATCTTCCACTAAAATACTACCTGTAAGAAATTACAGGATTTATTTTTTGCATAAACCAGCATTTCTGGCTAATAACATTAGAATATCTGAACACTGCCTACGATCATAGCGTAATATCTGTGCGCACTTCTACGATTACTAACATACTTAAAAAATACATATCAAAGTATATTCAAGAAACAAGAATAAGATTCTACATTATTTTTCAAAATAAAAAACGAGAGGTAACTAAATTTTTTAAATTTATTTCTCAGCATATGGAAAATACAACAATCATTTTTGACCATGCATTGTAGCAAAATGATTCTTGTATAGCTCCTTACTCACAAACTCAATTCAATACATTTCAAAACGGGTGTCATGAAGAAAGAAGCCAGCTTTCATATTTTTACAAAATTTTATTTGTGGTTACTTTAGCGAGATTATTTTGAGAAATAATTAAACTGTAAAATAATGGCCAAATTGGTTTGTTATGAAACATCCAAGCTTTTAGTGACTTCTTTTGTATTTTCTATTAATAGAAATAATATAGGACCGCTTTTCTTAAGTGATTGTTAGTTTAAATAATAAAAATTAATTGTAATTTTTTCTTTATAGGTCTTTATATTGTGTATTTGAAATAATATTTTGGGTTAATATACTCTGTGGCTCTATAAAATTGTGTTTTTTTTATATATGGTTCTACAAATAAACAGTTTTCCCTACTAAAAACAATAACTACTCTATGAATAAAAAGTTTTCCCTGTGCTAAGCAATAACCATTCTTGAATTGATTAGAGATGGATTCTAATGATCTTACCCTGATTGAATATTTTACTTTTTTGTTATTTCAGATGATTTTTGTTGATTGCTAGCTTTAATTTCTTGAATTTGGAACAATACACGTTCAAATGAATTATTTCTCTGACAGAAGATCATATTCTCTTCTGATCATTCTCATTTACTGAAAGTGGAGAGTTAGCTGGGAAAAATATGACTCATGAGACACATGACTTAATTCAAAGCAGAAAAGAAAACTATTAACATATACAGATTTTTTTTCTTTGTTGATTATTATTTATTTATAAACCTGCGCTTATGTGAATCTTGAGTATTAAAATAAAATTGTAGATCTCTACAAATGAGTTAGGAATTTGACTTATCAACAATAGTTTGAAATTGTGATTGATGATGACATAACAAAAAAAAACATGAAAATTGATAAATTTTACAAAAAATCTCTTTAAACTTAGCCACTTTTTTCACCTAGATTCATTGTAGTTCATTCAAACAAACTATGGAATTTTTAATGACAAATTTAAAACATTGTGGATCCACCGATGTACTAATTTGCATAATGCATGGATAAAATAGCAAACTTAATCATATACAATGTATCGTTCTTCAGCATTAAATGTAGAATTTTGAACGGTTAAACAAATGCAATCATTTTTACAATCCCAGATTTCTTCAGGCCACAAACATCATTTTATGTTAATATTTGTGCATATTTTTCCCTTTTAGGTCAAACCCTCATCCTTCAAAAAAGAGTTTTAGTTTTAATTCATATATCTATTTGATGATGACCTGTGCGATGGAAACACGATTGTATTTATGTAACCATTCAAAATTATAAATTTATAATAAAACAGTTATAATTATTTATTTATCTACCTCTAAGAGGTGAAGAGGTGGGTAGTTTATTGGAAGCACTGCTGTTAAACATGTTTATGGGTGTTTATGAAGACTGTTAGCAAACCAGAAAAATCTGAATGATGAAAATGTATGAACAAAAGCAAACAAAGAAAAAATTTATTTATTTTTCAAAAGATCTTTCACATATCGAATCAGTAAATACAAGACTTCCTGATAACCGTTAATAAATATCCAAGATATTATATATATATATATATATATATATATATATGTATATATGTATATATACACAAGGCGGCCCACTTAATTGTAACCCAGAAAATGTAGTAGAGAGGAGGAACATTCTTTTATTGTTTAAATTACCTGTAGCATTGTAAAAGATGCTGGAAGTGCTCTCCGTTGACATCTATGCATTTCAACGTTTGCAGATACTGCCGGTAGATCTTCTCTGATGATTCTCCTTATAGCGCTGGTAATGTTCTCCTTTAGTTGGTCTAGATTGTGCGGATTATTTGCATGAACTTTTTCTTTTAAAGTCCCCCCAAAGATAAAAGTCACATGATGACATGTCCGGGGAACGTGGTAGCCGTAACCCTTTGCTGATTGTTCTCTCATCCATAAACATGTGATGAACTCATGTCAGTGATCTGTGAGACACGTGGCATGTGGCGTCATCTTGTTCGAAAAAGAATTGCATTTTGTTTTGTGGTGTCAGTTGGTCAGTAAGAGAAAGATTAGAGAAATTGGGCTACTTTTCATATGGGTCACCTCATATATATATATATATATATATATATATATATATATATATATATATATATATATATATATAAGCACGAGGACTCCATGTTGCCTAGGTTTGAACAAAGAACTTTATATCATTTGCCATCAAACGCAATGCCACATTATGTTTTGTATTCTTATGCTTCACATTTTATAATATTCAATTTTTAGAGTGGAGTCCAAGCATTTTCCGGGAATTATTGAGGGCCCCTGCGTACTTTAGCTACAAGTCCTGAATTCTATATTCTATTATGTTTTAGTTCCAGAATTTTCCAATTATAAATAAAATAAAAGAAAAGAAAATGTTGTGGTTTCTTCTTGTCGACGTCAGGTGTGAACACAAACACTCAACATTATTGTACCTCCTTTGATCCAAATGAAATATACTTATCCAAATAACCTAGCTAACAGAGTTTCAGATGATGATGGTGAGTCTATCTTCAAAACCCTAGCACATACAGGATAAATATTTAATTTTGTTTCAACATAAACATCTGATTTTAATCCAAGTATGTTTTTTTTATTTATATTTGTCATCGATTTTATCTGAATCAATATTTTCATGGTGTTTATTGATTTTTAGAGAATGTTGTAAGATTAGTAATCAAAATTTTTGTCAATTGTCTTGCATTACTTCATATTTCAAGCGTTTTGATTGGCTAATTAAAATAGATTTACCTAATTACCCCATTTGTTCCAAAGAGAGATAAATTGTTCTCATTTCATCATCCATGTTACAAGTGTTTATTTATCTTAATCTTGTAATAATATATCAAAATATGTAATATTAAAACTAATTTAAAAAAATAATAATTCTACAGTAATAAGCTAAATATCTAAACAAAATTATATTTATCGATCCTAACAGACATTGACTACACTGACCCATGATCTAATGGTTAAGGGCATTAGTTAATTAGTTCTAAGTCATGATCTTCTAGAGGTTAATGACAAGAATAACTAAGGATAACATAAATGAACACTTTTAATCAACCATGAACATCCATTGATTAAATATGTGGTTCAGTTCAAAATTTTGTTCAGAACCAGCGTCAATAGCGATGATTCGTGAAGAGTGCCACAGCTGGTCAATAATGACCATTTCGTGAGAGAGAGAGAGAGAGAGAGAGAGAGAGAGAGAGAGAGAGAGAGAGAGAGAGAGAGAGATTGAATTTCTCTGACTACCCCAGTGAGTCCATTGGTATAATTAAATCTTACCATTGAATTAACCTTAACGTGTGACTTAACAGTCGAGGGAATTGGTTAAGCGGTCGCTGCTTGTTTTTGTTTTTCAATTAACGACTAGAATCTTTTTACAGACAGCATTTTCTCAAAAGAGTGGGGCAAGCAGACGTTAATAATCAGTTTTTTAAATTTAATAAATGAAATTCATTTTCTCAATGAAGATAAACACTACTACTACTACTACTACTACTACTACAACTAATTATTTGGTGTAATTTAATTTTTTTAAATATATTTTTCATTCAACTTTCAAACTGGATCTGCTTTGTTTTATCAACTCTCGCCTCCCACCCCCCAAATATACTGACCAAACCCCTCACCTCTGTTAATTACCACACAACATTTGAATCATTTTTTAATAGAAAACTGACCTTTCAACATATTTTTCATTCCACATATTGTAAATATCTATTTTTCATTCCTCATCACAATTTGTTTGAAAAATGGAATTTTTATTATATCTAAACATACTGACACAAATGTACGGACCATTAACTATTCATGTTACATTAATGCATTAAAGCAATCAGATCTGCCAGTGTTAACTGCCTCTGAACTCCAGGTGAAATGGAACCAAGCTTGTTGAAGGAGTGTGGCCACAAATGGATAGACTCAGCAATACTGTACAGGCCTACAAAATTTTTGTCTTATCTTTCTTGTCAGAAAATATTCTACAGTGTCACTTCTTGTTAAATATAATATAGTTAAAAAAGAAAGTCCAAGACAATACAAGATACAGGGAAGACCAAAAACAAGAATGTCAGACAACATGAAAGACATCACGGACATTAGCATGGCTGAGTTGCTCAGAATGACGCAGAATGAGTTTGTCACTTTCGTCGTCTGTGGAAATAGTTGAAAAGAAAAGCATGTGTGTTAATCTGACTCAAACGTTCAGTATTTTCGAAATCATTATGATGTTGCATTTTAAAACTTGTTCCTTGTTTGTCCATTTCACATATATTTTCATCGTTTAGTGCTTAGAAAATTAATATCTTATGTTGATTCTTACTTTCCAATATGGAAACAACCTTAACAAAAATTGTATTTCGAATAAAATTGTATCCCACTTGAAGTATTTTATAATGATGACATGTTTCATTTATAATGATGACATGTTTCATTTATAATGATGACATGTTTCATTTATAATGATGACATGTTTCATTTATAATGATGACATGTTTCATTTATAATGATGACATGTTTCATTTATAATGATGACATGTTTCATTTATAATGATGACATGTTTCATTTATAATGATGACATGTTTCATTTATAATGATGACATGTTTCATTTATAATGATGACATGTTTCATTTATAATGATGACATGTTTCATTTATAATGATGACATGTTTCATTTATAATGATGACATGTTTCATTTATAATGATGACATGTTTCAATTATAATGATGACATGTTTCATTTATAATGATGACATGTTTCATTTATAATGATGACATGTTTCCAATGATGACCAACATACAGCAGCAGCATGTTACATGGAATAAGGCTTTTGTTTATCACATAAGCAAATTGTTGTATATAGTTTATAGTGAATCACTAAAATCTTGGCATCTACTTTTTCATCTGTTGGAAATTCCATTACTTAAATACATTGTTTAATCCCAGGAAGAACCCAGCCAGGACAGCTAGTAAAATAATATAATTAATTGAATAAAAATTGGATGAGGCAGTGACTTTGGTTTGTTTACAAAAAGAGTAGTTTCCTCCTAGTGCTCCCTCCTCTCTATTGTATGTTTTGTACAGGCTTACTGCTGGCACTAAAATTAACTAAGATAATTAAGTTTTTTGAATGTGAAAGAGATAAGAGTTTGTTAATCGCCTTCTTCTACATTGTATTCTGTAATTCATCATCTGATCGGAAATATCATTCAACACAAATTTTACATAGAGTTCCATATATATTAGAAGAGTAGTTTTCTCCAGAAACGACGACTACCATTACTTCTAACAATATTGGTCACCAATTTGTAGGTTTTGTGAATACTTTCAAGAGATTAGATAGGCCTACAAACTTAATACACTTGGTTTTTATCTGTTCAGGTACTCTCTTATACCGGAAGGATGATTAAAGTTGATTAGATTCTTTCTTCAAGTTCACCATCAGGAAAGGACCTTAACATGCTTAGGCACTTATGCAGAACACAGACCGCGCTGGAACAACGGTGTTATGTAGAAATCCATTCTTTATTGTTCTGTATCTTTATCATTAATAAACTAACGCACCGCAAAAATTGGATCCAACTTGAAAAATTAAATCCCCCCAGAAATGTAGGATATAACGGGCCAACTTACCAAAGTATAGCTGCCCCCGGTGAATGGGGGAGGGGACGATGGTCTTCTAATTTCCAAAACGAACGATTGCTTTCCAGCTATGGTAACAGATGGCAGTTCTTTTATTTCTTTTTTTATGGCGGCTTCAAATAACCGAAAGTTTTAGACCAATCAGAAAAAAGGTTAATTATTCTATTTATTTTTTCCTTTAAAGTTTATTATCATTTATATATATCGATACATCTTTATTTTTAGTTTATATTTAATAAAAATATCAGAAATACGACACCACATATTAACAGGTTTCATTCACTACCAAATAGGTATGACATCATATCATTAGGACGAAATAAAGTGCTTGTTCTTATTGGTCAAATAATGAAAGAAGCTCAAACAGAAAATAAGATTTAAAAAATCAAGAACAATATAAATTTAAACTTCTTATTTTAGTTTTATTAATTAAAAAAAAGAGCAAATAAAATAGTTTTACTTAGCATAATCTTCTTTTGCTGGATTAAAAAATAAATACTTTTTCGAGTTCATAAAGTAAATATTTTTTGTTTTTAATCTTACCACACTGTTTATCAACAATTTACTAACTATTGTAAACTTTTTACATAATAAAAAAGTTATTATAATGAATAATGAAAATATAAAGGTATAAATAAAAAAAATATATAAAACAAAAATAAATATAAAAATATAAAATATATATATATATCTGCATGTGCATGCCTATAACCAAAACTATGTCACAGTTGTCAACGATATTACTTTATATTCTTACATTTTTCCATGACCAGGTTGTTACAGGTTAGCCACCTGTTAATGAAACAACTGCAATGGGAAAATTCACAATGGAATAAAAGAAAGTTATGTAAAAAATTTGAGTTTTAGCAAAATTTTATACTATATAAAATAGATGCATTGAGCTTTATTCTTATTTAATAATGATTCAGTTTTTTCCATAATAGCTTTAACACATTAAATAAAAACGGTATACGGATTTCAATATGAATCAATAAAATTTCTAAAATAAACATTCATTATGTATATATATATATATATATATATATATATATATATATATATATAAAAGTGAAAGCGTCTGTCTGTCTGTCTGTGTACATTTCCCTACACAATAACTCTCTCAATTCTTTAGTCTACAGACTCGAAATTTGATATACAGGGTATTGAGATTTGGGAAAATCTTTGTAATCCGTTTTCGGCCAGAAATTTGACTGTTAAGGGGTCAAAGTTGAACGATTTGACCTTTGAGAACTCTACCAAACTCCTCCTACAATTTTGGGTATAAACAATTGAAATTTTAGATATAGATTCCTTGGACATGGATCTAACTTAATAACTTGATTTGAGCCCAAAACAATAAATGTTAAGGGGTCATAATAGGGGTCAAAGTTAAAAAAAAATTTACCTGTGTAGTCTCTACCAAATTACTCAGACAATTTCTGGTCTAAACATTTGAAATTTTACATAAAGGGTATTCAGAGATAGGGCAAGCTTTTTAATCGTTTGGGTCGGAAATTTGAGCTACGAATATATAAATGTATGTATGTTTGCATGTCTGCCTAAAACTTTAGACAGAGGTGACGGATTTTCACAAGATCAGTATTGTTTTGAAGCTCGACCCTTCAGACAACAAATACCGAAAAATTGGATAAAAACATTAATTTCTTCCCCCTCAACTGGGCACTTTTCTACAGGGAGGGGTCGCTTTTTTCACTGATATTTTTGAAAGGCATCCCCTCTTTTCGATTGTCTAGCCTTAATTTAAACCTACGTCACTTCTGGTTTGGTGGTGGTCATAACAGCAAAGACGTCACGTTTTTTCCCCGTTCTTTTCCTCCTTCGTGGTACGGGTTCAAGCCTGGCTTCCTACTACCACTTTTTTTGTTTTTTTGCTCAACACACACCTCCAAACACCCAGGCAATGCCGGGAACCCATGCTAGTATATATATATATATAATTGTATAAGTCAACTGAATTAAAGGAATAAATTATAAGATGGTCAACATCACGGATTTTGGAATATAACATTTTTTCATTTATTCTCTATATTGCTCTGTAATTACATTGAGCTTCTTAAATAAGGATTGATATATATTATTGTTGGAGACGCCCCTCCATGGGCTTAATGGACTATCTGGTAATGTCACTTCCGGTAAAGAGTACCGGTGCCCGGAGTCAGAGATTGGTACGCAGCCAAAGAGGTCATGCGCAAACACCCAACAGTTGAGGAATGGTATTGCTCAACCCGCCTTGCCTGTAATATATGTGAATACATGTTTGTTTCTAAAAGTCCTGCATTCCTTTCGTCTTTATTACCATTTAACACCATAACAATTATAAGAAAATATATTTCTACAGAAATATATATATATATATATATATATATATATATATATATATATATATATATATATATATATATGGGTTAATCATTTATGTGAAACATACTTGGTTTGTACGTACCAATTGTTAATGGCTTGATAGATATTTCTCACAAAGTTTTTTATAATGAAAAAAATTTTTTTTTATATATAAATTTTGTAAATAAAGTGTAATTTCATAATTCTCCAAGTTCCAAATGTTACGTTGTCTCAGTTTATCATTCATTACTTTTCAAAACGTATCCATTACACTATTCTTTCATATTGCGACTAACAAGTTTGCAAAATTATGTTATTGCTGCATATTTAATCATGTACTCATCAGATGTTTAACTTAAAAAACATATAGAAAGACTATTTTGGACAGCTTACATGGTTCATGTAACTGACACGCCCTGTCTTTCCTTCTCATTTTGAAGATTATGGTCAAACAGCTGGTCGCAATATGAAACAATATTGTAATCTTTTGAAAAGTAATAAATGACTCAGAAAACTTGATATTTGGAACTTGGAGAATTAATATATATATATATATATATATATATATATATATATATATATATATATATATAATTACAGAGTATTGAGCTTCTTAAATAAAGATTGGTATATATAAAAAGGAGATATAAGTGAATAAAGAATATTTCCACAGAAATACATATTACCACAATACTCAACTTTATGTTTAGCAGTTATGTTCTGAATTCAGAACATAACTGCTAGGCATAATGATGAGTAAGCCCACAATACTCACCGTTACGCCTAGCAAAATTTATACCATTTTTCATGAGGTACTAAGCAGACTAAATGAGAACATCTTAAGACAAATATCGATTCGTCTATAAATCCGTGGTACACATATCATTTTTATAAAATCTTGCTGGGGGTGGGTGGGGGGTAGCAATGCAATCCATTGCGTTATCATTTATACAACTTTTTTCCAGTAGGCACTTTCTATCTTGTTTTTAAAAGTTTTATTTTTCCTTTAAAATCATAATAGTAACTGTTTGCCTACACTAAAATGTCACACTAAATAACATGTTATACATATAGCAAACTTCCAAGATATCTTTTGTAGTAAGTACAGCTACAATTTGGATTTTTTTATGTCCATGAAAGTGTGAATTTTTACCTAGTTTCTAAACTTCCCTCACTCGGTGACTCTTAAATGCTAGAGAAAAAAAAAAGAAAAAAAAAAAAAAAAAGAAAAAAAAAGAACATGATTCTGTGACATTTTTTAGTTAGCAGAATATGTTTTTGGAAGATAAGATTAGAAGGTTAGGAATTGTGACCTGACCCCAAATATACAAGAGCAGATACTGGATTGATCGTTTAGTCAGCTGACTAAAGATAGATATTTGTAAGAGATAATATAACTAGACACACACACAGACAATTTTGTTTTTTATAAATGGATATAAAATACGAATATGGCATGAAGACAGTGTTATCCAGTTAATACTGACTAAAAACTAAAACTAAAAGATTAGTTTAATGATTGTATTATCATCACTAGTACAATCTGGAATAAAACTAAAGAATCCCATGGAAGTTAACTTTGAACAATAGATAACATCTCTTAATTACTTAAGTGCGATATTGCTGAATAATATATATGATGATTTTCTTTGATTTTTAATATCTACAACTAATTAATAACTAATGAATCCTTTATCTTACTGTTTGAAATGAGGATTACTTAGATTCTTCGGACTTGAGTTTTATTTTCAATACGTTTTAGTTGATGCAACCTCTGACTTTCTTCAGGTGTATCTGTTCGAACTCGGGAATCTGCATGGAATTTTGAATGGTGACTTCATTTAATCCATGCTGTAGTATGCTCTCGTTCCATCGGCCGTAATTAGATAGAAGCCCAAATAATTTGCAATTGTATTTTTGAGTGTCACCTGCACCAAGGATTGAATATTCAATCTCTAGAAGAGTGTAACTTACAACTGAATTTTTACCAAGTACTTTATCCACTCACTATGCCACGGATCCTTGCAGACAATCCTAGTTTGAATTTTAAGAACCTTAAACTAATTTTTGTTTTTAGATGGACATTCCTAAAAATACATGTGAAGAGTATCAGAGGTTATATCAACCGAAACCTGAAAATAACACGAGTTCAAAGAATCCAAATAATAAATCTTTGTAATACATCTCTTAAAAGTAGAATTATTAAAGTCATTTGGAAAAAAACACATTTATGTTGCGATAAGTATGGACCAAAAATTTTGATGAAAACAAAACATTAATTTTTATAATTTAAAATAATATATAAAAGTGAAAAAAAATTTTTTTTGCAAAAATTTTTTTCAACTTTTGACAAATAAAATACTTAAAAATTAAATTAAAAAACATGCAAATCAACTTGCTTACTAGTAAAGTTTCCCTCATAAATTTAAAAAATAATGTTAGCACACAAGAAAAATCAAAGGGCATTTGCAAAACTGATTTATTAATATTTTTTTCATAATTCAATTTATTGATTACTTTCGAAATAGTTTAAAAAGCTGATATTTATTCAACAGACTTTTCAAAACATAAGAAATTGTGAAATATTTCAGATTCTTTTTAGTTCTTTAAATGCGTAAAAAATGAATTTTTTATTTTCAGATTAAAAAATATAATCATTGATAAAAATAAACTATGATTTTTTATGGATATTCTTAAAGTGAAAAAGTCTTTGGCATAGTGATAAAGATAATTAGTAATAAAAATGATTTATTTATATATATATGTTTTAGTTGTTATACACACACACACACACACAAATATATATTGAAAAATATATATAATTAAATTAAAAATTTATTAATTAAAAATATATAATAACTAAAAAATATACATAATTAAAAAACAGATATATAATAATTAATATATATATAATAATGAAATAATATATAATTTAAATATATATAATAACTAAAATATATAATTATACAAAAATATGTATAATAATTAAAAATCTATATAATTAAATATATCTATATACTAATTAAAAAACATATATAATAATTAAAAAATATATTAAAAAATAATAAAAATATATTCTGTTGGTTTATCTACATTTTCTTTTCATTGGTTAAACCCTGGAATCAATGATTCCACATTTCGTCATTTCTTTGAGTAGATTGAAAAAAAATAAGAGTTTCATTTTTTCAATTAAATTTTTTTTAGGCATATTAAAATTGGGAGAAAAGAGTAGATATGTTTTTATTTTTTCATATACAGTTCACATTTGTTTTGATGAAGTTGTTCTGATAATATAATTGCAAATTTCATTTTGGGTAAAGTTGATTTTTACTTTATCTATCTTTAGCATTAAATAGTATATTTACAAAATTTAACATTTTAAAATAGCTTCAGAGAAATAGTTATAATACATTATAAGTCCTTCTTGACAATAATTTTTTTTTTTTTTTCTTTTTGTATGAGGGTTGAAATTTTTCCAAATCTTTAGTATACTTACATGGCATTCTATATAAAACATTTTCTCATCATGTGAACGACCATGACTGGGGGCAAATTTTAAAACTCATGAGCGACGCATTTTTATTCCTAGTCTAGTTCATTATTGTAATCGGCTTTAAAAATTCAAAGAAATCTTTCTTTTTACACTAGAAATAAATTTACCTTATCTAATTAGGCTATAGGGTTTATTTGATTTGATTTGACCCAGATTTGCCATGTTTTTCATTGCAAAAAAGTGTGTGAAATTTACTAAATCTAATTTAGTAGTCTGATTTCATTAAAGTTCTAACATTATTTCATTTGAAGTTAATTTAATATTCTTTTCTATAAAATTTTTTTCATAAAAATTAATGCAGCATAAATAATGAATTAAAATTTTTTAAATGCTGTAATAATTTTTTAAAACATGTTTTAAATTTTATCATAGTAAAATAATGTTATAGAAAAATTAAATTTATTAGAACTTTTGTTACGAATTTAATGTCAAATTAAATGTAATAAGTTATTAGCAGTTTGAAAAATATTTTGGCTAAAAAATGTCAAATATGTTACTTTAGGTTAAATGCTTAAAAAATGGAGGGCGATTTTTCACCTCACATTTAAAGATTTGATTAAAGTCAATAATTTTGCAGTGTTTTACATGTTACATGATTCCAAATTCATGCATATTCTTTTATGAACTTCCAATGATTTCTTTCAGAATAAAATCTTGAAGCATATAGGCCATTAAAAACAAAATTGAAAAGAGAAATTTACTTTCTTTCAGGAATTCAAACAGCTGGCAATATGAAAAAAGAGCTTGGAGAGAAGAGTTCACAGATGACCAAGCATTCTGAAGAAAGTTACTTCAGAAATTCTATAATGGTAAAGTGTTGTGATAATGTCAATGTTTAGCTAGGCTGAGCCTAGCCAGCACCAGATGTATGAGCATTTGAGAATACCAGGTGTAGGAGGATGTTGATACTTCCTGCATCCCACTTGGCCTCTAGCTGTCTGGATTCTGTCCTGCTGATGGATCAGACTGGTTGAGACAAATCAGAGTGAGGCTGGCTCTGCACAAAATAGCTTCACTTTAAACTAACTTCCAGTGTGAGTGAATCATCATCCTTAGAATGATGAGATGGTCTTTGTTGTTCTGATGGACAAACTGTTTTAATTGTAAAGTGAACTAAACGGTAAAATATGGTCACAAATCTTGACAATGAATGTTGGAAATAATTGCCGACATCAGAAATATCTAATGCACTTGATGTCAGTATTTCAACACTATCTGAAATGAACTCATTAAGAATGAAAATTACAAATCTTACTGTTTGGTTATACAAAAAATAATTGTGATTCAAATTTAATAAATATGAAAATTGTCTATGCATTTTTCACATTTATTGTATTGAATGTTGACTTAAAACCATATCAATTATAAAACCACTGAGTATGCAACAACAGCATTGTAACTAACGTGCTCTTCATTGCAACACACATAAACAATAGATCAAAAAAGATTAAAAGAAATAAAAATAACTTTTAAGCTGTACACAAAAAATAGAATTTCTACTTTTTTTAATTTAAAAATTGCAATTAAATTTGAAAACGAAAAAGTTCAAGTAAAAAATAAACTGAACATTACAACTAATGTACACTATCTGCTAAAATCTTTTCTTCTGTGTATTTAATATTTAATTTGATAAACTGTAATTATTAATGTTATTTATTTAATGATAAGAAATAATTTAAAATTCTATCAATAAAAACTGAGTCCTGATTTAATGATAAATCAAAGAACAAGAAATATAATTCTTACTTTTTAATAAAAGTCCTGTTTTACTCTTTTTTTAATTTTTTACTTCTTAATGCTTTCAGTTTTTCAGTATTAAAGTTTTTAAATATATTTTACAGCCCAATTTCATAGTGGGAAATTTTGTTAAGTTTATAAAAAGAAGTAAACTTAAAGCACATAACCTTTATCACCAATATTATGCTAAGTGTGTAAAAAATTAAAATGCTTTGTTTTCTTTTATTCTACAACTTTATATTAATAAATGCTATTTAATGATAAAAGTAATTTATAATTGTATTTATTTACAAATTGAAAAGAACAGTTTTTAATTGTTTTCATTACAATTTAAAGTTAAAACATTTTTTTTTCAATTGGTGGACAGGAAAGAAATATTTTTGAAACCCAATGTAGAGATATACTTCAACTAGTGCAGATATTAAAAGGGCAGGGGGGTTATATTTTACATTTGTAAAATTTGAAGTTGAACAACTTACATAAGCTGATTCAATTTCTATATTGCGCATAGGGCATCCATAGCTAATGTAGAGTTTTATCAAAACCAAACCTTAATACATTTTAAACACGAAACTACTTTATCTTACCTAATATTATCTCTAACTGTATTAGTTTCAGAAAGGCTACCTTTTCTTGGGAGGGGGGTACATTTTTTTGTAAACTTTGTGTATTCTTTAGATTACTTGCGATAATAGGCATAACATAAGCACATATAAGAAATAACATTGTAATGAATCTAGAGTTAAAATTCAATGCTATTTTCGACATTAGAAAAGTGTTGAAAGCATCTAGAATAATATTACCTCACCTGGTCTTGTCACACAAGATTTCTGGGTTAAGATATGCAAGGAAAATGAAACGGTGTGAATGTTGCAATGAGTAAAATAAGCAAGATAAGACACTTCATTCATGTGAATTTCACTTGAATTACTGCCTGTGTGTAACTCTTCTTAAAAAAAAACCCATCAAAATGCTATATTGAGCTTGAAGAAAGAAAAGCGTTTCTTTTTCAGAATCAGCACAATTTCTTTGAATCTCCACATATTGTCTACAAAACAGAATTGAGTTTTACATATACAAGCCCTGAACTAGTTCTTACATAATTGCTTGCTTAACAGAATTTAATCTTGACAAATAGAATTTTTAGAAATTTTATGAATAAATTATTTTTGTTATGAAAACCTGAACAATTTCTAAAGATTCATTCTATTAATAATAATGTGTCACACAAAGAAAGATTAGGAGATGAGATGAGATTAAAGAATAATCATATATTCTGCTATGTTAAACCCCCCCCCCACTTGTTGAGCTGTAACTTTAGGAGAGAAAAAGATATTAGAAGTAGCTTGAATTAAGCAGCAGTTGCTCTTTGTCAGTGGTGGTGGAAGTAGTATCCTAAACCAAAATTTTGTTTTCATTATATCCAAAAATTTAATGTGGACAAATAGATATTTGCAAAACATAAATGATGACACCAAATTTATGTTGGTTGCACAATTCGCCGAAGAAATTTACCATTTTGTGTGCTATTGATTGATTTTGTGTGCTATTGATTGATAGACAAGCGAAACATCCTTCCAAATCATCAAGTGGTAATTTAAAAGTAATCATAATTATTAGATAAAGCCAGCCTAAACATTAGAAAAAATAATATTAAAGAAACGTACAAAAATGAGACAGAAGCACTACTTTAAATATTCATATAAGATTAATTTCAACAGTTAACACATTGAATTTTCTTAATATGATTAAAAATCAAATAAGATTTTTCTTTTAATAGTAAATCAATAAAAGAAAAAGAACTCAGATCTGAACCAAATGGAAACACACTTTGATAACAGGGCAAACATTTCACTTATTAAATTTTTCTAGTTGAATTTATTTTGTGAAAGATAATTAAAATCATTTATTAAACTATATTGAGGAGTAACCAGTTACCCTTAAGATGAGAACCTTTTTATATTCATAGAGACACATTATTGTATGTGTTATATTAGAAAAACACAATCATTTAGGTAGATATGTAATATGAGAGTTAGAGTTAGGCTTAAATTTGATGAATTCAAAGGAAGATTAAATCTAGACAGTATAGTAAAATATATACAGAACAGAAAACTTTGATGGTTTGTTGAAGGAATGGATGAGAGTTTTACATTAGATCACAGTTTTCACAAAGAATGGTGAAAGAAAACGATGAGAGAGAGAGAGAGAGAGAGAGAGAGAGGGAGAGGGAGACCTGATTAGAGATAAGTTAATATGAAAATCAATTTTTAAAAGATGTTCAACACATGCTAGCATATAAGACATATGTTAAACTAATAATGATGATGATGATGGACAGGCAGACAGGCAGACAGACAAACTTGTATTGCAGCACAGGCCATACTGGATGGAAATTAAGGACTGGACTCTTGTAATATGCAATGATATAATTGGCCGTTGATTTATGTATATTTAATTCAAATTTAGGATAATCAGAATTGTATGTGGTTGCAACTAAATGAGAGTTGGGTTTAAAGGATTAAAGGCAAAAAACAAACTAAAGGAAATATGAGTTTTTCCATAACCTCCTATTTTAATCAAAGGTGTTGATAATTAATTATTATTCACAATCCCTTTGGGATTAATAGAAAATAAGTCTAAATTAAAAAATTTGTTTAAAAATCATTTTAGCAATTTTATGAACAAATAGAATCAAAATTGATGAAACTTGATAAACATTTCTGAAATTCCTTACATTTTTGTTCTTTCAGTGAAAAAATTGAAACATCTTGAAGAATACAAGAAATAAAGGAAAAATTCAAGTGAATTGTTGAGTGCTTTCCATTTCACAAGTTGTTTTTCTTTCATTTGATATTAAAACAAAACTTATTTAATTTCATAGATTATAAAATCTGCCATCACTATTGCCTAGTTGAACCGCCCTATCCAATTCCATTCCGGCAAATCACACAATTTCGCAAAGCCCTCATCAATGGATTAAATTATACTGTGCAATGTCACAATCAGCACGTCAGCTGTAGACTTGCAGGAGGAAATTCATGTGCATGCAAATTTCAACTATATAGCTGCTCCAATGAAAAGTTATAAACACACAAACCGACATTGTATTATATTTATTTAGATTATAAATTTAGATTTAATCATCTTGTATGGGACTAGGTTGGTTTGAATATTGTATGTTTTGCTGATATTCAAAATCTGAACCAAGTGAGCTAAGGAATAAACAGCTAATTCTAAGAAAAGTAACCTATGAGGAGATAAAATTTTTAATCATGCTGGACATGGCTGTGCCTTAGTAATTGTCTGTATTTTTGAGATGAGGTGTTTTCATTGATTGAGACTGTCGGACTGACTTCCTCATCTTGGCTGTTATTGGACAATAACAACCAAGATGAGGAAGTCAGTCCGACAATCTCAATCAATGAAAACACCTCATCTCAAAAATACAGACAATAACAACCAAGATGAGGAAGTCAGTCCGACAATCTCAATCAATGAAAATACCTCCTCTCAAAAATACAGACAATTACTATCCAATCGGTACAGACCCAACATTAGGATTGAATGGCGACACCTAGAAAAGCGTCATATGAAACTGGCTGGCATGGCTGTGCCTTATTCATAGAAATAAGAAATAAAGGTATTCAAACCAGGCAATATCAAAATGCAAGGAAAAATACAATGTGGTTCACAATCCATTGTGTCAACCTTTTTACCTTGAATTGAAATTGTCGAATGATGATGGATCAAAGTTAAAGTAAATATGGATTATTTGAAGCATTGAATTTTTATGAAAAACTTTACCTTCTTTTTACCTCTTTGCAGAAACATAAATTGAACTAAATATAGTCCACATTACCTACTCTTACATCAAGCATCAGTGTTCCAAAATAATAATCTGTTAGATATTATAGGAATGAATTTTATATATAGAAATATAGAAATATATACACATACCTAACTTTACATAAATAGAGATGACATTAACACCTGATATGCACAGACAAAATATGATTTTTTTTCTAATTGAGATATGCCCTCGGTATAAGCATAGTTTTAATAAAAGTCTGGTTTATCTGTGCAAAAGTGTTATCTTTCATCTTGCCTCGTATTGAAGGATATGCTACCACATATGTAAGTAGGTTCAATCTTATGTACAGTTGTTGCAGATCCCTTGGCAGTAATCAATACTTTTGAAATGAAGTGTACAGATAATTCTCCAGGTGCAATTGTTTATCTGTCAAAATGATTTATGAGAGAAGACATTAGTGTCAACTACAAAACCATAGAAAATCTGGATCGACTGATTAACAATCATGTGATATAGAAGAGATTTTGAAATGGAAGTTAAATTGAGTTGCAACCAGAATTTTAGTTATGCTAAACATCATTTAAAGGCATGAGAAACAGTGAAGTGTAAAAATTGCTCAGAAGCAGCTCATAGTTAAGGAATTGGAGCTCCATTTAATTAAATATAAATTTAGTTTAACAATAAAATCTTTTTCAAGAAATTACTATTTTGATTATTTAACATCTTTATGTTAAATGATGAAAACACTGAAAATTAATGTGTATTCTGCATATTCTTTTTTATGTTTGCATATGAACAGAAAAATCCAAAACACAACTTTTTAATTATTTTAAAACAGTAATCTACAGACATGCATAGTTCGAGGTTCCTACCTCTCTTCAGTGTAGCTTGACTGTGTCTCTATGAATTGAACCCCAGACCATGTGTATTTATCGTTAAAAAAAAAAAAAAAAAAATCAACAAGAAATCTACATAATAAAACAAACAATAAAAATAAACAGTAAAATTATCTAGGACTTCATAGCATAATGGTTAACGTGTCTGCCTAATACACATGATTCAGGGTTCAATTACTAGAGTCAAGCTATGCTGAAGAGAGGTAGGAACCTCGAAACATGTATGTCCATAGATTATGGTTTTACAAATAAAAAAAATAAAAATATTATTAATCTATGTCCAAATAAAATATGGACGATTTTCTAAGTGAGACGCTTTTTGAGGTGAATATGCTACTTAGCCCTATTTATTGTTTAAAGTCAAATCAACAAGAAATCTACATAATTTTTTAATAGTGTATATATAATAATAATAATATAGTTCATATATAATTTTTAATATAATTTTTAATAGTGTATATATATATATATATATATATATATATACGTGTGTGTTTATGGGAAAAATATGCTTTTTCAATTATATTTTACTCTTCAATTTTACCAATCCTTTTATTTATGAAGTTCGATGTGAGTTAAATTTAACAACAGAGCATATACAAATCGATGACAAAACAGCTATATTCCAAATTCCAAAATTTTATTTATCTTACCATTTATTTATTTCAACATGTCAACATGTCAAAATTTCCCAATTTTTTTTTAATTTTTACAGCACCTGTTCCATAATACAGAAAGAATCGGTTATTAGCATTTCAATAACTTAATTAAATATGGCTTCAATAACATATTTCATGTTGCAACTATTCTTCAAAATTGATGCCCAATTTTTTTTCTTTTTTTTTCAAAATTAAAATATTCCAATTTTTCTGATGAATCAACTAGGAAAAAATTAATTATTGACATATTAATAATCAACTATTTCTACGTTATAAGACAAATGCTGTAAAATATCTGGAAATTTTGACATGTTGAAAAAAATAAATGGTATTCTGAATAAAACCTTGGAATATAGCTGTTTTGTCATCCATTTATATATATATCTTGGATACCCTGACAACAGTTCTTTTACGAATTGAAAATTTTGTTTTAAATAAATAAATGTATTTATTTATCAAAAGAAAATCTGCACTAATTTTTAGTCTTTTCAACAGTTAAATTTTGAATTTATATTTCAATATCAACAGGGCTTATTAATTAACAGTGGAATTTCATATGCATTGAAGGAGAACTGAATAAATTATCCCTCATAAAATGGACTTAAAATCACTAATTTATGGTCAGTGAATTGAATGTCTAACAACCCAGCTAAAATAATGGGAATTCTAAGAAATTATGATTTAGTTGGAGATGGATCGAATATTTTAGGTGGTATTTTACTATCAAATAAAAAAAAAGGGTGGGGGGTTCTATAATATGTCAAGTTTGTAACTGAACTTTTGGGAAAAATAGTGAATTTTCTTCCTTTTTTTTTTTTAATGAGAATTCAAATGTGGAGAAAGTAAATTTGGATGGTGATGTTATTGAGGTTATTTAGAAATTTTGCACGTTGGTGAGATGAACTGCTGGTGCTGGTTTGATTGCAAGATTGAATAGAGTTTAGGAAATTTCTGTGATTACTATTGTCTCTGTTTACTTGCCTCCTCTTGAAGGCAGAATTAGATACAAGGTCAGGTTTTTATTCAGGAAATCCAACTTCTCAAAAGAAATCAATCTGGATTGGCACAGAAATTGAAATTGCCTCAGTCTAGAAGGATCTTTGTCCACTGACCAAGGACTGAACATATGAAGTGTAGTATCATAATGAATGAACACATGAAGTGTAGTATTATAATGAATGAACATATGAAGTGTAGTATCATAATGAATGAACATATGAAGTGTAGTATCATAATGAATGAACATATGAAGTGTAGTATCATAATGAATGAACATATGAAGTGTAGTATCATAATGAATGAACACATGAAGTGTAGTATCATAATGAATGAAATATGAAGTGTAGTATCATAATGAATGAACATATGAAGTGTAGTATCATAATGAATGAACATATGAAGTGTAGTATCATAATGAATGAACATATGAAGTGTAGTATCATAATGAATGAACACATGAAGTGTAGTATTATAATGAATGAACATATGAAGTGTAGTATCATAACGAATGAACATATGAAGTGTAGTATCATAATGAATGAACATATGAAGTGTAGTATCATAATGAATGAACATATGAAGTGTAGTATCATAATGAATGAACACATGAAGTGTAGTATCATAATGAATGAACATATGAAGTGTAGTATCATAATGAATGAACATATGAAGTGTAGTATCATAATGAATGAACATATGAAGTGTAGTATCATAATGAATGAACATATGAAGTGTAGTATCATAACGAATGAACATATGAAGTGTAGTATCATAATGAATGAACATATGAAGTGTAGTATCATAATGAATGAACATATGAAGTGTAGTATCATAATGAATGAACATATGAAGTGTAGTATCATAACCAATGAACATATGAAGTGTAGTATCATAATGAATGAACATATGGAGTGTAGTATCATAATGAATGAACATATGAAGTGTAGTATCATAACGAATGAACATATGAAGTGTAGTATCATAATGAATGAACATATGAAGTGTAGTATCATAATGAATGAACATATGAAGTGTAGTATCATAATGAATGAACACATGAAGTGTAGTATCATAACGAATGAACATATGAAGTGTAGTATCATAATGAATGAACATATGAAGTGTAGTATCATAACGAATGAACATATGAAGTGTAGTATCATAATGAATGAACATATGAAGTGTAGTATCATAATGAATGAACATATGAAGTGTAGTATCATAACCAATGAACATATGAAGTGTAGTATCATAATGAATGAACATATGGAGTGTAGTATCATAATGAATGAACATATGAAGTGTAGTATCATAACGAATGAACATATGAAGTGTAGTATCATAATGAATGAACATATGAAGTGTAGTATCATAATGAATGAACATATGAAGTGTAGTATCATAATGAATGAACATATGAAGTGTAGTATCATAACGAATGAACATATGAAGTGTAGTATCATAACGAATGAACATATGAAGTGTAGTATCATAATGAATGAACATATGAAGTGTAGTATCATAACCAATGAACATATGAAGTGTAGTATCATAATGAATGAACATATGGAGTGTAGTATCATAATGAATGAACATATGAAGTGTAGTATCATAACGAATGAACATATGAAGTGTAGTATCATAATGAATGAACATATGAAGTGTAGTATCATAATGAATGAACATATGAAGTGTAGTATCATAATGAATGAACATATGAAGTGTAGTATCATAATGAATGAACATATGAAGTGTAGTATCATAATGAATGAACATATGAAGTGTAGTATCATAATGAATGAACATATGGAGTGTAGTATCATAATGAATGAACATATGAAGTGTAGTATCATAATGAATGAACATATGAAGTGTAGTATCATAATGAATGAACATATGAAGTGTAGTATCATAATGAATGAACATATGAAGTGTAGTATCATAATGAATGAACATATGGAGTGTAGTATCATAATGAATGAACATATGAAGTGTAGTATCATAACGAATGAACATATGAAGTGTAGTATCATAATGAATGAACATATGAAGTGTAGTATCATAATGAATGAACATATGAAGTGTAGTATCATAACCAATGAACACATGAAGTGTAGTATCATAATGAATGAACATATGAAGTGTAGTATCATAATGAATGAACATATGAAGTGTAGTATCATAACGAATGAACATATGAAGTGTAGTATCATAATGAATGAACATATGAAGTGTAGTATCATAATGAATGAACATATGAAGTGTAGTATCATAATGAATGAACATATGAAGTGTAGTATCATAACGAATGAACATATGAAGTGTAGTATCATAATGAATGAACATATGGAGTGTAGTATCATAATGAATGAACATATGAAGTGTAGTATCATAATGAATGAACATATGAAGTGTAGTATCATAATGAATGAACATATGAAGTGTAGTATCATAACGAATGAACATATGAAGTGTAGTATCATAATGAATGAACATATGGAGTGTAGTATCATAATGAATGAACATATGAAGTGTAGTATCATAATGAATGAACATATGAAGTGTAGTATCATAATGAATGAACATATGAAGTGTAGTATCATAATGAATGAACATATGAAGTGTAGTATCATAATGAATGAACATATGAAGTGTAGTATCATAATGAATGAACATATGAAGTGTAGTATCATAACGAATGAACATATGAAGTGTAGTATCATAATGAATGAACATATGGAGTGTAGTATCATAATGAATGAACATATGAAGTGTAGTATCATAATGAATGAACATATGAAGTGTAGTATCATAATGAATGAACATATGAAGTGTAGTATCATAATGAATGAACATATGAAGTGTAGTATCATAATGAATGAACATATGAAGTGTAGTATCATAATGAATGAACATATGAAGTGTAGTATCATAACGAATGAACATATGAAGTGTAGTATCATAATGAATGAACATATGGAGTGTAGTATCATAATGAATGAACATATGAAGTGTAGTATCATAATGAATGAACATATGAAGTGTAGTATCATAATGAATGAACATATGAAGTGTAGTATCATAACGAATGAACATATGAAGTGTAGTATCATAATGAATGAACATATGGAGTGTAGTATCATAATGAATGAACATATGAAGTGTAGTATCATAATGAATGAACATATGAAGTGTAGTATCATAATGAATGAACATATGAAGTGTAGTATCATAATGAATGAACATATGAAGTGTAGTATCATAATGAATGAACATATGAAGTGTAGTATCATAATGAATGAACATATGAAGTGTAGTATCATAACGAATGAACATATGAAGTGTAGTATCATAATGAATGAACATATGGAGTGTAGTATCATAATGAATGAACATATGAAGTGTAGTATCATAATGAATGAACATATGAAGTGTAGTATCATAATGAATGAACATATGAAGTGTAGTATCATAATGAATGAACATATGAAGTGTAGTATCATAATGAATGAACATATGAAGTGTAGTATCATAATGAATGAACATATGAAGTGTAGTATCATAACGAATGAACATATGAAGTGTAGTATCATAATGAATGAACATATGGAGTGTAGTATCATAATGAATGAACATATGAAGTGTAGTATCATAATGAATGAACATATGAAGTGTAGTATCATAATGAATGAACATATGAAGTGTAGTATCATAACGAATGAACATATGAAGTGTAGTATCATAATGAATGAACATATGGAGTGTAGTATCATAATGAATGAACATATGAAGTGTAGTATCATAATGAATGAACATATGAAGTGTAGTATCATAATGAATGAACATATGAAGTGTAGTATCATAATGAATGAACATATGGAGTGTAGTATCATAATGAATGAACATATGAAGTGTAGTATCATAACGAATGAACATATGAAGTGTAGTATCATAATGAATGAACACATGAAGTGTAGTATCATAACGAATGAACATATGAAGTGTAGTATCATAATGAATGAACATATGAAGTGTAGTATCATAATGAATGAACATATGAAGTGTAGTATCATAATGAATGAACACATAACGTGTAGTATCATAATGAATGAACATATGAAGTGTAGTATCATAACGAATGAACACATGAAGTGTAGTATCATAATGAATGAACATATGAAGTGTAGTATCATAACGAATGAACATATGAAGTGTAGTATCATAATGAATGAACATATGAAGTGTAGTATCATAATGAATGAACATATGAAGTGTAGTATCATAATGAATGAACATATGAAGTGTAGTATTATAATGAATGAACATATGAAGTGTAGTATCATAACGAATGAACATATGAAGTGTAGTATCAAAATGAACGCCGATGCTCAAAATGTATAAACATTTTGACCCCTTCCTTTACTTAAAAAATTATCAAAAATCAGGAAATTAACCAATTTTAATGAAATTTTCAGTATTTATCAAATAATGATTGCTGAATATAATGAACTAATTATTTTTATTTAAATCTTAGTGGAAATGTATTATTTTGTTTAAACAAAAAATACCTTTGCTAAAGTTATGGTTTTCAGCAGTAAATAAAAAACGCAAGACTTTATTTTTGCTTTTTTTCATATATATAAATAAAGCATCGTAATTTGTAACAATAAAAATAAAATAAAATAATTTTTATAGGAACATTACGAAAAAAAAGCCCCTAAATCTGTATTAATGAATTCTATATAACTCGAAGAAAAATGAATTTCTCGAACTACCAATATTACCATTGAATTAAGTATTGCTTATTTAATATTTTCACACAAAAAATTATAATTGCAAAAACAATTTCTACTTTTTTTTAAATTATGGGTTTTGAATAATTTTTATAAGCAAGATTTTAATAATTTCCTTGCTCGCAAGAATGTGAACCTTTCAGTGTAACATGTTTTTTATATAATATTGAACAATAATAAAAAAAAATTAATTTAAAAACAGGAACATAGAAAAATAATTAAATTAAAAATGCAAAAATTAATACAAATGTTCAGAAAAGAAATGTATGGATGTGCGACTGTGAAAAAAAAAGAATTTCGTCCCTTTTAATGACATGACGTCATTTTGCCTGAAATTTTGGGCCTTCATAATTTTCGTGTTTACAAAATTTTAGTTTGTTGCGTTTTACGAACGCCAGAATTACTCGGTTTTGGGGCTAATTAATTTATTTTTTGTACAAACAAGGTGTTTTTTTTTTTTTTATTTAATTCAATATCTTAGGACTTTACAAATTGTCTTTGAAATAGACTCAGAAAACTAATATTTATCTTTTAAAGGATTTTTACAATGAATTTATTTAGCTTCAAAATTTAGCTGAATTGGATAGCTCGCTGTGAAAACATTTTCATAACTATTTTTTTTACGTGTATAAATATTTTTTTCCTTTTGGAAATTAAGTTTAGTCCTTAATCTTTCAAATACAATGAAAAAGTAGTTGGAAACCTACAAAAAAATTATGATAAATCGGCTTTCAAAACTAGGTCCCCCATTTTTGTCCGCCAAGTTTTGCCCGTACCTATGTATCATACACTTCATATGTTGAGTCCTAGGTCAGTGAACGAGAGATCCTTCTAGACTGAGGCAATTTCAATTTTTTGTGTCAATTCAGTGTATCAGAAACAGATACTACACTTTGAGTTTAGCTACCACTGTTGAACTACAAAGAGAAGAGTCTATCAGGTACATGTGCACAGTGTGATGGTGTACGGAAGTGAAACCTGGTCAGTGAGGATTGATAATATGTGTTGCATGGGGATAAATAGTATAAGAATGATAAAGTAGTTGAGTAACATGTGTCTTAAAAACAGGCTTGGATCTGATGACTTAAGAGGAAGACTAAATCTGGACAGGAGACTTTGTTAGTTTGTTCACATTAAAATAACAGTTCTTGGTTTAGCAGATGTAGAACAGCTCAAGGAGCAGAGGAAGGCTAAAGAAAACATTCCAGGAAATGATGAAGATAAAAAAACCTGTCCAGAGGTAGATTATTTTGAAAGTTAATCTCTAAAAGCCATCCATCACATGACATCATGCAAAAACAGATGTTAAACTGATGATGAAGAATAAGAAAATTAATTTCTTTTATTTAAATTTAATTTCATTTTAATAATTTATTATAATATATATTATACGTATCATTTATATATTTTCCATCATTTAAAGAATGGCATTCTCTGTAAAGAATGACATTCTTTGCAGTGCGCAAATTAATGACTATTATAAAGGTTTACAATTAAAAAGTTTAAAACATTTTTTTCCACAAAAACAATTTCTTATTTCTTCTTGTTCACAGCTGTTTTGTGTTAGGATTTGTAATTGGGTCATTTGCATTTTCTTTTGATATTCACAACAGAATTGTTTAACTCATTTACAGCAATTTAACTTTATAAATTTGTTAAATACCCGTCCCAGGATGCGTATAAGCAATAAATATAGCATTAGTTTTGATATCTTTTATCTTTCATTATTTTTGGTGCCTCCCAACCCCCGTTTTAAATAGTATGGTTTTCAAACAAAAAATAATGTGCCGGCATTGTTCACCTAGAATAAATATTTTATAATTCATAATAATTAGTTCAATATGTATTATTAGAAGAGTGAATTTTACTTAGTACTTTATGCATTACGCCATGAGTGTTTGTGTGGCATCACTGATAAAATACTAAGTTCAAGTTCTAAGTAATGCTCTTCTTGAAGGTTCAATTCTCAATACAGACGATACTAAGAATACAATTACAAATTACTTAAGACTTCTACCCGTCATGGCTGATGGAATGAGAGTATGCTACCCCCATAAAAGGTTTTGTTTGAAATTTCATACAGATTAATCCTTTATGACCTGAATTATGATGAAGATGATTAAAAAAATATTTATTGTTAATTTTAGGTGGCGGCAACTGAATGTAAGCAATGGACAGTTGCGATCTGCAGGCATCTGGCATCTACCCAGATACCGAACTAATACTTCCAGGGCGTGTTTGAATCAATTCCTACTTTATTTATGGTGTTATATTCATTTTACGACTGAACGAATTAGTTCAACCAGATCATAAAGTTCAACAACAAGACTACCAAGTTCAACAACAAGATTTCCAAGTTCAACAAGATACACCTGAACAAGGTCAAAGGTAAAATTTACTGAAACATGAGTACAACTTTCAAGATGAGAATGGCAGTACAAATAATCCAAATAGAAATTATCAATTTTCATCAAAAAATTTCAGAAAAATAATCTTTTAAAAATGCATCACGAAATTTGATGAAGAGAATTTGTTTTCTCTGCATTAAAATTTTTAAAGTTTTTTTTTTGTGCAGGTGTGAATTTGAGTAGGCACACCTTTTAAAATGCCTGTTTTTTTTACAAAAAAGATGTTGTTGAGAATATATATTCCAAAATTCATAATGATTGGTTCATAGTAAAAAAAAAAAGGAAAACATTATATTATATTATATGCACTCTCTAAATGTCAACACACACACACACACACACACACACACACACACACTTAACTTTATAAGTATAAAGAATGATTAAAATATTTATGCAGCTTTATGAAGATTTTATCATCTTAAATGTATTTACGAAACAAATTACTTTTAAAAATTGTAATATTTATAGAACGTAAACAGGGAAAAAGTAATACCAGAAAAAACCCACTTAAAGAAACCCCACCAAACAAAGGACATTAAAAGCACAATTTCAATTTTATTTAAAAAGAGAATATAAACTAAAAAATATTTAAAAGAATAAATTAATGCACTAAATTGTTAAACTATATCAAAAGTAAAACTCAATATGGCTTTCTTTTTGTTGGAAAGTTTCTTTTTTTTTTTTTTGTTTTGGGTAGTTCTATCTAAAGGTCTTTTTGTCCTGAGAAGAGAGGAAGGGGTCTAAAGTACTTTTTGTCTTGAAGGGTATCGTCTGACGTTTTTATCATAGGGGGAGTGGGGAGGGGCATAATGTGTTTTTCTTATTGATGGTTTTGTCCAGTCTTTTTGTATTCATAGTCCCAAAACTCTAAAAGTCTTCCTGTATTGGGGATTTTGTCTGATTATTTTCCCATATTAGGAGTTTTGTTCAAAAGTGTTTCTGTACTGGGAATTTGTCCAAAGGTCCTTATGTATTAGGGATTTGGTCTGAAGATCTTTTCCCTGGACAAGGGTCACATAACTAATATATACCATTTGTTGAAATATTACAAAATTGATGTTGAATCGGGAATAAGAGTTAATTTTTAAATAGACGTGTGATAGATATTAGTGGTATATATCATTTCCATCCATACATGTAAACATAATAAATATATTGTGTTACTTGTATCAACATGATGAACTATAAGTTAAAAAATTCACCAAAGAAATTGTCAATGTACTTACATTAGTTAGGTCAATTTCTAGGTTATTATACTTTGAACGACAACAGCTTATCAAATTCTGATATAAATTGCATTCATTTAATAAACGAGTTGAACTCATAAACATTTAATTTTATTTGGACTAGAGATTTTTGTCTTCTTTTTTTCATATAATTTTCACTCATTTCAAATGATATGAGAACAAGAATAAGAGTTTATATTACTAATATTATACTATTAAACTTTCCATTGTAAGACAGTATTTTACAGCCGTCACTCGGTACTTTACAAATGTGTTTCTATTTTTAAAGTTGTTTAAAAAGACATTTTTAAAAGATTTTTCATTAAACTATTTAGTTGTTATTTCATCACTTCTGATCATATATTTAAACTAACTGAAAACATCTGAACAGGTAGTTTGTAGAGAAATATGTTGAACATATTATATAGGAGTACTTCCTTTGACCCAGCACCAGTATGCACTCCTCCTCTGAATAATATTGAACTAACTTGTCCAAGTGAAAAACTTTACAAACCACTCTCGTCTTCATAAAAAATGATAGTTTCTTTCACAAGGTAAGGTAAATTAGTCTGTATTCTTTGCACTCATTTAAACCACAATTGTCACTTGTCTGATGGTGAATTAAGATTGTGAATACATAAGTATGATTGGGATAACCGTTACAAATAAATAAAAAAGAAACGATGACTGACCATTAAAAATATTGAACCAAACAGAAATGAAAAAGGAATTACTTTTGAATATCACATGTTTAGGTCCTCCAGTTAAATATCCAATCGGAACAACAGTTTCTACTTTTTTCTACTTCCCAGAGATCTAAAAGAAAAAAGAAAAAATAACCATGGATAAGGAAACAGAAGAATAAGCACATTTTAAACATTAAAATAATTTTTCATTCAGTAACTTTTAATTCATATAAATAGTTATCAACTTTATTTTTCAATAGTAAATTTAAAGAAAGTTTTCATTTTTTTTTTTAATAAAAATTTTGAAAGATTTTCAAGAAAATCAGCAAACATCTTTTGATTTTTTTGTCTGAAATAATTTTTAAAAAGCAACCGAGATATTTGGATTATTCAGACTGATAACATTCTCATCCTAACTGTTTAGTCTTCATGTTTCAGCTGTTGCAATATTCAACTTTCTTCAGGAACTCAGGAACTGCTACTCAATATTAAACTAATGGTTTTCATTCTGCTTGTCATAAGGTGCGAGTACAATTGATGCTTATTGTCCCTTTTCCACCTAAAACATTTATGAAAAATGTGCACGGTGACAAGCAATCATAGGTTTAGTATCACTTAGAGTATCCTGATGTTCCTGATAAAATTTGTTAAATAAATACAGATAACTTCATTATTCTAATTTTATGAGATTTTGTGATTAAAAAAAGATAATATTCTTTATGTTTAGCAAGAGTGATTTCCTAGTGGTGGGTTAGGTGGGACTTCATATCATGAATTTTCTTGAGTGAAATTAAAAGTAAAAAGAGTCCATCATCAAACTTGGAAACAAATAAATAAATAAAATAAATAAATAAAGTCAATAAATAAAATCCACTAGAGAATAAAGCTTAAACAAAAGTGAATTTTGTTTATTTCAGTTATTACAATAGAAAAATGCGAGCATGAAAAGTAATATGGTTAAGCTTAAACATGGAAAAGTAAAGGACTAGTTGTTAAAAATGGAAAAGAAAAGTACAAGATATTCTAGTAAAAAAATTTATAACTTAAAATATTGCAGAGAATGGAGTATATAATGTTATAAATTGAATTTATGAAAAAATTCTTAATGCTGCAATATTTTAAATTATAAATTTATTATATTTTTTACTAGAATATCTTGTCCTTTTCTTTTCCAGTTTTAACAACTAGTCCTTTACTTTTCCATGTTAAAGCTTAACCATATTACTTTTCATGCTCGCATTTTTCTATTGTAATCCATGATTTTTCCAGGCTTCCAATAAATTCACTTGTTCTTTGTTTAATTTCAGTCTTAATTTTTTGCCCCCACAAATGTAACATACACATATGTAATAACAATGTACGGCACTCGTCTGCTTTCAATAAAATCCCCTCAATTATCTCCCTTTCATTCTTTTATCCTGTCTGTTTCACTTGTTACTTCTCTTTTTGTGACAGCAGTGAATTAGTAGCAACAGTAGTCGCTGAAACGACATGGTTGCTATGGAAAACAGTCATAAAAAACGTTGCTCACCGTCTTACGTCTTTTTACGATTTTGGCCACCAGTAAATTCATCATACCTTTTGTTTTACTGAACAAAAACTGCAAGTTTTTTTTTACAATATAGCTAAGAATGTGATCCATAAACTGTAATAATTGTTTGAAATTTAGTCGAAAAATGAGTGAGCGGTGAAGCTTTAAAACGCTTCTAAATGACTAAAACTGCCACTTAACCATATATTCAAACACGGTAGTGTTTGAATGATATAGAATTTTGTAACAATAAATTGATTTCTTTTTTAATTATGCAAAAAAATTTATGGAAATAAAAATAAATACATTTTATTATTTGAATCAATAATATCCTTTAACACATATTTTTAACATTTTTTATAAATAACTAACAGGATCTGTGTCCCAGCCTTGCCTTGGTGGAATATAAAAAAATGAATGCAGGGTGACCCAAAAAAAACAAAAGCTAACTGGAGGCCATCTAGAACATATGCTGTAGAACGGAGAAAAAAAGGCCAAAGACCCTAGTGTCTTGATGTGATGTTTTGAATATAATAAGCTAGTTATGACCAAAGTTTCATTTCATTCGGATAAAACATTAAGAAACAGGGCCTAATTAGAGTTGGGGCTCCTTTTTTGGAGGGTCACCCTGTATTCACAATATGAACGCTAATTTTGTAATTTGTACCTTCCATCACACCAAAATTATAAAAAAATCGAAAATTTTCTATAAAATACCCCCTCCCATTCCTATTTAAAGCAGACAAAAAATAATTTACATGATTACAAAAAGAAAAACGAAAAAAAAAAGAATGCACCTATCCCAATTTTCCTATACCAAAATTGAGAAGCATTTGGTTATACATGTTGATTTAATATTAACTGGTCAGGAAGTGGGTGTTCATTACATATTAAATTCATATAGGAAAGTATATCTCATCTAAAAATAGAAAATCTATTATTTATTCGGACATTTTTTTCCAGCCTATTTACATATAATCGAAAAAAAAAAAAAAAAAAATTGGAAGTTTTTGAGGGTTAAACTATGTGATAGAGATTTACCATAAATTTCTTTCAAGCATTGTAATTCCTAATTGAATTGTGTAAATTACTGAAAATGGATTCCTTTTGTTATTTTTTCATTCATACAGTTATTTTTTTAAATTAAATATTTTTTTTATAATTTGCCACGATACAGACTGTAGCCAAGGAAAAGTAGAAAAATATGATAGATGTTTAAACAAAGTTTCATAGAAAACACTTGTGAGCTACTGTTTGGGTTTTTAATTCCTCTGTGGCATTTTTTTTTCTATTGTTAGCAACCTATTTGTGCGAAAACGTCAGCTGTTCTGTTGTAATGGAATCAATTCTATGATAGTGAAAATGCACAAAAGTTATGAAATAATTAAAAATAAATAGTACGTACAACTAGGATTTGTGAACGGAACAAATAATTGCTTTGTTCCGTTATTTTTTTTTTTCACTAAAAATATGTTAATTTTTTTAACAAAAAATGAATATCGGCTTTTACAAACCAATTATGATCCATAAATAATAGCTTGCAAAATGTAGTAACGCAAATAAGTCACTAATCGTTCTTGTTCAATCATAGAATAAATGAAATAGTGATGGAATCTTAAAGATAAGTAAATATAAAATTTTCGATCAAGTGGAAAGAAGAATTAGTAAGTTTAATGAAAATAAGAGTAAGATTTTAATCACATAAAAACAGAAAAACCTTTCAAAGAAACAAGAAATGACCCCATGAATGAGATCTGAAGCAAGTAAAGTTAATTACAGATGTGCTCGGATTAAATGAAGGTACTGAGTTTTTGTTTTGTTTTATATTAAAAAAGAAAGCAGCATTAATACTATTTTTTAAATAAAAAAAAATTACTTAAAAAGTTGGGTTTAAATGCCATTTTGTAATTTATTCCAGCATTCTGAAGAATGATCTATATATTAATACGATAGCGCGCGCATGTGTGTGTTTTGAATAAAGGTGGTATACCATTTTGTGTGGCATGTTTACATCCAAGTGGCTGTCGTTTAATTGTCATGAACTTCCATTCTTTCTAATAAATAATTTTACCAAGAATTCCTCATAAGTTTTGGTTTCAGTTCCGATTATAGCTAAAGGAACTCAAGTTTTGATTTTGGTTTTGATTCAAGCTAATACACTCAAGTAATATGGATATATTTTTTTTATTTTTGTCTGAAGAACCTATCCCTAAAACGAAGCATATAAACCTATCAAATATATACAAATTCTAGTATTGGGGAAAAGATAAACAATACAAATGAAAAAATGACAGCCATCGAAATTAAGTTTATATATAAATATAAAAACATTTGCCATGATAATTACTCCATACGCCTCGGTAGAGGACAAAATATAACTACTGATGTGGTATACCACCTTTATTCAAATCATATAAATAAGTCCATACATCTATTCAACTAACTGTTAATTTGACCATATGGACATATATCTTATAAATAAACAAACAAATAAATAAATAAAGAATTTGTAAACTATACAAAATAAATAAATAAAAAAGGTGAGGAATAGGATAAAAAAATAAATAAAATAATAAATAAATAAATAAAACTTGTCAATAGGAAAATGAAGTCGCAACCAGAAAAGAAAAAGCAATCATAAAAACCTAAGGTAGGAAAGTAGTGATGATAATATAATATTACTTCAGATCAAAGCGAAAACATAGGCCAATAAACAATGGCCAAGTAAAATGAATACCAATACCTCCCAACTGCGGCAGCTTAACCATACGAAATCATACTTCTCACTCCTTCTTCATCCTTATCTCTTCCCTTCACCACACCTCTCTCTAAAACCCCTATTGCTCACAACCACAAAGTATACACTCCACTTTCTTCGAGAACATTATTAACCCTAACGCCCAAACATCTTATAAAACTAATGTAATTTGGACTCCCATTTCAATAACGATTCTTTTTTGTTTTGATTAAGTGTTATCCTTGAATTGAAATTCCACTGAAACATGCATGCACATATGTAACCAATAATGTTTGTATAATAAACAAACTAGCTCTGTCCTGCATTGATCACTCTTAAATAATTACATGAGTTTCATTGGATTTACATCTAGGAAACCAATCGATACAACCATCATATATATATATATATATATATATATATATATATATATATATATATATATATATATATATAATTTTTTAAATATAATTATCCACTGACACGTGTTTCGTCGTCTACGACTCATCAGATTCAGCCACTCTGATGAGTCGTAGACGACGAAACACATGTCAGTGGATAATTATATTTTAAAAATTATATATATATATATATATATATATATATATATATATATATATATATATATATATATATATATATAAAAGGCCTTTACTCTAGGGCAGTAGCATTGTGGTAGAGAGCTGATTTAACTTTGTAGAGTTCAACATCTCATTATCCGGTTTGTGCTTCTTCAAATATGCTGCCTTTAATTTAACCGGAGAAAAGAAAGAGGACGACACTACTTACATCACCCAGCTTTCATTAAGCACATTGTGAGCCGCGAATTTGGCTGGCAGAGAGGGGATGGGCGTGACATTGCTTGCAGAAATTATGACTGAGAGAGAGAATGTTGAATAGAAAGATGGATGAGAATAGAATTAAATTGGATACAGGAATAATGACAGGGAGGGAGGTGGAACAGGGGAGGAGGCAACAAAAAGAAAAGGTTTGATGAGGCAAGTTATTCATGATGGGACAAGTGGCCAAAGATAAACTAAATATAAAGGAAGGAGGAAACATTTTAGTACCAATCCGGTGTTGGCCGGGAATGTTTTTACTTTAATTTTGTTTGTTTTGTTTTACTTTACTATTCGGATTATTATTTTTTTAATTTACTAAATAATAATTATTATTTTAAAGAGGATTGCGAAAGTTAAATTTAATTATTATGACATCATTTCATTTAGTCATTGAATTATGGGAAACAAATGGTAAGAACTTACGGTAATATTGTTTTAAATGTTTGCTTATAAAATTGTTGAATGTGGCTTCCAAAACTTTCCATATCTTATTAAATGAACATTTGCTAAAAAAAAAAAAGTTTAAATGCTTCCAAATTCTTTAAAGAGCCAAAAGGAATTTATTCATTTTTTTCATAAACAAGTAACAAGAGAATAAAAAAAGCTGACCTGTTTACAAAGAAACCGAAATGCATTTTGATGGATTTAATTTCATAATGTAATTATTTTTGAAATGCGATTTTAAAACATTATTTTAGTTAATGTTATTGCCCTTTTGATTTCAATAAATAATCGAGTAATAGTAAATAAAAAGAAATGTGTAAAGTTACGCATAGGTGACACACGGGGACACATAAGAAATGATCTCATAATTTTATCAACATCGACATTGTTATGCATTAAAATCTCATTTAACCACAAAGAGATAAATGATGAAGCACCATAAAACTTATTACATATCATAGATATTTTAGTTATAACAAAGTTCTGTAACAAAATTAAACACTTCTTTCTTTCATTTTTTTCTAGATTTGATGAGGAAAATCCAATAAATGAAACTCAAAGTCCTAAATTTGCAGAAATTTCTGATACATTTGTGTGTGTGTGTGTGTGTGTGTATGTGTGTGTGTGTGTGTGTGTGTGTGTGTGTGTGTGTGTGTGTGTGTGTGTGTGTTTTACAGAAGATAAGGTTTGAAATCCAAAAAAATGGAGATTAATGTCTCGTCGCCTATGTTGGACCCTCTTCAGCTTTTGTTTGTATCTGTCTCTGAGATACATATAAACAGAGGCTAAAGGCGACCAAATATTAATCTCCTTTGTTTTAGATTTGAAACCAACGGTACTAATGTTTTTCCGATCTTCTGTAATACAAATATAAATAAATATTACACTCTTATTTTGAGATTTTCTTTATAATCAAACACTTTGCTGAGGTTCTCTCCCACGAACCTTATGAGAGCATAACTCTCTTAAAACTTCCAATGTATCATATTTTGAAGAAATTTATATCATACTAGCCTAGGTGCCCGGCGTTGCCCAGGTGTTTGGAGGTGTGTGTTGAGCATAAAAAAAAGTGGTGGAAAACAGGCTCGAACCCGTAAAGCAAAGGAAGAAAAGAACGTGAAAAAAAAACATGACGTCTTTGCTGTTGCGAAAAATCCGACTCCTCCCTGTAGAAAAGTGCCCAATTGAGGGTGAAGGAATTAATATTTTTAATCAATTTTTTTATATTTGTCATCCGAAGGGTTGAACTTCAAAACGATACCAATCTTGTGAAAATCTGACGCCTCTGTCGAAAGTTTTAGGCAGACATACAAACATACATTGAAACAGACAGGTGAGATTTATATTATAGAAGAAGACTAGCAGGGCTACCCGGCGTTGCTCGGGACCGTATAAACAATGAAAAAACAAAAGCAGATATTGAACATATGTTTTATTCTTAGGGGAGAGGAATCTTTCATCTCTATGTATTATTTGTTTTATCTACCCTAGGACTGGTATTGTTCATGTTTTATCCCTAGCATAGGTAATTTACAGCATGTATATGAAATTGTTTTACCTTAGGGAGAAGAGAACAGGTAATATACAACATAATGTGTCTATATTACATCCCTGGCAACGCCTACAAACCAGCTAGAACATGTATTTCAGTCAATCTATATTACATCCTGGGCTATGCCGGGAAACCAGCTAATCTCTATTTAGTGACTTGACCACCAAAATACCTCCCTAAGTGTGTCCTTTCTTTTGAACTTATTAGATATAGGTATCTAGAAATGTGTGTGAAATTTTATTGAATGCATTGTTCACTATGATTTTCTTATTGTTCTACACAATATCAACTGTAGCGAAATAAAACAGTAAACTTAGTGTAGTGTTAGAATAAAGAGCAAAGGAAAAAATTAGAATCATATTCTGTAATTGCAAATCTAAATTTGCTAGCGTGTACCAGTATTTGCCAGGTTGTGGAAATTTGGAATTTATAACATATGTAGTGGCCTTTTCCTAAATACCTATTGCTAAAAATTATACTTTCATTTTGTTAGAAAAATCTCTCTTCGGATGCCCTGCATCATCCAAAATAAAAACAAACATTTTTATAATTGTTTCAGTACATTGCTACACAATGTGAAATGTTTTAACGTTTGTAAAAAAAAATCATGAATGTGCTTATATTCCAAAAAAGAAAATATCAGTGCACAGTATTGAAAGTGTTTGAGATTCAAAAGTCTGTAACATTTCTACTGACTTCATAAGATGTCATGTGAGAAACTGAATTGAATATCAAGACATTTTTTGAAGCGTTTTTATTTTGGTGTAACATATGTGTTTACAGTGAACCTTAACTTTTAATAAACAGCTTGGTATGCAATGACATAGGCTAAGAATCTTAGACAAAATATATATAAATTGGAAAAATGTGTGAACAAATGAAAAAAAAAAAAAAATGATCTGCTCCACTTGATGACATCAAGCACAGTAATATTTTAGTGAAGAAAATATGAAATTGATGTTCAGTGATTAGTTTGGATGAATGAGAAAATGTAATTGTTTGATGCATAAAAAATAACTCATTTGCTGTATTTGATATTAAGCAGCAAAATATAGACATACAAACATACATTGAAACAGACAGGTGAGATTTATATTATAGATGTATAAAATTCTCCAGAAGAAACAATGAAAACGTCCTAAATTTTTATATGCGACGAATATATCCCCACCTTTAAGTGAACCATTGGTACAGAACTCCACTAAAACTAAGCATGTCTATCTGATTTTAATGAAATTTTATAAATATATAAGATAAAAATTCAAAGTTTTCCAACATTTAAGCTTCATCCGTTTATATTAGGGGACGAAATGGGAAGAGGGAACAGTAGTGATCCTTATTTAATCCTGATAAGGTTAATATCGGGTTTTCTCGATTGCCTTTGATAAAATATGAAATTTAGAATAATTCGTATTTTTACTACATGTTTTGCTTCCTTCTAATGTATAAGGATTACTTTCACTATGGAGAAACGTGGAGTATCGCTGCTAATCAACAAGTTAATGTTTGTGTCAGACACTGAAGGTAATAAAATATAATCAAAAGACAATAAAAATAAAGTTTCTCTATATTTCAGATATTTTTGTGTATTGTCTAGTATTCACTTCTTTCTACTCATCTTGATTAAAAAGCAAAAACTTATGTCCACATCTTTTATTGGATTTTATATTGTCTCTCTTACCTTTCCATAATGCATAACTTCTGTAAACCACTTCTGCTCATCTTAATAAATTTTTTTAGAAAAGTTATGAGAATTTCTTTACAATTTTTACATGCTATTCCTTAAAATTTTTATAACTGGTACTAGAAAAGCTGTAATTCTGTTAACACACCATGTGATTCTGACTTTATAAATTGATTCTAATAAGAACAACCCCCCCAGATATTCTTAAGATGTTATCTGTCCATTCAATCTGTTCATTTAACAATGGAAATGATATTTCAAACGTAAACATGACAGACAAACGAGCAGACAAACAAAGCCTCCTCAGAGATATTTGGATGTACATCAAAATAAGTAAAAGCAGTTTTAATGATCAATTTACTTAAAGTTTTAGGCAGACATACATTCACATACATTTACTCGATTGTTTATTAAATCTGTACACTGCGCAATCCCACAATTCCATGTTACTTCTTTTTGGTTGTTCAATTTTTTTATTTGCTAATCAGTTCAGATGGAAAGATGTGTGTTCTTTCCATTTAATTGATTGCTTACGATATGAAATAAATATTATAACATTACAAATGTTTGTGTGCCTCCGAGTTAACTGAATCAAATTTTCTTCATTTTGTTCAGAATGATTAGTTTATCGTTTATTATACATAAATGCACATCATGTTTAGATCATTATAAAGCATTTAGAAAAATCAATAATTGAACACAAGCTGAAGCCACTGATTTTATACGTTCTATCATTTTAGCTGACATTTTAAAATAAAAAATAAAACTTGAAAGTATTTATGAGATTTAAATTTCCAAATTCATATTTCTATCAATTTTATTGCAAAACATTTTTTTTAATGGCGAGTAGACTTATCTTAAAAAAAAGTAAATATGCTATTACAAGAACTTAAGAAAAAAGATAAAGGGGGTGGGGGTGGGGGTCAGTGAGCGAAACAAAAAAATCAAATGAAACTATTATGAAATAACTGGAAACACGAAATTCACTAAAACTTCTACTTTTTGCTTTTGGACACAACAATCTGCAATGTTAGATGCCTTTTGATGCACCCTCAACTCTCCATTATTTTATTCATGTCCCATACACTTATGCACCTTTCAGTACATCCGGGTACCTAAATTCAAACATATTTCCCACATAACCCTCAAATATTATTTGTTTACTTTATGAAGATTAGTTTTCTACAAACATATGATTCATAGTTATCTACAGTTAGGAGAGTATTTATTTAAGGGAGATAATCAGCAACTTATGAGATGAGATTCATATAAAGTTTTAATGATGACTGACTGGTATCCGTTCTCCATTATTTAATTGAAAGTTCATCTGACTCTATAGATAACTTAATAGACACCAGCAGATAATATTGAGAAATGCCTTTCATTTATGCTGTTCTAAAAAGGGAATTCAAAATAACTAAAAGATAAACTTTATAAAGGATAGATTAATCATGTCGTTGGGAAGTTGGGGAAGCTAACAAAATACGTCTTGTTCAGCTGACGAACTCACTCTAACTGGCCAGAGTCCAGGCAAAAAAATTGGATTGTGTGGGTAATGATTGGATGGTGGGCCGATCAATCTGTAGTACATCTATTTATTTACTGCAAACGAAAATCACACATAAATAATGTTTTTGGTTGCTGCAAAGTCATTTTTGTTGGATTCTTGAGAAGATGAGAAGATTGTTTTTTATGTTTTTCATAATCTGAACTGTTCTTTCATGGTTGCGAATTACTTAGCAAAACATCTATTTAAGAGTTCAAAATGCAATTGTCCACAAATGACTGCAAAACTCCCAATGGACAGCCATGAACAAACTACTCGCACCATTTATAATATTTTATTTTATAATATAGAATATAGTTTTTTGCACCATTTTATGATATTTTATTTTGTAATATATATTTGTGCACTTTTATAATATGACTTTCTTATTCTCTATCCAGATATATAATCATTTTTATAACTCCCAAACAATCAAATTTTCTATCTCATTCCATGCAGTCAACACACACACACACTTATTTGATGAGAAAATAAATGGGAAAAAGTGAATGATCAAATCAAACTAAGCTAATATTTTTGCATTTTTTGAAAGACTTTAGACAAAGACAGAATTCTAAAATACAAATTAAAAAACAATAAATTTACAATAGAAAAGAGAAAGTAGAGAGACGGAAAGAGAGAAAAGCAAGCTAGAACCAATAGATATATGGAGCACGACAGAATTGCAACTAGTCAAGAATTGGTAGGGAATAAAAATTATATTCCAAAGTTAGCGACTTGTTACCGTATGAGGAAATTAGGTGTTTATCACTAGTTGGTCATGGTCAGATGGCACTTGTAGTGCTACGAATTAAATTCTTTCTCCTTTTACAACTCACCAATAAAGGAAATCATATATCTAAACTGATCCTGAATAAAGATGTTTATGTGACAACACTTAAATCTCATCATCTTTCCAAAAATGTAAATATGTTTTTACAAGAAATTAATAGAAAAGTTTGGGATGGGGATGTGGGGCAATGATAGAAACAAAAATGCAATTGTTAATTTAATTATCTCCTTTTTGCAGATTAGCTGTTTAGAGTGTCTAAAACTAGATAGTTGTAGTTGTTGCATAGGAAAACATGTCATTAGCACAATCACTTTTTGATTGAAGAGCGTTATTGATTATATGAGATGAAATTAAACCATTTTGCAATAACTGCAAAGATGTTTGTGAAAATTCAAGTGCCTTTTTGTGAAATTTAAACAGTAGATATTAGACATCTATTTATAAATATTGCCCAAAAAGGGAATGATATGAATATATCAGATTTGCATTGAATTTCATCCAGAGTCATTAACAACTTTGCAGCTAATAGTCATTAACAACTTTGCAGCTAACTCTACCCTCTGCGACGAAGGGCATCAACTCCCCGTATTTCCTCCTACAACAGACAACACCTTATCCAACATACAAATATCTGTGCACGAGGTCGCCAAACTAATCAAGAACCTTGATTCCAGTAAGGCAACTGGCCCAAACGTCATTCCAATTATAGTATTGAAAAAGCTTCGACCAGAAGTTGCCCCCCCCCATACTTGCAAAACTGTTTAAGCGTTGCCTTAAGGAGAAGTGCTTTCCAACACCCTGGAAAACTTTGTCAGTATGCCCTGTATTTAAGAACTCAGGTGATAAATCATCTCCCTCTCAGTACAGACCAATAAGTCTCCTGTGTGTCATGAGTAAGTTATTGGAATCCATATTAAATAAAGAAGTAGTCAACCACCTCAGCAGAAATAATCTCCTTAGTGACATGCAATATAGTTTCCGTTCTGCAAGATCTACAGCTGATGTGCTAACAGTTATATCCCATAGGATTAGTGAATCTCTCGACAAAGGCTTCCTTTCTAGGGCAATTGCTCTTGACATATCAAAGGCCTTCGATAAGGTTTGGCATAAGGGCCTACTTCACAAGATTTCCAGCTACGGTATAACTGGAAATGTTTTCTCAATAATTAAATCATTTCTCTCTGATAGGTTCATAAGAGTAGTGGTTGATGGGTAGAAATCAGAGGCCCACAGTATTAATGCTGGAGTCCCCCAGGGGTCCATCTTGGGCCCAACTTTCTTCCTGATCTACATCAATGATCTCCCAAAACACATACTTAATTCATTCGTTGACATCTATGCTGATGACACAACCATCTATGGCAACACACCAAAGGCCGTAAATGACAAAGCTCTCTCTGATTCCCTCTCCTCTAATCTTGAGCGCATCGTTCAGCGGGGGAAGAGATGGCTGGTTACTTTTAATGCATCTAAAACCAAGCTCCTAACTTTACATCATCAACACTCTGTTCCTCATCTAGCATCAATTGAAATGGATGGCTCTCGTCTTGGGGAGGCTTCATGTTTTGATAAGCTCCTGGGTTTGACCTTTACTCCTGATCTGAAATGGAACACAAGTCTGTTGCCCGGGCTGTTGGGAAAATGGTAGGATCCTTCTACCGCTCCAGAAGATATCTCACTACTGATGCAATTCTCTATCTCTATAAAAGCCAAGTACGTCCAAGGATCGAGTACTGCTGCCACATCTGGGCTGGAGCTTCAAAGCACAGCCTATCCTGCCTTTACACGGTACAAAATAGACTTTGTGGCTTAGTGGGGGATGCCCTTTTCTCTTCCCTGCAACCTCTCTCCCACAGAAGAGATGTTACGAGCCTGTCTTTATTTTATCGGTATTTCCATAGCAAGTGCTTGTCCGAGCTCCAATCTCTGGTCCCCGATTGCCAATCCTTCATGATAGACACCCGTCTAGCTAAAACCACTCTCAGTAATTTTCCCCACTCTTTATCTGTGCCTAAATCAAAACGTAGATTCCATGAACATAGCTTCTTTCTGAGAAGTGCACTCCTGTGGAATTCTCTTCCGTTTGCCTGTTTCCCACCTGACTACAACTTGGACGTCTTCAAGTCCAACATAAACAAATTCCTGATTAATCGCCCCCCTTAAGTAAGACGGTTTATCAAATCTCCAATACCAAGTATTCTATGACATTATCCCATTGATTATTGTACACAAAATAACCCTTATCCCCAAGTGGCTTACGGGCCTTGATAAGTGGTGATCCCCATGTATAAAAAAAAAGTCAAGAAAGCAAAATTCCCAGAATTTAATTTTTTTTAATATCCATTAAATTGTAACACTTTCTAGAATCAAAAATAATGTCATAAATTTTTGATCAGAATTGAAACAGACACAAGTTTCAGCATCATTATATTTTGATCTCTGTAAGCCGACATAAAGTGCTATGTTCAAATGATTAAATTTACTACATGTCCTGAGATGGGTATTGTTGTGTGTGTGTGTGTGTGTGTATATATATATATATATATATATATATATATATATAGGATGAAACACTAGTGTCTGTAGGTATTTAATGATTATTATAGTAAATAATAATGTCAGCCCCTTTAAGAAACTCGTTTCTTATCGTTGAGCAATTTCAGTTGTAATGAAGTCAGTCAGCTTAATTTATACGCGCAGATCGTCATATAATGATAAGATCACTCTGACTGACGTAAAAAGCATTTAATAACAATAAATGTTTAATTTCAACTGTATCTCTCGTGGTTCGCGGTAGCCTAGTGGTTCGGGTCCTTGCTAATGATTTCTGTTGTCGGGGTTCGAGTCTCTTGACTGGCGTTAATCATAACACCCTACACTATGATTCCCAAAAGGATGAAACTGTAGGTATTTAATAATTATTATAGTAAATAATAATAATAGTAATAATATTATATATATATATATATATATATATATATATATATATATAACTACTTCATTTATTCACATAAATTTAATATACGAAAGTATAGAATTATGCGTAAACTTTAAGTATTTACTTCAAAAGTGCTCAATACGTAGGTAGAGCTAGTTAGTAATTTATAAAATATATATTTTATAAATGACTATATATATATATATATATATATATATATATATATATATATAAGTGTTCGATCTTATAAATATAAGAACTAAAATACAAATTAATTAGTTAAAACCTATACATTACAGATTCCAGAGATGTACCATGGTTTAACTGACATGAGTAGGCATTTACTGCTTAGAAAAAACACTTGCATCCCATCTGAAATTGTCAGTTTCTCAAGAAAAGCAAGCAGTTCGAAAAAAAATAAAATGAAGCAGTGTAGGTTTTAAAAACATTATATTCAATATATGCAGGAGAACCTCCCATATTTCATCTAGTCCCAAGATTTTCAAACAAGCTACAATAAGGCTGTACCAAAAGGATTACTGTATGTAAGGGTCAATAAGATGGTTGCAAGTTCAATCCCTGCAGATGATAGTGCATCTCCATATTCTCTTCAATAACAAGCAAAATAAATTTAACTAAATAATATTTGAAAAGAAACCGCTTATTACAATTTTGAAATTTCCAAAGTTTCGAGCTAATAAATCCATGTTTTTTTTTTTTCATCAAGAAATGTAAAATTTTATGTAAGCTTTCAAAATTTTAAAAACGCAGGACTTCATTTTTTTCACATGATAGAAAAAGTAGTATGTTAGTTACTAGTTGTGTATGTATCCAGCGATGCCCGGGAGTATTTTTACTTTCCTTTTTGTTTATAGTTTTTAAAAACTATGTCTTAATTTTTTTTTTTTTTTTACCAAATGAATATTTTTTAGATAGGTTTTTGAAAATTAAATTTACCTATTATGGTATTGTTTGCTCATGACATTATTAATGAAAACACATTGTTATAAAGCAATAACTGATTTTTAGTGTTTAACTGTTTATTTATGTTTGTAATAGGATTTTAAAAAATTCATCTTTAATAAATGAGTATTTGCAAAGATACAATCAGTTTAATCACCTATTAATGATTTTCTATTCGACAGTTTAAATGTTTTCAAATTTCAAAGGGTCAAACAGTAATTTATTCTATTTTCTTTTTTTCAACTATTTAAAAAAGGTTAAAAGGTCTGCCTTGTTCACAAAGAAACAAAAATACATTCTGGTGGATTTAATTTTGCAATTAAATTATTTTTAAATATGATTTATAAAAAGCTATTTTGTATTAGAGTAATATACTACTGCATTTTTTTCTTCCAATAAATAATTGATGATATTAAATTAAAAAAAAAATTTTAATATGTAAGTCATATAGAGGTTAGAAACATATCCAAGCATACAAAAACACAGAAGTGATCACACGATTTTATTAATATAGAAATAAAGGAAGTTTGTAAAATGTTTTGTTTTTTTAATCGTTTTTTACATTTGAATATTAACCATTTCCATGGTAGTGACAATAGTTAAACTTCTCATATCAAAGGTCATTGTAATTTTTTTCATCATGATTGTCGTGTATCACCTGACAGAGAGAAATTCGCATGCTATAAACAACATAAAAATGTTACTTGTTCTCAATATGAATCAGCAGCAATGCAGCAGATAATTTAAAGATGTGATCCGTAAGATAAATCAGGGTTTATCACATTTTTTAATTAAAAGACAAGATATCATTTTCTCTTTTTTAAAACACAGTTCAATTTTTAATATATATGTATAAATAAATAAAATTATATAAATATCAGAAAAGTGCCTATGTGGATATGCTTCGATGATGTCTCGTCAGGGGTTCAATAATGAGTAATTAATGAACTCTTGACAAGATGATTAACAACAATGAAACGTAGATCGATCCATGCAGGGATTTTTTTGATGTTGATATAATTTTACTTATAAAAGCTCTGCAGATGTAATGAGCACTTTTAAAAACATTTTTTTCCGTGTTCTATGACAAAGACATACAGGTGAGCAGATGCATAAAAGACAAGGCCATCAAAGCAGACAATTGTAATATGGAACAAGCCTGAAAGACTGCGCTCATTATCGATGTCACAGTCCCAAATGATTTTGGCCTTAATAGAGCTGAACGGGAAAAGATAAAATATCAGGACCTAAAAAATGATCTAAAAACGACATGGTCTCTGAAAGAAATAAACATTCTAGCGGCTGTGATAGGAGCAACTGGCTTAATAAAAAAGAACCTCCAGAAATACTTAGAAACAATCCCTGGAAGACCAAGCTGTAACGAAATACAAATGCCATCCATAAAGGGAACACCATCTATTCTTAAAAGAGCCATCGGATATAAATTTAAATCATAACAGAATCAAGTGTTAGCTCCAGGAGGGAGCACCGTGATATCTAAAAACTTACTGAAGTAAAAGAAATCATATAGACACACACACGATGCCATGAAGAAAATGGTGACCAAGGTCAGGATGCTCTATGTTAATTGGAATAGTAAGTTGTTGAATCCGCAGTCGAAACGTCAAAGATCTTCACCATTATAGTTGGTATCCATCAGAGATCAGAACATTTTTGCTTTTCTTCAATGACATCTAGGATTTTCAATTGCTGGTTCGTTGGGCACATCTGTATGCAGATAATATCTCATGCTGGTTTCAAAGAATAAATAAACCAAAAGTGAGTTTCACAGAGAATTCTAATTTCTTGATTTGTGGACAATATACATTTTTTACATTTTATATTATTAAACCATATTTCATCATATTTGTTTCACCTGTGATTATTTGTGAGGTGGGGTGGAGGCTTATAAAAAATGTAAATGATAGAAAATATTTCAGACTTTGTGTTATGCTGTAGCATTATCAAATCAAGTGGTTCATTTATCTCCATTTTTTGCACTAATAATATTTACATCCACTATGACTGCCATAAGAGACTACCGTGTATTAGGGACTATATTTGTAGAGTCATTCTAAATAGGAAGTTGGGCAGTAAGGTGTTTGGTCACATACATTTAAATGTTTGAATAATGGTACAATTAGAGAAACAAGGACCAGGGAGTGAATTCCAAAGGCTAGCAATTCAAAGAAAAAAGCTGTTGGAGTAGAAAATCTTCCAGCATTTGTGGACCTTTGTAATTGTATAAAGATGACAAGTGGTGTTCCCTAGAGTCCGAGTAACAAGTCTCCCAAGATTTTAAGCATTCTTTACCTATTTGATAATCATTGCAAATCATTTTACATTATCACAACAACCATTTACCATCGATTTCTCAATGGAAACAACTGTTAGACTTGTCTGAAATTTAAGTGGCAATAAGTTTCCTTACAGTACCACTACTCTTCGTACTCTTTCAATAGAAATTTGATTAGTGCCCCCCCCCCGCCAACTCTTTCTATCCTTCTTAATCCTTTAGAAGTAATTTGGTCACCACATAGGTTTTTTTTTTTTTTTTTTGTATAGGTGGAGGCAAATTATTGGATTTCTGTTGATGTTATTATTTTTTATTCAAGTTGTCATCTTTTCTATTATTTGATATTATGATAAAAAATCTATGATTCTCAGTATGTAACCTTAAACTACATCTGATGGTAAGTGCTTTAATTTGATAAATGTGCATCACCCTATGCAAGCTGTTATCAATGTTAAGTCTATTCTAAAAAGAAAATAGTGCTTATCAGGATCCCATCTCTAGATTAAATAGAATCTGGCATTTAAAGATTATTCATTTACAAAATATGCAAACTTAATTAAATTAAAAATCTCAATTTAGGAATTTTGAGGACTAGTATCATCCCCAATTTGCTATTATTACCAATTCCCCCTGACTTGGGACGATATGGTAGCATCTGTTAAGGCCTATCTATATACTGAATGAATGTACACCTTGCATAAAAAGTAACAGAAAAAAATTATGGTTCGCTAGTGTTTGCACTATTATTCATATTCATATGAAATAAGATCGCAATCGGTGAAGTTAAAAGAAAGGAAGAAAGAAGACACCTCAATCTTGAATTTATTTTATTAAACAAAAGAAATAAAAACGTATTAATCGGTATAGAAAGACAGAAGGAAATCTAGAAGAAAATATTCCTCGATGGAAATAGAAAAATGTATTTCGAAATTTATTTAAGACGCAAATTGCTTTCTCTCTTCTAAACAGTCCCATGAAATTTCCAGAGAAGACCATATCAAAAAAATTTCTGTCAATTTTTTTTACTTGGTTACATTTGCATGACACGATGAATATTTATTTAAATACAAATAAATGCACATTGGTCTTTATTATGGAGTGGAGTATAGTTTAGAGACTAATTATTTGCAATATATATGGCTGTAAAACGAACTAATGTGCAAACTAGTCATATTCAAAACACACGGGATCAACAACATCGGTTGACATGTCCTAAAACATAACAAGTTTAAGATTTGAATAAAAAAAAGAAAGAAATATTATGTATAGATGTTCGTTTGCAATTTCGTTTGGTTGGCCTCGACGTTGTTGTTTTAAATTCATTTCCAACAGATGCTTTGATAAGCAATGTTATTTTATGTGCAAGGTTCATTAAAATAACACAAAATTTTATAACATTTTTTAAGACTGTCAAACATCTTTCGTCAGACATCTAAACCTTATCTTGATATCATGCATCTTATTTAATGAATTTCCTGAAAGTAAATTTAACAGAAAGAACGTTTTATTTATAATAAATAATTATTACACACACATATGCATATATATATATATATATATATATATATATATATATATATATATATATATATACATGTGTGTGTGTGTAATAATTATTTATTGCTATAAATATATTTAATATATTTTCATTAGTTACTATCCCACACCTCTCATTATCCCTCACAAACTCCTTGCCTTCCTTGAATCTCTTATACCACTCAAAAACTGATGCTCAATTCATGAAAAATGTTTCAAAAGCAGTTTGAAGCATTCCATACGTTTCTGAGGCATTTTTTTCCAAGTATAAAACTAAATTTTATTGCATTCATCGTTCTTCTACAGTGTCCTCATGTCCAGATTGCATTTTTGAAATTCACCATCTGCGACAATCAGGCTTTACTAGAGTGCATTCATATTCCTTCTCTAGCTGTTCATTTGAACCTGAAATCAAAAAAATTGGTCAATCATTTCATTAGATGTATAGCAATAACATATTGAATTTTTAAGAGTCTACAACAATTTTAAATGCCTGTACAAAAACGTCTGGAAACTTATTGGAGGCGTCTCATATATATATATATATATATATATATATATATATATATATATAAAGCTGAATGTCTGTGTGTGTGTGTGTGTGTGTGTGTGTGTGTGTGTGTGTGTGTGTGTATGTGTGTTTGTCTGGTCACGAATAGGCTCCTATATGGTTGATTACTTTAAAAAACTGATTACATATAATGATAGAAGATGTATCGAGGATCAGGAATGGGTATGTTTGATCTGGCAGAACGGTGGTTCATAAAAATTGTGGGGTCTGCATTCGCGCCTGGCCCCCAAATAAAAAATGTGGGGTCTGCGTTCGCGCCTGGACCCCAAAGTATGGAAATAAAAAATGAAAAAAAAAAAGTTTACAAGGGTTTTTAATATAGATGTACATAAGAATACTTTGATAAGTATGTTTCAACTTAAATAGTGATGGTATAATAAAATTGTGGGGTCTGCGTTCGCGCCTGTACTCCATGGAAATATGGCACAAACTTTAAAAAAGACTTTTCATATCTATTAGCGTAAGTATAGATTGATAATTATGTTTCAGTTTGAAGAAATATGGTATAATAAATTTATGAAGAAATCTATAATATAAAGCTGAACGTCTGTGTGTGTGTGTGTGTGTGTGTGTGTGTGTGTGTGTGTGTGTGTGTGTGTGTGGTCACGAATAGGCTCCTATATGGTTGACTATTTTAAAAAACGGATTACATATAATGATAGAAGATGTATCGAGGATCAGGAATGGATATGTTTGATCTGGCAGAACGGTGGTTCATAAAAATTGTGGGGACTGCGTTCGTGCCTGGACCCCAAAGTATGAAAATAAAAAATGAAAAAAAAAGACGTTTACAAGTGTTTTTGATATAGATGTACATAATACTTTGATAAGTATGTTTCAACTTAAATAGGGATGGTATAATAAAATTGTGGGGTCTGTGTTCGCGCCTGGCCTCCATAGAATGGAAATAAACACAAACTTTAATAAAGACTTTTCATATCTATCTGCGTAAGTATACTTTGATAATTATGTTTCAGTTTGAAGAAATATGGTATAATAAAATTATTGGGTGTTCGTTCGCGCTTGACCTCCATAGAATGTAAATATGTCACAAAGATTAACAAGATTTTTTAAAAGGGGTGAGGGTCCACAATAACACCTTAACTTTAATCTTAATTCACGTTAGCTTTTATTTATTTTTTTGAGTTGAATCATATTGTGTTGAATAAATTCACCTAATAAATTCACGTTCTTATTAAAGTGAAAGCCTCCCCCCCAAAAAAAAAGTCGGAACTTTAGACAATTCTCAACACAAATTTTGCATAACTGTTTTTTCCTTCTCCACTTGTACGTGGCACTCTTTCGAAATAGATACATAATAAAAAATAAGAACGTTACTTGTTATCGTGTCAAAAGAAGGAAAAAATCCTGCTCACATGATTATGTGTCTTCTAAAAACATTTACATTACCTTTTTATTTTTATTTATATATCTGTTTAAGCTTTTTTTTTTTCAGTGTACTTAGAAGGAATTCAGTCGATTACAACCCTTTCTGCGTGTTTTTTTTACATTACAATAGTACAACCCAGAATCCGCCGGTGCAATACTACACCGTTCAATACTGTAAAACTGAAACAAAGCTGTTCTACTTGAAAAGGGCGCCATCTTCTTCTTATTCATATTTATATCAATTCTTTGCTTTAAAAAACTAAAGTAATTATGTGTTTACGTTTTTAATATACCATTTTGCTGTTTCGGATTATTTATTTTACTAAAGTAAGTAAAGCTTCATTATTTTTCAAAACTGTTTTTGTTTCTTTGTTTTTCGATATTTCGTCGATATTATTTAGTAAGAGTGTTTAGGAGAAAAGCCAACAAATGACTACCCCAAAAAATAAATATACAAGAAATAAATGTTACCATCGTCAATAAAAGTTCAGTTCATGCTTTTTTTTGTTTTGAAATAGTTTTTAATGCTCTTTACTTGAAATAATTTCAGCAAATCGAAATTAAAACGAAATTTGAGGTGATAACTACTTAAATAAATTTTTATATAAACTACACATGCCATAATCAAATGTTCCTCAAGCACAAAATAACGGAAAACATTAAAATATGTTTATAAATATTCCTTACGTTGACGGAACTCTCTTAAATTGTTAACACAGAATGCTCAGGTGCCCCTCCTTCAAATTGAAAACGGGGCTCTCCATTTCAAAGTCGCTGCCATTTTGATTTTTTTTAAACTACTTAAAAATACAAACCAATGAACTTTTCTACCATAAAAATAACTTTTATTGGCTATGGTAACATTTATTTCTTGTATATTTATATTATTATATATATATAACATTTTCTCTTTGTAAGGAAACATCATTTTGTTGGTCACTCTTGGCTACGAATGGAAACAAAGTTGATATAAAAAAATACATTTTCGCGCAAATTATCTTTACTTTCATCATATTTTGCTTAGGGTAAAATTTTTGAGTATCAAACCTTATCTCTTTACAACACCCTCCTTTTCATAACCTATCATACTTTCATCAATCACAGTCCATTTTCTGTAGGCTGTTTCTGAACCCAGTCAATGACGTGTACTTCTGCTAGTATATGTATATTTATTTCTTCAGTTGTGAAAAAAAAAAAACGGACTAGAGTGCTCAATGTGTAGCCAGAGCAATATATAGGAAATTTATTGCTGTGAGTCCAGAATGAGTTTACATATTGTTTCCGCTAGGAAAATATCCTCTGAAGATGAGGAGAGATCCGACCAGCTTTGTCAGAATTCATATATATATATATATATATATATATATATATATATATATATATATATATATATCAAATATAATCATCCATAACCATGTGTTGCATTATATGATTCATCAGTGTGGCTGAACCTAGCAAGAATTGAGGGAGCAGACGTGGGGACTGGTGAGATCATGAAAGTCCCTAAACAACCACTTCTTGATTTTCCCAGAGGTGTGGTACAGAGCTGAGTTCTACTGCCACACGTACGGCCTCCCCATGTATGGTCATCCTCTTCACCTGACATATAAACACAAGCTGCACAATATCATTTCAAACTTGCAAAACAAAAAAAAACAATTAGAATCAATCTTCTTTCTTTCTAGCTCATTCTTTCTCACACTCTTTTTTTATCAGAATAATTTTTTTTAGAACAAATGACAAACATTTCTGGGAAATTTATAAACATCGCAGTCATGAAAAAGCGCGCGAGAAAAAATCCTCCTACACACACACCTACAAATAACGCCGGGCAACCCCACTAGTATATAATATAAATCTCACCTGTCTGTTTAAATGTACGTATGTATGTATGTTTGTATGTCTCGCAAAAACTTTCGACAGAAGCAACAGATCCTGACAAGATCAGTATCATTTTGAAGCTTGACGTCTCAGACAATAAATATTGAAAAATTGGCTCAAAACATTAATTCCCTCACCCTAAACTCGGCCGTTTTGTACAAGGAGGGGGCGATTTTTTCGCCGACATTTTAGCAAGTCATCTTCACCGTTGGATTGACATCGGTTAATTTCAATGCTTTTGACTTCCAGTCGCATCATGGAGACATCTAAGATGTCAGATTTTCTTTCACTTTATTTTCCGCCTTCGCGTCACAGGTTCAAGCCTGCTTGCCTACTACCACACTTTTAAAAAATTTTTCAACTCTTCTCTTCAGACTGGCTGCCTGTTTGCCTGTTGATTTCCTCCCCACGCCAGTACCGTTTTTTTTTAAACACCTCTTTCCACATTTGAAGGTTTGAGATTGCCTGCCTACTACCACGTTTTTTTTTTTCTCAACACACACCTCCAAACACCCGGGCAATGCCGGGCACCCAGGCTAGTACATTACTAAATGAGGAATCATTTCTATTAAAAATTCATCTAAAATTGTGAAAAAAAATGCACTTGAAAAGTGTCAAAATTATGTGAAAGAAGTCAAAGGAGAACAAAATGGTCACCGAATTTGAACTGATGTCTAACAACGAAACTGAAAATTATTTCTCATTCGATAATATTTATTAATCAATATACATTATAAAAGTGAGAATGTGATGTGTGAGAGAACTTCTCAACCTATATATATCAAACAAATTTTTGATTTACAGACTTGAATTTTGGTATATATATATATATATAATATTCGCATGCACATATCTCAGTTTCTTTTCGTTTTTTTTTTTTACTTCATTTTTTTTAAAGGAATTTAATGTTACATTTAATACCAGGCAACACTGGATACATGTTCTAGTAATAATATAAATTATATTAACGAAAGTGTTTAATGGCTAAACAAATTTTTTCTTGCATTCTTTCATGGGCATGTTCTTTATAAATTACAAATTTCTGACATCCATTACTCCTTCCTAGCATAAATCTGGTTCCTGTTGACCTTCATTGTATGAATATTAAAGTATTTCTTATTATACTAGCCGTACCCGGCCACGCGTTACTGTGATTCAGTTTGTGTAAGCAAAACCTCCCACCACCAACAACAAAAAGACAAAATTCATTTTTTTTAAGAAAGAATTAATGTGGCAAACTGTTTTTTTTCCCCCATTATAGAAAAATATTTGTAAGCTAATCAATAAAGAAAATAGCTTATACATTTATTTATTCGCAGACTGTTATCCTCATCTCCTTTAGTTGTTGTTTCACAACAATCTGTGAATACGTAAGCAGATGAATGTTTTTTTACTTTTGTAATAGCAATTTATCGTAGTGAGCCGCATGCTAAAACGAACACACAGACATAGAAATACACAAGAGAAGTAATAATCAGAGTAAGAGAAGAAAGAAGCAGAGAAAGAGAGAGAGAGAGAGAGAGAGGGGGGGGAGAGGGAGAAAGAGGAGATAAAAACCGATGTAGACACTGTAAAATGTTTTTTTTTTTATTTCGGTAGAAAAAGAAATGTAAAATGCAAACGAGAGAGAGAGAGAGAGAGAGAGAGAGAGAGAGAGAGAGAGAGAGAGGGGGGGGAATAAAAACTGTTGTAGGTAGTGTTGACACCATAAAATTTTTTTTTTTAATTTTTGCAGAAAAAAAGCAAGTTAGTGAGCGAGAGAGAGAGAGATAGAGAGAGAGAGGGAGAAAAATAGGAGGAAGAGAGAGAGGAAATAAAAAGTGTTGTAGATAATGTTGACGCTGTGAAATGTTTGATTTTTTTCTTCGGTATAAAAAGAATATTACACAGTTAACAATATCTACATCAGTTTTTATTTCCTCTCTCTCTCTCTCTTCCTCCCTCTATTTCTTTCTCCCCCCTCTCTCTCTCTCTCTCTGTATATATTCTTCCCAACTCTCTCTCATTCGCTCATTCTTTCTCATAGTTCAAATCTAGCTAATCGTAGGAAAATATGTAAGTAATTTAAATCGCCCACATTAAAAGTAAATGTAAAAAAAGTATAAAAAAGATTACAAAAATACGCCCGTTATAAAACAAAGTAAAAGAAAAAAAAATAGCATCGTATAAGGTTCACTAAGCCGTTCCAAAATTGAAACATAAACAATGGTGGTACCATACATCTTTTTTAGTTTTTTTTTTTTTTTTTGAGGGGGGGGTAGTGGCGTGTTGTTAATGTGTGCATAGGTAAGTGTAAGTTTATCACCATTCAATTATCTGTTTATGAGTGGTTAATATGTTTGTATTTGTTTTTTTTTTTAAACAATTGCCTCTTGTAGAGAGTGCCGCCATATTTGAAAAGTTCTGGAGCGTTCGTTTATGTATTAAGATTAAAATTCCAAAATAATTGTATTGTCAGCCAATGAAAATGGGGAGAATTTGAGAGGGGAAAATTTATTATTTTTGAACCAGGAAATGGAAAGATTATGTTATGTCTATGAGTTTATGATGCAGTTACGAAAAGTGCAAGCACAATATCTGTAGAATGTGTACATTTCCTCCTGGTCTTTACTGATGATGGAACAAGTACTTAATATTTAGGGGGATAAATAGGAACTACTTCCTCTAAAGATGATGCAATTATGATGGTGTTGCTGCTAGGATGAAATGGCGGATTTTATTATAATGACTAAATGTGCCTAAAATGTCATTCTAAAGTTACATAAGATAGTGGCTAATAGGCTACATAATAAATTTGCATGTGGCATCTGTTGTTGCAAACCTATGGTACTTTGGTCCAGAGGGGATATTTCTGCAAACAAAATATTATATATAAAGATAACTTGCTCAAGTCCATACTGAATCCAATGATGTAAGTTTCTAAGTGTTCTTGCCATACACACAGAGAGAAAATCTTTCCCTTATATAATAAACTAGTAGGAAAACTCAACATTGCCTGGAATTGAATGAGGATCAAATGATCCACACCTCCAATATTTTTATTGTCATCGAAATCGGTGAAATCGCCATTTTTCAATCAAATTGATTGATTGCCTGCTCTTGTTGGAAGCCCAGCGCTGTACACCAAAAGGAAGCTTCACGTGCCTCCCCGTAGTAACTTAGTTCACAATACAGTCTAGTCTACATTGCAATATATAGAACCTACTGCTGATTTTATAAAATTTATGGTTTAATTGTGCTTTAAACAGAAACAACCATTTTGAAGTGGCCATGTCTTATCAAAGAACCTACTGTTGGATTTATATGTGGGGTCCTTCTGCTTGTGCAGAACTTTTCAAATGCACTTGTGATGTTAGGCTGTGTTAAGGGTGACAACTTTAGTCAAAATCGAACTGTTCCTTCTTGAACTGGATTTTTTAATTATTGATTTTCAATACAAATCGGAGGCATTGCAATACAAAACCTATCTAAAAGCACTCCCGTACACATAAAGCACATTTGTGTGAAATTAAAAAAAAATTTGGCCTAGCCGTTTCAGTGTCCAGAGGGAACAAACTCTCTCTCACACACGAATTGTCTTTTCTGCAGAGACAATGATTCAGCACTCACAGTTTTATTTACTTTTTTCTTCTCTTTTTTTTAATGACCCAAAATTTAACCTTTTTGTTTAGATTCTGAGACATTTTGTTTGTAGCATAGAATTCAGTTTTATAAATAATACGCGTTTATAATGTAATCAAGACGAACAAGAGTCATCGCTTGGTAAAAACTCTTAAACAGCTTTTTATTCAAAATGTAATACTAGTAGATCTACTCAAGATTGTTTGAGTATCAAATATGGTGAGCATAAGTGGTAAAACTTTGGGAAAGGTATGAACTTCCTTCACCCCCCCCCCACCCACCATTTAGGAATTCAATATTTTTAACAGCTACAAAAATAAATTTTTTTACAAAACTAGAACCGTGCATTAAACGATCTGGTATTAGATTACTTTGTTTAACGACACATCAACATTTACGTATAAACGTTCATATGCTGTTAAACAAAATATCCTAACCTTTTATTATAATAGAAAAAAAAAAAAGTTGAAAACTGGTGCACGGCACAGATCTTTGATTTAGTAGGGATAACTAGCCCCCCCCCGGGGGGGGGTTGTGGACGCAAAAAAAAAAAAAAAAAAACCGCATTAACATCTTCCTTTTAAAATTTCTCTACCGCTACATCTTCAGAAATGTTATTTTTTTTACCGTCTCTTCGTCCTTTAACAACTTGTTCAATATAATGCAAAGAAAAAGAAACTTAACTAAATGTTTTACCTAGTTTCAGAATTTGTTTTGATCGTAGTGATTAAAGAAATTAAAAGTAAAGAGACATGCAATTACGCAAGAAAAAATTCTTAACAAAGTTTATGTCAAAATTTATGAATTTTAAAATGAAATGAATAGGTACGGGCAAAATGAATGCCGATGCTCAAAATGTATAAACATTTTGACCCCTCCTTTTACTTAAAAATTCACCAAAAATCAGGAAATTAACCAATTTTGATGAAATTTTCAGTATTTATCAAATAATGACCACGGAATATAATGAATACATTTTTACTTAAATCTTAGTGGAAATGTATTATCTTGTTTAAGCAAAATATGCCTTTACTAATGTTATGGATTCCAGTAGTAAAAAAATGTATGAATTTATTTATTTATTTTTTAATGAAAATAAAGCATCGTAAATTGTAACAATTAAAAAAAACAATAATGATTTTTACAGGAACATTACGAAAAAAGACCCTAAAGTCTGTATTAATGAATTCGATATACTTTAGAGAAAAATTAATTTCTTGAACTATCAATATTATCATTGAATTAAGCATTGTTTATTTAATATTTTCACACACACAAAAAAAATTATAATTGCAAAAATATTTCTACTTTTATTTTTGAATTACAGGTTTCGCATAATTTTTATTTGTACAATTCTAATATTTTTCTTGCTTGAATAAATGTGAAACTTTAACATAACATAACACATAATTTCTATATAATCTTGAAAAAAAAAAACTTTTTTTTAATTTAAAAGCAGGAACATAGAAAAATAATTAAATTAAAAAATGGTAAAAATTAGACAAACATTCACGATAGGAATGTACGGAGGCACGGTTGGGAGAAATAAAAAGAAAAACAGAACTCCTACTTCCTTTTAACTACCAGTCTTCTGACTATATCTTAAATTTTGAGCCTCTGTATAATTCGTGTGACGAGGAATTTGTTTACTTTCGGTTGAACAAAGCGAGAATCTCTCGCTTTTGGGAGCTAAATAAACTATTTTTTTTATATAAACAAGGTGTTTTTTTTTTGTTTGTTTTTTTTTAAATTTTATTTAACATCTTAGGACTTTATTTTACTAATTATCTTTGAAATAGACTCAGAAAATTATTATTTATCTTTCAAATGATTTTTACAATGAATTTAGCTGAATTAGTTGAAAACATTTTTCATAACTTTTCATATTTTTTTTACCTTTTAGAAATTAACTTTAGTCTTTAATCTTTCAAATACAATAAAAAATAGTTGGAGAACAACAACAAAAAATAAGATAAACCGGCTTTCAAAACTACGTTCCCCTACTTTTTTTCGGCCATTTTTACCCATACCTAGGAATTTAAATAGAATAATAAGTAGTGTGAACGAGTCGTGGGTACGTCTTTATATTTTTGTTGGGAATAAAAGTTTTTAATTTAACGCATAGTGATTTTCAAGAGCTGAAGTTCGGGCCAGATTAATGTGCAACGTTTTTTTTTTTTTTTTTTTTTCGCTTTTGTAGTTTTTACTATGTTGTTACTGTTGAAATATTAATTAATTACTATTAATTAATTAATATTAATGAAAAATTAGTTGAAATATCACTCCCACCTCAACTTCAACATTTTAAGAGGGCAAAAATAAAACTTCTAGAGAGTTGTTGAAACCATTACATACGTACCCCACCACCACCACTGTACCCTTACCCTCCCCAGAGTTATTTATTCATTGGGTCATCCTCATTTTGTTTAAAAATAGATTTTCTACGTTTGCGATTTATTAGGTTGATTTGAAAAATAAGTTGAACATTTCATGAAATTTCTTTCTAAGAATTTTTTCTCCAATTTATTTATTATAACTAGTTGTACTTAATCGGTGTTACCTCGGAGTTTGTGTGTGTGTGTGTGTGTGTGTGTGTGTGTGTGTGTGTGTGTGTGTGTGTGTCTCTGTGTGTGAGAGAGAGTGTTTTTTTACTTTTATTTTAACTAGTATTTTGAAAATTAAATTCAATAATTATGGTATTATTTAGTTATTAAATTATTAATTGAACCAAATTATTATAAAACTAATGCTTGTTAAGGTATAAACGATATTTTTTCTTTCAATGTTTTCATGTGATTTGTTAAGATATTTTAAAACCAGAAATGACTTTCTGCTTGACAGTTTAAATGCTTCCATATTCTCTTCAAATTTTGAAGAGTCACTCACTGTCCCCCCAAAGATTTTTACAAAAGATTAAAATAGCAAACTTGTTTACAAAGGAATTGAAACGCATTCTGATGGATTTAATTTCGTAATCGAATTATTAAAAAAATATTTAAAAAATTTAATTGTAAAAATTTATTGCATTTTTTATTTTAATAAATATTCGATTCATAAATAAAAATTACGAAATAACACACACGTGAAAGTGTCCGATGGTTTTATTAATATGAAGCTGATAGATCATTTTTTTAAAAACACTCGTTAATTTTGGATATGACTAAAACTGTAATTATTTTTTTCATCTATCCTTAAGCCATTTTTTTTTTTAAATAATAAACATTTAACTCATAAATTGTTAAGATATTTTAAGATAATTATGTTACCTTTTAATTAAAAAATAGGAAAATAATTGCAAAAGGAAATGGAAAAAACTTACTTTTTTCATGAATTACTGAAATCTTAAAATTTGACTTATTGATATTAAATAGCAACAATGTATATTGTTAACAGTTTAAGAGATATTTTAATAAATCAGCGAATGTTTCTTTAAGATAAAAATACAATCGTACACGATAAAATTGGTCAACAAGTTATTTTATTCATTTTTATTTCATATTTTAGGTAATGGTAAATATAATTACTCACATTAGAAAATAATTATACAATATTTTATGGAAACCAACACAGATTTTTTAAATATTGCTTGAAACTATTTTTTTAAGGAAAAATTGGAATAACAACTTTTTCATTGAAATTCAACTGTGATTTTTTTTGGGGGGGGGGGGTGATAGTTAAGCTTCCTCCCATTTCACTTTGAAGTAAGGAAGAAAACATGTTTTTTTATTTAAATCATATTTTTTAAATTACTGTTAACACCAATTTCTAAATAAAATGCTTTGAAAATAAGCTAACCTATTTTTATAAAGTAGCGTGTGTGTGTGTGTGTGTGTGTGTGTGTGTGCTTCTCTAAAGTGTCTACTTTACAACTTAGCTTTAGATGTTAAAGCTAAGAGAAAATTTGCAATATTATTATTTTTCCTGCTCCCTGAAAATATGTCAGAGATAAGTTGCAGTGGATTCAGGAAATTACACACTCTAATTTGTTTTGGCCTTTATAACTTTCCTGATGTTTATATCAAATATGGGTTAGTTTTCATTGTTGTCCATCTTCCATTTATCATATCTTGAATGCCAGTTTCAATAAGACACCAATGCAGAGAATCATCATGATCACCAAGATCATCATCTGTTAATAACACTGAGTACACTTGCCTCCCAAGAACTACTTAAGTTAGTTCAGCTGCTTTGCACTTCCACGACACCCAACCCCTTACAGCCCACATTTCACTGAAAACTGGGTTACTGGAGCAGTGAAGGGATAAACCATGGATTCTTTGATGCAAATAGCTTTTCACATTTCCTCCTGCCAACTCATTTTTTTTTTTTTATTGATATTACTCATACACTTTTCTTCAGCCATTTTTAATACACAACTGGAACTCGAGCAGTTGCATTTTGAAGAGTATATTATAAACGTAAAACTATTTCAAATTACATTTTATCTATACTCCAACAAACTCTAAGGTCCTATTTACAAGAAGGCAAATATGATCAGTTTTGTAGGTTTTATTCTTAACCTAATTTCATATATATTGATTGAATTAGAAATATTCGTCCGATTGTACTATAGGGATTGTTGAAATATCTCCCATAGTTTACTTGAGATCCCTCCCTCCCATACTTTTGAAAGCAATATTAATTATTGGTTTGAAATTGTACTTCTTATCCTGAAATAAAATTGAAATTTACTTTTTAAAGTGATCTAACTTTAATTCAATGTATTACTCACTGACGGACATTGCTTTTTTTTTTTTATTACATTAAATATATTTTTACTGTTTTAAAATTTTATAACACAAAAACTTCAAAAAAATTTTAAACATTCTTTTTGCATGCAAAAAAACTTTTTAAGTGAAATTTAATAACAAGAATAAGAGGTTAAAGACGTACTGCCTGATAATTGAATAAGAAAATAGTTGTGAAAAGTAAACATTTGCATAGAAGTACATTTTTCTATAAAACCTACTTGTATTTATGTGGCGCTGCCCGGGTGATAACTTAGATAAAAATCACTCAAAATGTAGTCAATTTTACATTAAATAAAAAAAGAAAGATTGTTTTTTAATACATGATATTTCTTGAAAGTAGTGTAATAAAATCAAAATGAATAAAAAGTGTGTATTCTATTTTACACAAAGCAACTAGCGATGTTTACAAATTTTTAGATAGGATTCAAAATCATTCGTATTAGTTTTCTATATTAACACTGAGTTCAATAAATATGCGATTACTAGAAAAAAAAAATCAATGTGTATTCATCCAAGTGATGTAGGTGAGAAACACACACACACACACACACACACACACACACACACACACACACACGAAATGATCACACAATTTTATTCATCTTCATGTAGGGATTAAAAAATAAATAATAGTTTTATTTCAAGTACCAATACCATAATCTATTTTATCCAACATTTGAGCAAATACCAAGTAAAAACAAAAATAAAATAAATAGCCTCTACCACCTAAAATTAAAAAAAAATAATGCAAATCTAACTTCCAGCTATGCCTTCCTCACCCATAAATTCTTATATTTAATTAATATATTATACAGCATATTTCTTAGCAAAAGAATATGAATAAAACATTAAAAAATACAAATAAATTAACTGAGAATAGATAAATATGACTTTTGAAAATTTTTGAAATGAAGACTGATTCGATTATTCATGATATTATAAATATATTCACAACATTTCGACTGATGAAAAAAAAAAGTAATATTACACATTTAGGCAACGTTAGGCAAGGCTCCCAAAATCTATACTAGAAGTGTTCACATGGAGTAACAGGTAAGATTAAGTCCTAAGTGGCAATCTTCTGAGAGTTAAAAGTTCAAAGGTCGGTAGGTTACATGGGCCAAAATGTTGTGAATATAAAAATCAAGATAAAAAAAAAAAAGCATATTGAAAAATGCAATTCATCTAATACTAGCAGGGGTGCCCGGCGTTGCTCGGGTGTTTGGAGGTGTATGCTGTGCAAAAAAAAGCAAAAAAACAAAAAAAATGGTTAATTTTTTAAAACTTTGACCCCTATTATGACCCCTAAAAATTTATAGTTTCGGGCTCAAATCACTTTATTAAGTTAGATCCAGGTTCAAGGAACATATATCTAAAATTTCAAGTATCTAGACCCAAAATTGCCGGAGGAGTTTGGTAGAGTTCTTAAAGGTCAAATCGTTGAAATTTGACCCCCTAACAGCCAAATTTCTGGCTGACACCCGTCACATCGATTTTCCCAAATCTCAGTACCCGGTATTTCAAATTTCGAGTCTATAGACTAAAAATTGACAGAGTTATTGCGTAGGGAAATGTACACAGACACACAGACAGACAGACAGACACGTTCACTTTTATAGATATATATATATAGATATAGATTTGAAGTAAATACTTTTCTTTTGTAATAATTAAGACAAAAAAAGAACTGAATTACTTTGTGACATGTTGAAATTTGGAAGCATTTAAACTGACAAATAGAAAATTCTTAGCAAATTCTCATGACTTTCAAAGATTGAATATTTTGTAAATCAAAAACAAAATTTATTTTTTTAAAGCTTAAACAAAAATGAAAGTAAAATACTCAAGGCAACATCGGCTATATACATCTCTCTTTCTCATATATATATATATATATATATATATATATATTAGCATGAGTGCCCGGCATTGCCCGGGTGTTGAGGGGGGGGGTGTTGAGCAAAAAAAAAAATTAAAAAGTGGTAGTAGGAAGGCAGGCTCGAACCCGTACCGTTAAGGAGGAAAAGAACGGGAATAAAAACCGACGTCTTTGCTGTTACGACCACCGTCAAACCGGAAGTGACGTAGGTTTAAATTAAAGCTAGACAATCGAAAAGAGGAGATGCCTTTCGAAAATATCGGTGAAAAAAGCGACCCCTCCCTGTAGAAAAGTGCCCAGTTGAGGGTGAAGAAATTAATGTTTTAGTCAATTTTTCGGTATTTGTCGTCTGAAGGGTCGAGCTTCAAAACGATACTGATCTTGTGAACATCCGTTGCCTCTGTCAAAAGTTTTAGGCTGACATGCAAATATACATACATTTATATAGTGGTAGCTCAAATTTTCGACCCAAACCGATTAAAAAGCTTGTCCTATCTCTGAATACCCGTTATGTAAAATTTCAAATGTTTAGACTAAAAATTGTCTGAGTAATTTGGTTGAGACCGCAGAGGTCAAATTTTTAAAAACTTTGACCAGTATTATGACCCCTTAACATTTACTATTTTGGGCTCAAATTAAATTATTAAGTTAGATCCATGTCCAAGGAACCTACATCTAAACTTTAAAGTGTTTATACCCAAAATTGTCGGAGGAGTTCGGTAGAGTTCTCAAAGGTAAAATCGTTGAACTTTGACCCCTTAACAGGCTGAAAACGAATTAAAAAGATTTCCCCAAATTTCAATACCCTCCATATCCAATTTCGAGTCTGTAGATTGAAAATTGACAGAGTTATTGCATAGGAAAATGTGCACAGACAGAAAGACACTTTCACTTTCATATATATATATATATATATATATATATATATATATATATATATATATATATATATATACTAGTAGTTCCGTCTGGCCTTGCTCGGGCCCTATGTACTGTTCATAAGGTTATGTGCATATGTATATATTAAAAAGTGTGAATATGTAAAGTAATGCCTTTCTGTATAATAGTCTTCCTTAACTACCATAGAGAAAAGAGAAACAGACATTTTCACTTTTATAGATGCAATATATAGTAATGATTTTAAAAGTATAAAAAAAAGACTCATGCGTCACCACCGAGGATGGAAACCAAAACGTTTAGCTCACGATTTATTTTGTCTCTGCCGTTAATGACTGGGCTATGAAAACATGTTTACTGTAAGGCCAAAAATTAAAACATGAACTAATACCTACTACGTCATGCATTCGTAATGCCGCCGTTCGAACTTCACCTGCCAAATTTCATTTTTAAAAATTTTCATACTTTTGCACTGATTTTTCCGGGCTAAAACCCAAATATAAAGTTTCACATGGATTTAAATACCTTATATAATAAGTTTCATGTCCGTAGACCAAAAACTCTAGGAGGAGTTTGGTAGGCAAAATTTGTTAAACAAAAATATATATGTATGCATAAATATATATGGAAACAATTTTGTGTTTACTATAAACTTTTTACGCAAATATTATGCCAGTATAAATCATGTAGAATACCTGCATGAATATAATTACAGACTCAAAATTTGATATACAGGGTATTGAAATTTGGGAAAATCTTTGAGATCGGTTTTCGGCCAGAAATTTGGCTGTTAAGGGGTCAAAGTTAAACGATTTGACCATTGAGAACTCTACCAAACTCCTCTGACAATTTTGAGTATAAATAATTGAAATTTTAGATATAGGTTCCTTGGACATGGATCTAACTTAATAACTTGATTTGAGCCCACAACAATAAATGTTAAGGGGTTATAATAGGGGTCAAATTAAAAAAAATTGACCGCTTTTTATATTTTTTTTTGTTCAAACAACTGGGCAACGCCAGACTGAAATGCTAGTATATCTATAAAAGTGAACGTGTCTGTGTGTCTGTATACATTTTCCTTTGCAATAACTCTGTCAATTTTCAGTCTACAGACTCGAAATTTGATATACAAGGTACTGAGATTTGGGAAACTCTAAGTTTTCGGCCAGAAATTTAGCTGTTAAGTGGTCGAAGTTCAACGATTTGACCTTTGAGAACTCTACCCAACTCCTCCGCCAATTTGGGGTTTAAACACTTGAAATTTTAGATATAGGTACCTTGGACATGGATCTGACTTAATAACTGTATTTCAGCCCAAAACAATACATTTTAAGGGGTCATAATAGGGGTCAAAGTTAAAATAATTGACCGTTTTTTTTTTGTTTTTTTTTTGCTTTTTGCTCAACATACACCTCCAAACACCCGGGCAACGCCGGGCACCCATTCTAGTATATCTATAAAAGTGAACGTTTCTGTGTGTTTGTCTGTGTGTTTGTGTACATTTCCCTATGCAATAACTCTGTCAATTCTTAGTCTACAAACTCGAAATTTGATATACAGGGTACTGAGATTTGGGAAAATCGATGTGATCAGTTTTCGGCCAGAAATTTGGCTTTTAAGGGGTCAAAGATCAACGATTTGACCTTTGAGAACTCTACCCAACTTTCCAACAATTTTGGGTCGAAACACTTGAAATTTTAGATATTGATACCTTGGACATGGATCTGACTTAATAACTGTATTTGAGCCCAAAACAATACATTTTAAGGGGTCATAATAGAGGTCAAAGTTAAAAAAATTAACCCTTTTTTTTTGCTCAGCATACACCTCCAAACACCCGGAAAACGCCGGGCACGCATACTAGCATATATATATATATATATATATATATATATATCAAAAATGGTAATTAGTAAAATCCGGAAGAGAGTGCTCAATACTATTGCAGAGCAAATATATGCTTTTTTTATTACCGTTTTATCTGTTTAGTTACGCATGTTTTCATTACCGAATCATATCAACGATCCGATAATTTCATCAAACTTTATAGAAATAATTATTATGATTTGGAAGAAAAAGCACAAAAGGGGTGGGGGAGAACATTAATCAGATAACAGCAGCAGTTAAGTTTTTAAAAGACATTTGAAAATGATAAGGGGTGAAGGGGGAGTTTAAAAGTAAGGGGTGAGGGAGAGTTTAAAATATTAAACCAGACACGGATAGGAATAGGAGGAGGTGGGGAAGAGAGAGAAAGGGTGGAAAAGAAGGGCGTTAGATGGCTAAAACTTTGAAGGCAGAGGGGGAGGGGAGAAAGAGAGGGATAAGAAATAAGAGAGAAGGAGAGAGACAAGCAGTTAATATTGTGGCGCTAACTTGTTGCACGGAGATAGACATAACGATTGGTCATTGAATACATGTCATATGGTGCTTGACACATTAAATATTCATGCGGTTTGGGGGGAACGGGCGTTGTTTGCAATAACTAAGATGTGTCCTCTCAAAGTAAGTTTAGTTACATCCAACTTAAGTGCATTTATTTATTTAAAAGAAGGAATTAAATGCATCGACTATAAAAAAGGTCTGTAAGTAACTAGATAAATAAAATTGCAATATATTAATGGAATTAATATATGTGCACATAAGATATGAAACTATGAAAATATGCATGTAGAAGAATGTAATATAATAATAATAATAAAGTACTACTATTACTACTACTACTACTACTAATAATAATAATAATAATAAGTACTACTACTACTACTACTACTACTAATAATAATAATAATAGCAAAGGATATGGAATAAGATTGGCTAAGGAATTAGGGAGAGCTGATGCTGGCTGGGATTGAATGAGGATCAACAAATGTTCTACACTTCCAATACTTTTATTTACTTGTGAAATCGTCAATTTTTCAATCAAATTGATTGATTGCCTAATCTAGTCAGAAACCTACCTCCTGTTGTGCGTCGGAAGGAGGCTTCACATGCCTCCCCGCAGTGACTTAGTCCACAATACATTGTAGTTTACATTGCATTGTAGAGAACCTAATGTTGATTTTATAAAATTATTCTTATATAACGACTTGAATTAAAGTGTAAAATGCAAAAGTCAAGTATCACGGTTTGTTATTTGATTATTGGAATTCTTTGAGATGAGTAATTTGTATATTGATTTATTTGTGGACTGTTATCCTCATCTTTTTTATAATTGTTATTTCATGACATTTCCGCCAATTATTCATCTCGCCTTCATCAGGTGGTTAACCGCGATGGGATAGGAATACTGAATCTCTTAACTGTATTCTCAGTAATTACTGCCTTCTATAGTTGTTGTCGTATCATCATGTTTTGCCCAATGAATTCTCTAGCTGACTTTGGGTAGGATTGAAACTGCTATCTTGAGCTTTACCTTTTTGGCTAAGGTAATCCTGAAAGTATTACCTCAAGATAATATCTGACAGGATAATTTACTTGATCTCTAATCTGTGACTTATACATATATTTATATATAGTAAGTTATAAAATATATATGGCAATTAAGCTACACATAAAAAGAATCAATGAAATATACGACTGGTTTTACTAACATTGCCTTTTATCATCCTAATTTTTAATTGAGTTTTTTATCACTTGTAAATGTATATTTTAATTGACTTTTCATTGACTCTTTTTATCATTCGTAACTATATATTTCACTTCTATTTTTAATATTTTATCTCCACCTGATGATGATTCAAGAAAGAATCAAAAGCGCCCGTGTGAACCATGGAACATTTGTAAATACCTTCCATCTTGAAGTTAAAAAAATCTTACGAAAGATCGAAAAAATGAAAAAAAAAAAGAATCATTAAGCAAGATATCTCTATTGTTTTTAATAATGTTTGCCTGAATGAAGGAATACTGCCTATATACACTAATATATATATATATATATATATATATATATATATATATATATATGATAATTTATGTATATGTATGTTTATTTCATTTATTTATTTTTTATTGTTATTATTAATTTTAAAGTTATTTGTATCGCTATCCTAGAGTAAAGTTTATCTTGTGAACACAGTTGTTCGCTATTTCTCTCCTACAGTTTAATAGATGTTGGGGTTCTTTTAAGTATAGGATAGCAAATTTTTCATGAAGGCATAATCTACATGGATCGTCTAGGTCTCTACATGTGTTTGCTTGTCTTACTATTTTCTATTCGACTACTGGCAAACGTCCACTTTCTTTGAGTTCCCAGTATTTGTTTGCTAGAGTTGTTTTCATTCTGTGTTTTTTATTTTTGAATGTACTTTTGTGGTCATAATATCGGGTTTTGAAATCTAAGGAAGTCATACCTACATAATATTTCTTGGTATTTGGGTTTTCTTTCGCAAATATTGTGGCCTGGTAAACTATGCTTTTGTTTAGACATTTATTTTGAAGTGGGCAAAGTGTGCGGGATCTGCAGTTGCATTTATCTTGTTCGTTATTAGTATTTTTATTTTTAGTATGGTTGTTGTTGTCCGCAGTTGGTTTATTATTATTATTATTATTATTATTATTATTATCATCATCATTTCTACTAGTTACATATGTGTCCTTTCTGTTAGTTTTATTTTTGTCATGGTGTTCACTTTTTTGTTTATTTTGTTGTTGTTTTCATTGCTTTTATTCAATATTTTGTTATTATGTGCTTTATATATATATATATATATATATATATATATATATATATATATATATATATATATATATATATATATATATACTAGCAAAAATACCAGTTGTTGACTGGGTTCAAAAACAGCCTACAGAAAATAGACTCTGATTTATGAAAGTATGATAGGTTATGAAAAGGAACGGTTGTAAAGAGATAGCTTTGAATTTGGGGGTATCCAAACCAAAGCAAAATATGATGAAATTAAAAATAAAATAGATAAACCCCATAATTTATTATACCATACCTGCTCACACTGAAACACTTATCACAATATTCTGTTAAACTTTGTGACATATTTCCATTCTATGGAAGTCAGGCGCGATGAACACCCAATAATTTTATTATACCATATTTCTTCAAACTGAAACATAATTATCAAAGTATACTTACACAGATATGAAAAGTTTTTATTAAAGTTTGTGCCTATTTCCATTCTATGGAGGCTAGGCACGAACGCAGACCCCACAATTTTATTATACCATCCCTATTTAAGTTAAAACATACTTATCAAAATATTATTATGTACATCTATATCAAAAACACTTGTAAACATATTTTTTAATTTTTTACTTTGTGGACCAGGCGCGTACGCAGACCCGACAATTTTAATGAATCATCATTATGTCAGATCAAACATACCCATCCCTGTGTCTCGATACATCTTCTATCATTATATGTGATCAGTTTTCTATAATAGTCAACCATATAGGAGCCTATTTGTGACCAGACACACACACACACAGACGTTTAGCTTTATATTATAGAAGATATATATAACAATTTCAGGACAAACTTTCACAAATGTTTCTGGAGGAGTTGAAAGTAAACACAGATAATCAAGGCGGCTTTCTATAACACTCTCTTCACCAGAAAGTAAAAAGAAAGAATATATCCAAGTTCAAGTTCAATAGAGAATTTCAATGCCTACTAGAGAGAACTCGAATGCCTACTAGACAACGAGTCTCTAATGTCTTTCTGTACAAGGGATTGTCAAGAAAATCTGGCATGAGAATATTTTCCCTGACTAAATATTCAAAATTACATAGTTTTTTGCAGCCCAAATAAGATCTCCTTGTTATGACTATCCAACACTGGCTTTTACAAGGAATGGTGCACCTTCTCCAAGTGATGTTATTTCTAGTAACAGCACTTAGCTGGATACTCCACCAGACAAAGGGAATTCTTGTCCTGGAATCCAGTAAGATTAAGAGACTACAAAAAAGATATGCTATAAAAAATTTAAATGATCATTTAAGGAAAGTTAATGTTCTTAACTTCTTTACTAACTCAAAATTTGAGACGTAAAAGAGAACTTTGATGGAATATTCGAACATCTATATATCTCATATAGAGATTAAGTGTTAGCCTCTAAGAAAGTGTTCCTATATTTTTGAGAACTTTCAAGTAAAATGAAACAAAAACGATTACACAAAGATGAACGATCAAATATTTCACATCATTTGGCATAAAAATTAAGAAATGTCCAGCAAAAAGTAAAACGTCAAAATCAGCTAAAAGAAATATTATATATATCTCTACTATTATATAAAAGGAACTTTGTGCGTGTGTGTGCGTGCATGTGTGCGAGTTTATTCCATATGGACTCCAAAACGGCGGGGCAGATTTTCCTTTTATTTCACACAAAGGTACTTGATGTGTCTGAAAATGTTTTTACGTAGGTTTTATATTGATATGCTTCTGATAAGGATTGAAAATCGATAATTGAAACAATCCGATTAAAGAAGGATTTTGATCAAAGTTAACACTTTTATACAACTTATCATTACAAGTGAATGCGTGAAATTTTTATCACAGCACAAACAGAAATGAACTGTACATTCTTTTATAAGACAGAGGTGCGTTCCAAATGAATGTTACTTGAATCACAATTGAACAATTGAACCATGATACTTGGCTTTTGTACATTTAACTTTTATTAAAGTGATTATGTAAAAACAACTACATAGAATCAACAATAGGCACGTTCAAAACGAATGTTCTGTCTAGAACACAACTGAACCATGATACTTGACTTTTGCATTTTAAAATTTATTTCAAGCTATTATTTACAAATAATTTTATACAATCAACATTAGGTTCTCTACAGTGCAATGAAAGTTACAAGGTATTGTGGACTAAGTCACTATGGGGAGGCATGTGAAACTTCCTCTCAGTACACCATGGGGAAGGGGCAACTAGAACAGGCAATCAATCGATTTGATTGAAAAATGGGCAATTTCACAGATTTCAATAACAATAACAGTATTGGAAGTATAGAACATTTGTTGATACTCAATTCCAGACAATATCGACCCTTCTTGCTAGAATATATCTTTATTAGGCTATAATTTTTCAAATACAATAACAATTTAAATTCATTGAAAAAATAACGTTTGTGGATATGACCAATCACCTCTCAGTTCATATCACTATCAATGAAACAATATATATATAAAAGTGAACGTGTCTGTCTGTCTGTCTGTCTGTCTGTGTACATTTCCCTACACAATAACTGTCAATTTTTAGTCTATAGACTCGAAATTTGAAATACCGGGTACTGAGATTTGGGAAAATCGATGTGACGGGTGTCAGCCAGAAATTTGGCTGTTAAGGGGTCAAATTTCAACGATTTGACTTTTAAGAACTCTACCAAACTCCTCCGACAATTTTCGGTCTAGACACTTGAAATTTTAGATATAGGTTCCTTGAACCTGGATCTAACTTAATAAAGTGATTTGAGCCCGAAACTATAAATTTTAAGGGGTCATAATAGGGGTCAAATTAAAAAAAAATTTACTCTTTTTTTTTTTTGCTCAGCATACACCTCCAAACACCTGGGCAACGCCGGGCTGAAATGCTAGTATATATATATATATATATATATATATATATATATATATATATATATATATATATATATATATATAAAATAAAAGATGGTCACACACACTATATATATAATCGATTGCTTTGATTTTTAGATGGTTGGGTAAGATTAAGGGCTCAGTTTACTATGACCATTGAATATAAAATGATCGCTTTGGTCTGCATTTTCTGAAGACTTGTTAATCATCATGTAAAATTAATTTAAATAAATTCATCATCAAATCTTCAGTTTATTAAAAAAAAATGTTTGAAAAAACATTTCATTTTTCTTTTTTCAGTTTGCTATGCCAGTTTTAATGAAATGCTTAAAAGGTATTTTGCAATAAGAATTTTTTGTCTAAAATCCTGTCAAAAAATCAACTAGAGGTACATCAAACTTACTAAACATGTGAGTGTGTAAGTTTAATATAAGATGGTAACCCTTTTTGATTTAATTACATTTTTGACTGATGAGAATACAGTCGCGCTTATTCTAGTCCCTGAACCAAATTTACTACCAACTCTGAAACCTATGGTATCAGATGAAAAAAATTAAGATATAATGATGGGATGAATTTTGAAGTTTCCACCTTTTATAATTTTTTTTAAAATATACAAATAAAACATAGAAACTTGAAAGCTCATTCTCTTGTTATATGCTTCAGTTCATGTTTATCCATTACATATCTACATTGTATTGCCTTCTATAAATTACCTTTCATTAAACAATGTAAACTTTACTTACACTAAACAATGCTTCAAGTAAATTATATTAACTTGCTAGAGATAAATATTTAAGAAAAATAGTAATCTACTTCAGAAAAGATATAACAAATTTGAGAAACTACGAAAGAAAATGGCCTTCTACCTGGAAATATTATCGATAACTTAATCACGTTAATAAACAATTTAAAAAAATCTTTTAATTCATCATAAAAATGTAAAAATTTCTCTTTGGAAATATCAGCGATTCCAAAAAGATTGACTCATGATTATTAGATTTGATGATTGACAGAATTGCAGCTGTTTTATACATGAGTAAACAGAAGAAGAAAGGCCGAGTCCTGTCAGGAAAGTGAGAAGTGAGGGTGGGGAGAAGTAAAAATGCGAAGTATTATTTTTTTTATAAGAGACAAATTGATTAATGTGAAATAATAATAATAAAAACATACTAAGAATAGAAAAACAAAAACAAATGTTACATGAAAAAGGGAAAGTCTGGAAATTGTAATTTTTATAAATATTTTTCAATTATATTATAGGAAATAAATATTCAAATATGACAGATTTATATTTCAAAGAAAATGTAATTATGGAAGTGCTAAGAATTGCCCCCCCCCACTTCATTCATTTCTAAATAATCAAATCGAAATAAATGAATACAATTAAACATTCCTTATTGATTCTCAAAGTGAGAAACACAAAAAGACGGCGCCCATCTTTTCTCTTCCTCCCATTTGAGATTAGTTTATAAATAATAATAATAATTAAAAAAAAATATGTGCATCAAATCAATATATGGATGACGCTGATCAAATCTTAAAGATTTTATTTATCCATTGTTATAAACATCATTTATTAATGATTTAATCATTTATTCCTGAGCTCCTTATTTTCAATTTCAATTAAAATGATTTTTAAACATCTCTTAATGAAAAATATCAATTAAACTAATTGCATAAAATGACTCAAGTTTGTTTATATGAAAAATCAAATCAAATTTAAAAAGGATAAAAGTTCAAAGGCAAGACAAATACTGTTTTATCTAAAGAAAAAAATATTAACTAATGTAAACTTTAAATGTTTTTTTTTTTTGTTCTTTAAACATTAAAAAATATGATTAAAAACTCCTTAAAGTTTTCACTTTTTTATTGTTGAAATTAGTTAAACGTTTATTAAAAGGGAAGAAAGAGATAAATGGATATTTGTGGCGATCTCAATAAAAGACATTTTTTCTTCTGCTTTGGAATGGGAGGAATTTAGCATGAGTCCATAACTGCATGTGTGAATAGGCGGTGAGTCACAAGGTAGAGAACCATCAATGCCCTAATTAATGGGTAGGTTCTGATTAGTGCACTAACAATGGCAGCCATCACACACACACACACACACACACACACACACACACACACACACACACACACACACACACACACACACTCACGCGCGCGTGCACGGTCAACAATGTTGGAACAAGAAACTCAGGTTAAAAAATAAAGATCAAACACCATAACGGAATAGCTTAAAATTTATTGTACAATTCTCTAAAAAAGATTCATAAAAAAATCAATTCATTAAAGTGACCATCACACAAAAAATAATAAAAAGGAGAAATTTTTTTCTTAATTTTCTTTTTCAACATAAAATTTGAAGACTCTTATTTAATGTTTGCAAAAAAATATATATTTTTTGAGGTGCAGTATTCATCAGTGAGTTGGTTTGTCACGGTTCAGTGAGAAATGGCATTTTCATCACTGCATGGATTGAATAGATGCATCTATTTTAGATGAAACTATGCATCTAGAATAAGAATTTATCTATATCATCATGTATTATTCGAGTTTGTCAGGGTTAAATTTGAAACTTTTTTTTTTTTTTTTTACATAGGCATCACCACTTATCAAAGCCCAGAGACCACTCGGGGGAGTGTACAGCAATCAATTGATTAATATAGTAATCGTTAGTAATGGAAATTTGGTAAATTTGTTAACTTAAGTGGAACGGCTCATCAAGAACTTGTTTATGTTGGACTTGAAGACAATAAACACTTTTTATTCAACTATAAATGTAAAATAGAGCAGCTATGCATCTTTGTGATTAATAATTTTTTAAATAATAAGTGCACAAAAAACTGTTTCACCGTTCATGTAAGATTAATATTAATTTAAAAATGTATTTTTAATCAATTTTAATATTTAATCCTGATTGATATTTTATTTTTAGTTAGTTATAAATAAAAGAAGGAAGAGGGATTTTTACTTTCATATTGACATATACTATCGCTGTCACCCATAACACTGACAATAAATTTAATAAAAGACATTTCTTATGAGATTCAGTAGTTAAAATAAAAATCGATGCTTATGACATTAATAATTAAAAAGAATCGACGTTTCATCACTGCCAGTTTTTTTGATAAACAATTATATTTCTTTACTACTGTGTTATAAAAAATGATTAAATAATTTCTGTATTCTTTGGATTATTCAGACTATTGTTCTCATCTTAGATGTTATTCTCATAACATTTCAACCAATGTAACCTCCAATCTTCTATGAAACCAAGATTGGGTAGGAGCTTTAAGTAATTTTTGACTCATGGTGCAATTATTATAATAATAGCAACTTTTGGTTATATTAATATTATTTATGAAATAAAAATAATACATTACATGATCGAAGTTTCTTTCCAAGAACTTTGTTATACCTTACATTTTTAAAATATACTATATGTATAAATTAGATAAAATGAAAATTCTCTTTGCATGAAGTTAAAAATAAACAATTTCGATGTTTTAATATTAATTGTTATAATTCTATAAAAATAGACATTTATTTTTCTTAATAGAATTTCACCGGTCTATGAAAAAAATGAAAACATGTCATTGATATATTTGCATATTTATTGCTTCCTTTCCACACACGAATCTCAGTTGGCAAGAGTTGAGTTTCACTTTCAATTTGCGCACATCTGTCAAACTCATTTCTAAAGGCACACAAATCAAAAAGAAATTGATTTTTTTGGCAGCAGAGTGTATCGATTTAAAATTTAAAAAAGCCTTTTTTAAATTTTAAATCGATACATTCTGCTGCCAAAATAAAACAAAATAACTTGGTGAAATAATTTAAAATCTACTTTTTAAAATATTTTGTATTAAAACTGCATTATTTTGTTTGAATCCGGAATAAGAGTTCATATTTACTTGTCTCCCCACAAGGGCAGAGTTAAAGGCACAACCTCGGTTTAAAATGTGGGGAAAATCCAGCTCTCCAAAAAAAGGAATACTTTGAATTAGGAAAAATAAATAAATTTCTTCCGTTTAGAAGGATTTTTTTTCTTCACTAACCGAGGACAGAAAAGATGAAGTGTGGTATCAGAACAGATACTACACTTTGTTCTTATCTACATACAAGTCAATCTTAATTTTATAAATATTATTTGTGAAATGAAAATAATACATTACATGACCAAAGTTTCTTTTCAAGAACTTTTTATCAGTGGAATACAATACAACAATGCTGCTTCCCAGCTGAGTACAACATGTTTATTTTCAAGTCCAATGTTATCAAATTCTTGTCAGGCTATCTGCTAAAAAAATCCTATTCTGACCATTTCGTTCATTCAATCGTCTCATGGTGTTATTCACTGCCGACCAACAATCTCATTAACGTTCTCCTCAAGTGTACTTTGAGTCCTGGTTGGTTTTGTGACACATTAATAAATAAATAAAATATAAAGCGTATATCCAGTTTGATCAGGCCTTAGTTTATGCAGGTAGTCTGCTTTACAAGTAGTTAATTTTAATATTTAAAATGTATTGAAAAGTTTGCATTTAAATCTTGCAATATTTACTTCTCTTCTCATGAAGGCAGAGTTAGACACGTGATCAGTTCTTAATGTCACTTCTTATGGAGCTGAAGTTTATTCACATAAACTCCAGCTCCCCAAAAAGTGATATTCTAGATTGAGACAAAAATAAAAATTGCTTCAGTCTAGAAAGATTTATTTTCAGTATTAAGAGTACTAAAAATAAATCTTTCATAATAATTCTTAAAACAAATAAAACAGAAATTTAAGCACTTGTGCATTATTGTAACAGGACATTTTTATTTTTATTTTAAAGAATGCAGAACGGGGGAAACGATGCAATTTCAGAATCACAACAATACAATAGCACAGAATAAAATATTAATTATTGAATTAAAATTAAATTAAGAAAATTCTAATGACATAAAATACAAGGGGTTTTGAAATTTAAAATTGTTCTGTGACAGTAATTTTTCTTAATTTTATTTAATTCAATAAATTTTCTTGTTTTTATTTAATTCAACAAATGTTCAGATAGTTAATGTTTTATTTTGTGTTATTGTATTGCTGTGGTTCTGACACTGCATTGTCTTCTCCTGTACTGCACTCTCATAAATGAAACCAAAAATGTTGTCTGATGTAATTTTTTTTTTTTTTTTTACTTAGGCATCAAGGCCAAGAGGCCACTCGAGGATAAGGGTTAAAGAGTGCACAGTAGAAATTGAACAATATAGTAATCGTTAGTAATGGAAATGTGGTAGATTTGTTAACAAGTGGAACGGCTCATCAAGAACTTGTTTACATTAGACTTGAAGACAACCATATTGTAGTCAGCTGGAAAGCAGGAAAATGGAAGACAATTCCAGAGACGTGCAGTTCTAAGAAAGAAGCTTTGTTCATCGAATCTACGTTTAGGTTTAGGCACAGATAAAGAGTGGGGGGGTATTGATAAGTGTTTTCAGCTAGACGAGTGTTTCTTGTGAAAGTTTTGCGAGAGGGGACCATAGACTAAAGCTCAGTCGAACACTTTCCATGAAAATAACGATAAAGCAGCGACAAACTCGCAACATCTCTTCTGTGAGACAGAGGTTGCAGGGAAGAAAAAAGGATATCTCCTACAAGGCTATGAAGTCTATTTTGAACTCGATCAAGGCAGGATAAGACCTTTCTAGCAGCTCCTGCCCAGATGTGGCAACAGCATTCCATCCTTGGACGTACCTGGCTCTTATATAAATAGAGAATTGCATCAGCAGTGAGATATCTACTGGATCGATAGAAGGATCCCACCATTTTTCCAGCGGCCTTGGCAATCGATTTGATGTACATGTTCCATTTAAGATCAGAGGTAAAGGTCAAACCCAGAAGCTTGTCAAAACTTGAGGCCTCCTGAAGACGAGAGCCATTCATTTCAACTGATGCCAGATGTGGATCAGAACGTTGATGATGTAAAGAAAGAAGCTTGGTTTTAGATGCATTAAAAGTAACCAGCAACTCCTTTCCCCATTGTACCACGTGCTCAAGATCAGAGGAGAGAGAATCGGAGAGAACTTGGTCGTTTACTGTCTTAGATGTGCTACCATAGATGGTAGTGTCATCAGTATAAATGTCTACAAATGTAATGCACAAGTGCCGAAATTTATGTTGACAAGAAAAGTTAATTTTATTCTTTTCTTGGTTTCTTTTGTCTTCATTATCTAAATGAATAGATGTAAATGTTTTTTCATTTATTACTCCTATATTATCATGAAAATGGGTTACTGTTAATGAAATTAATAAAACAACATATTTTGAAATATGATTGAGTACAGATTAATGATTCAAATACAGTTCTTTGAATGCCTAATTTGCATAAATATTTTTCAAACAGTTCATAATAAAATTAATGTCTGGTGTTATTAATTTGTAATTGTATTTTCCTATTTTTACTAAACGGCTAGATGTAATCCACGGGTGTTTGCACAGAAACAGATATTTAATTTCACGCACTAGAGCAGATTAGGGAAAAAAATGCATGGGAGAAAATCCTATATATATATATATATATATATATATATATGTAATAGTTTTCTTGATATTAATAGCAATTAATTAAAGTAATTTTATCTTAAAAAGATGGATAAATTACTAAAAAAAAAAACTCGTTAGCGACATCTATTTCTTTTTATGGTTTTTAAATTCAATGATTGTTTTGATCCCCATTGCATTTAATTTGAACGATTCTTTACAGCTTTTTGGGGCGGGGCTGACTTTTGATTTTCAACAAGTTGCCATCAAACGAACAGATAACTTTTTTCTTTTGATTTCATTATACAATCTTATTTAACAACGTTCATCTAACATTAATAATCGTTAATAAACAACGTTCATTTATTAACGTTCATCTACAATTTTGGTTTCAAGTAAGGAACTCTGCGAAATGATAACAACCTGACAAAGCCTGCAAACGAACAAGATAAACGAAATATAGTTTGGTGCATATTTTAGGTTACATAAAGATGATATAGATGTAAAAAGATGTTACTTTTAATCATGAAAAAAGAATCTTTTAACAGATATGTCACATTTTATGTATTGGTTCCCCCCCTCCCGATTAAAAAAAATATTTTTTGCAAAAATTCCTGTTGTGTCCCCAGGGGCTCAAAATAGGTCAGAAATGCCCCCAAATGGCCAAAAGTGACATGTTTTGTCCCATCACTTTTGATCCATCCATTAGATTTTTCTGAAACTTGGCCAAAATGTGGAGCTCATTGTTCTTAATATAAATCCAGTATGGGTAACCCTGGCAAAATTCTGGTTTGCGTCTCAGGGGACTTTTAGTGCTAAAAACACCCCTTTTTTGTGGCTTTTTTAAAAATATTTTTTAACAAAAACTTGATATGTCGGACTATATAGAGGTTTTTCATGGTCAACTCAAATATACATGTGTTAAGACTTGAAACTGCACCGTTATCCATTTACACTGGGATTTGGTGTCCCCAGGGGCTCAAAAGAGGTAAAAAATGCCCCAAAATCGCCAAAAATAACACTTTTTGCCCCATAGCATTTGATCCATCCATTAGATTTTCCTGAAACTTGGCCAAAATGTGGAGGCCGTTGTTCTTAATATAAATTCAGTATGAGTGACCCTGGCAAAATTCTGGTTCGCATCCCTCTGGGACTTTTCCGGGCTAAAAAAAACATGTCTTTTTGGAACTCTTTTTTCATATTATTCAAAAACTTGATATTTATGCCTATATAGTGGTTTTCCATGGTGCTGAATTCAAATATACATGTCTTAAGGCATGAAACTGGGATTCGGCATTCCCAGGAGTTGAAAAGGGGTCACAAATGCCCCAAAATTGCAAAAAAATTACACTTTTACCCCATCCATTAGATTTTTCTGAAACTTGACAAAAATGTGAAGGCAACGTTGGCGCTTCACACTTCTCACATTCATCATTTCTTCACTATTTTTTGTGGTGTCATCTCACATGCAGCACAAGAGGGGGACTACGCATGCACGGCTTGTTTTTTGAATGAATTCAAAGTTGAACAAGTAATGGTAGCGATTGTGACCCAACGGGTCACGGATATATGTCTGGTCTATATATAAACATTCAGGAGTACATAAATTCAAGTACTTTCTTCTAAACGCACAATATATTTTTATAAGGTATTTACATGCTATCATTATCTTGGTTGTAATTGTAGATAACGTTTCAGGACTTCGCAACTGATCAATTTAATCTCATCAGCAGAGACATTCCTATTCTACATCCTTGCCTCATGAAATTTTTAGATGAGCATGAGTGTATCATTAGATGAGCATGAGTGTATCATTAGATGAGTATGAGTGTATCATTAGATGAGTATGAGTGTATCATTAGATGAGCATGAGTGTATCATTAGATGAGTATGAGTGTATCATTAGATGAGCATGAGTGTATCATTAGATGAGTATGAGTGTATCATTAGATGAGTATGAGTGTATCATTAGATGAGCATGAGTGTATCATTAGATGAGCATGAGTGTATCATTAGATGAGTATGAGTATATCATTAGATGAGTATATCATTAGATGAGCATGAGTGTATCATTAGATGAGCATGAGTGTATCATTAGATGAGCATGAGTGTATCATTAGATGGGCATGAGTATATCATTAGATGAGTATATCATTAGATGAGCATGAGTGTATCATTATATGAGCTTGAGTGTATCATTAGATGAGCATGAGTGTATCATTATATGAGCTTGAGTATATCATTAGATGAGCATGAGTGTATCATTATATGAGCTTGAGTGTATCATTAGATGAGCTTGAGTGTATCATTATATGAGCTTGAGTATATCATTAGATGAGCATGAGTGTATCATTATATGAGCTTGAGTGTATCATTAGATGAGCATGAGTGTATCATTATATGAGCTTGAGTGTATCATTAGATGAGCATGAGTGTATCATTAGATGAGCATGAGTGTATCATTAGATGAGCATGAGTGTATCATTAGATGAGCATGAGTGTATCATTAGATGAGCATGAGTGTATCATTAGATGAGCATGAGTGTATCATTAGATGAGCATGAGTGTATCATTAGATGGGCATGAGTGTATCATTAGATGAGTATATCATTAGATGAGCATGAGTGTATCATTAGATGAGCATGAGTGTATCATTAGATGAGCATGAGTGTATCATTAGATGGGCATGAGTGTATCATTAGATGAGTATATCATTAGATGAGCATGAGTGTATCATTAGATGAGCATGAGTGTATCATTAGATGGGCATGAGTATATCATTAGATGAGCATGAGTGTATCATTAGATGAGCATGAGTGTATCATTAGATGAGCATGAGTGTATCATTAGATGAGCATGAGTGTATCATTAGATGAGCATGAGTGTATCATTAGATGAGCATGAGTGTATCATTAGATGAGCATGAGTGTATCATTAGATGAGCATGAGTGTATCATTAGATGGGCATGAGTGTATCATTAGATGAGTATATCATTAGATGAGCATGAGTGTATCATTAGATGAGCTTGAGTGTATCATTAGATGAGCATGAGTGTATCATTAGATGGGCATGAGTGTATCATTAGATGGGCATGAGTATATCATTAGATGAGCATGAGTGTATCATTAGATGAGCATGAGTGTATCATTAGATGAGCATGAGTGTATCATTAGATGAGCATGAGTGTATCATTAGATGAGCATGAGTGTATCATTAGATGAGCATGAGTGTATCATTAGATGAGTATATCATTAGATGAGCATGAGTGTATCATTAGATGAGCATGAGTGTATCATTAGATGAGCATGAGTGTATCATTAGATGAGCATGAGTGTATCATTAGATGGGCATGAGTATATCATTAGATGAGTATATCATTAGATGAGCATGAGTGTATCATTATATGAGCTTGAGTGTATCATTAGATGAGCATGAGTGTATCATTATATGAGCTTGAGTGTATCATTAGATGAGCTTGAGTGTATCATTATATGAGCTTGAGTATATCATTAGATGAGCATGAGTGTATCATTATATGAGCTTGAGTGTATCATTAGATGAGCTTGAGTGTATCATTATATGAGCTTGAGTATATCATTAGATGAGCATGAGTGTATCATTATATGAGCTTGAGTATATCATTAGATGAGCATGAGTGTATCATTATATGAGCTTGAGTGTATCATTAGATGAGCTTGAGTGTATCATTATATGAGCTTGAGTATATCATTAGATGAGCATGAGTGTATCATTATATGAGCTTGAGTGTATCATTAGATGAGCATGAGTGTATCATTATATGAGCTTGAGTGTATCATTATATGAGCATGAGTGTATCATTAGATGAGCATGAGTGTATCATTAGATGAGCATGAGTGTATCATTAGATGAGCATGAGTGTATCATTAGATGAGCATGAGTGTATCATTAGATGAGCATGAGTGTATCATTAGATGAGCATGAGTATATCATTAGATGAGTATATCATTAGATGAGCATGAGTGTATCATTAGATGAGCTTGAGTGTATCATTAGATGAGCATGAGTGTATCATTAGATGAGTATGAGTGTATCATTAGATGAGCATGAGTGTATCATTAGATGAGCATGAGTGTATCATTAGATGAGCATGAGTGTATCATTAGATGAGTATGAGTATATCATTAGATGAATATGAGTGTATCAGTAGATGAGTATATCATTAGATGAGCATGAGTGTATCATTAGATGAGCTTGAGTATATCATTAGATGAGCATGAGTGTATCATTATATGAGCTTGAGTGTATCATTAGATGAGCATGAGTGTATCATTATATGAGCTTGAGTGTATCATTAGATTAGTATATCATTAGATGAGCATGAGTGTATCATTAGATGAGCATGAGTATATCATTAGATGAGTATATCATTAGATGAGCATGAGTGTATCATTAGATGAGCATGAGTATATCATTAGATGAGTATATCATTAGATGAGCATGAGTGTATCATTAGATGAGCTTGAGTGTATCATTAGATGAGCATGAGTGTATCATTAGATGAGCATGAGTGTATCATTATATGAGCTTGAGTGTATCATTAGATGAGTATATCATTAGATGAGCATGAGTGTATCATTAGATGAGCATGAGTATATCATTAGATGAGTATGAGTGTATCATTAGATGAGCATGAGTGTATCATTAGATGAGTATGAGTATATCATTAGATGAGTATATCATTAGATGAGTATATCATTAGATGAGTATATCATTAGATGAGCATGAGTGTATCATTAGATGAGCATGAGTATATCATTAGATGAGTATATCATTAGATGAGCATGAGTGTATCATTAGATGAGCATGAGTATATCATTAGATGAGTATATCATTAGATGAGCATGAGTGTATCATTAGATGAGCATGAGTATATCATTAGATGAGTATATCATTAGATGAGCATGAGTGTATCATTAGATGAGCTTGAGTGTATCATTAGATGAGCATGAGTGTATCATTAGATGAGCATGAGTGTATCATTATATGAGCTTGAGTGTATCATTAGATGAGTATATCATTAGATGAGTATGAGTGTATCATTAGATGAGCATGAGTATATCATTAGATGAGTATATCATTAGATGAGCATGAGTGTATCATTAGATGAGCTTGAGTGTATCATTAGATGAGCATGAGTGTATCATTAGATGAGTATGAGTGTATCATTAGATGAGCATGAGTGTATCATTAGATGAGCATGAGTGTATCATTAGATGAGCATGAGTGTATCATTAGATGAGTATGAGTATATCATTAGATGAATATGAGTGTATCAGTAGATGAGTATATCATTAGATGAGCATGAGTGTATCATTAGATGAGTATATCATTAGATGAGCATGAGTATATCATTAGATGAGCATGAGTGTATCATTAGATGAGTATGAGTGTATCATTAGATGAGTATGAGTGTATCATTAGATGAGCATGAGTGTATCATTAGATGAGCATGAGTGTATCATTAGATGAGCATGAGTGTATCATTAGATGGGCATGAGTATATCATTAGATGAGTATATCATTAGATGAGCATGAGTGTATCATTAGATGAGCTTGAGTGTATCATTAGATGAGCATGAGTGTATCATTAGATGAGCATGAGTGTATCATTAGATGAGTATATCATTAGATGAATATGAGTGTATCATTAGATGAGTATGAGTGTATAATTTGGATCATTCGAAATCCTGTTCTTATCTAAATATTGCAACTGATGTAGATGTCAAACATCTTTAAGTGCATCTTGTGAAACTTGGGAATCTGTATATAATTTCCATCTGAACTTTTTACAGGGGCAGATTGTTCTCATTCCATCAGCCATAACCGAGTAGAAGGGTTTATTATTTTATTTATAGTTATACTGCATTCCATCATTCATGATCAAGTCTCAAGTAATTCTTGATTATATTTATTATTGAGTATTGTCAACATTGACTGATAATTAAATCTTCTACTTCCGAAATGCTGATTCATACTTAGCCTGACCAAAATGTTGTATTAGTGTTGGTATGATTAATCGGTCTAATTTCTGATTCCAAAAACGATTCTTTTACTTTTTTAGTGCGGGGGAGTGTGTTAGAACTAGATTTTGACACAAGCGAAAAAAAATACTGATGATTTTTTCAAAATCTTTGTACAATACATGAATCTTTGTACAAAACATGAAGTTTCTCAAATTAAATAGAAAATTATATTTTCATTTAAAAGTAGATGAGGGCTCTCCACTACCTTCACACAAAAAAACGAAAAAATGAAATTCTACTTTTTTAAGATTTTTTTTTTAGTCAGAATCTGTAATTGTATCGGAATCTAGAATATAGAGTAACTGTATTAGAATTGGGAAAAATATTGTAATTGTCCAACCACTAATGAGAATAATATCCAAAAATGAGAAGAGTATTGTCAAAAATCTAAATATGCTTTGAAGATATTTGGCAGTAGTTAATCATTTTCTGAAGTTTTTTTTTTTACAAAAGATTGAACTCACAACCTTGAGGTTCAGTTCAATATTTCTGGAAGACTATGACAGAAGAAGGCCAAGGAGTACAATGGCTTAAATGTTGTGAACATAACAACTGGTAAGATGAGGACAGCAGTTGAAAAGGTGCAACTCATGTGGACGAGAACGACAACGTGTCTCGAATATATCATCAAATACATTTTCTCAGAGTAGACAGTGATAATTTGGACAAGATTCTTTCCCTGATTGCCTCAACTTAATAATCCAAGTGATCAAGATCTCAGAATATCACGATAATAAGCAGATAAAAACAAACACAAAAAACTTTACTGCAGTTTTTTGTGTTCTCACAAAAAGAGAAAGAGAAAGAGAAAGAGAAAGAGAAAGCTAATCGAAAGCTTCATTAGATGTCTTTGTTTCTTCCTGATATTAAAAAGTAGCCGATTGAGTGGACGAGTGATGATCTAGGTGAACGCCTATACTAATGAAAGTGAGATAACTTCGTGTGTGTGTGTGTATGCGTATTCTCGTATCAATGCAACTTTGATAATTATACACTGTTGTTTTTTACTATTCATCCAATATTTATTTAAATCGAAAATGCAATTAGCCTAAAATAATATAAATATACCTAAAATAAATAAAATCGTATGCAAAAAAAATTGTGAAAATTCACCAGAATCCATTTTGATTTCTTATCTAATTAAAAAGAAGAAAACGCTCTCCTCCTTCTCACTGTATACCAGTTTCCTAGATATATTTGTCATGTTTTCACTAACAGGTTCAAATAATAATTTTATAACAATAAAATGCAAAAAACAAATTAATTTCTTCTACCAAAACTATTAAAATGTTTAGTCAGCTGATGCATGTCAGAATGAGGCAAGCAGAACTACCCATCTGTGGAACAAACCACAGGGCTGTTTTTTGGCTGATTCTTTCCCTAGGCATTTTAATTTGGGCAAGAAAGAATCTTGCCCAAATTATCACTGTCACACATGCATCCAGATTGCAACTAATATTTGCATAATAATATATTTAGTTTAAGTCTGCTTTTTTTTTGTATTTTGTATTTTTATTTTTGTAGTTCAGAGCCAGTACCCCCCCCCTCCTCGGGGCAGTCGCCAATGCATAAGACAAATGGCATGGTCATAAGAGTAGATGAAAGAAAAGAAAACTATGGAAACAACGTTAGGGTCGCAATGTTGCCAAACGAGGACCACATGGTCTTACAATGCAACCAAACCTTCTATCAAGCACTAGCCATACTTTGAACAACTCGAAACTCCGATGTCTAGCAAGTGACTTAGTAACGATCCCCCAAATTATTAACAGTTTTGCCAACAAGAACCCAAAGTACCATTATGATCTATGTGTATCTATCACCTGTGGATATGCCTGCAAAGTTAGAAAACAGCAAAGCTTCCATGACTTTTGAAAACAAATCCTTCATCTAGATACTTAACTATACTGCTGTGATTTAAGAAATATTGCTAATGCTTACTGTTCAGAATTTCATTCAGCTATAATTGCTCACAGACTAGCTAGAGTAGATATCGATATTGGTGTCTGTCTGCTAACTAGAAAATGACACCTTCAAGAATGCATGGAATCCATGTAATTGTTAATAAAATTCACAATCCTTCCTACAAAACAACATTTTGTACAACTAAACTTCAGTTGATGCTTGACTTGTCCATCACGTTTTAGTCATGGATGTTCCAGGGTTGCAGAGACAAAGTCAAAGTTCGACACTCAAGAATGGTAGAAATTGAATACTCTCAATTGATCTGTGAAGAATCAGCAGACAATCTGAATATTGGAATATTTTAAAATAAGGAGTCAGAATTTTGGAAATCTTTGACATCAGATTTTACAAGTCCCAGCTTCGTTGGAATGGTCAATAGTTTTTGTTTAATGAGAAGTGCACGTGAATACGTTAAAAAATTGTGAAAAACTGATGAGATCCTCTCTTAGCTCTAATTTTGGTTATGATGGACATCTTCATTTTTGGAATAGTCTGGAGATTGATTGGATATTTACATCATATTTGCATTAACCAGACAGATAAAAATCAATTGATTTGGAACCCATTCTAGATCACATGTCACCCAGCTGTTACAGATCTACCTACTTCAAAAAAAGATGTGGTCACAAGTATGGTAGAACAATAGAATCTTGTTGGATTAACTCGTAAGTATCCTACACTGTCATATTAGCAATGATTGCCTATCCAGTAACCAGACTGCAACATCAATATTGCTGCACTTCATGAAATCTGATTCTTGAAAGATAACATAGTGCTGACTAAATACACTTCGATTGAGATGAGATAGAAGAAAACAGATTTATCCGAGTTGGTTTAAGACAAATTGTTTTGTAATCCATTCTCTTTGAAGTTTCCAATGTTCCATTTTTTTTTTTACCACAAATAAACATTCATATTAAAAACATGAACACGCTCAGGAAGAGTTTTTTCTGGTTGCTTATTGAATAGAAAAAAGTCTTTGAATAAAAAGCAGCTATAAGTAAAAAAAAAAAATTCTATGCACATTATTGCAAGAATAGCAAAAAACAATTTTTTGATTCAAAGGAATAAAAAAAAGATTACAAATTCTAAGCTTGTTATACAAGCGAAATCGGAATAAAAAAGTTAGAACAGAAAAACCAATTTCTTAAATTGTCTTCTTTTTTAAAACCCTTTGAAAATTGGATATGTTTTCATTATCGCTTTTCAATTAATTTAGCACAACCAACGAAAACTCTGTTTTCAGCATTAGAATCAATTTTAATATTCTTCTTTAAGCAAAGTGCATAATTAGCAAAAAGTTGAAATACTTTCATCTATATATATATATATATATATATATATATATATATATATATATATATATATATATATGTTTATGGGAAAAATAGGCTTATTCTATAAAATTCACCTTTTATTCATACCAATGCTTTGATCTATGAAACTTGATGTAACTACAGAACATATACAAATAAATGACAAAAAGTGTACATTCCAAATTTTAAGATGTTGTCCATCTTATCGTTTATTTCTTTCAACATGTTAAAATGTTCAATTCTTGGCAGCATCTGTTTCATAGCACAAAATCAGTCATGTAATTATTGTGCCGATTTTTTAATTCATTCCACCCTTAATTATCAGAAGAAAAGGAACTTTTCAATTTTAAAAGAAAATAAAGGAATATGGTCATGATTACAAAATCCGAAAATTGGAAGAGAAGCTGCAATTGTGTTTTCTTTTAGTTATGCCATGGACAACATCTTGAAATTTAGAATATAAACTTTTTGCCATTTATATATATATATATATATATATATATATATATATATATATATATATATATATATATATATATGTCGGCATAATCATGTTGACACACCGGTTCTCGTCAAATCACGGAAGTTCAACAACGTTGAGCCTGGTTAGTACCAGATGGGTGACCATTTGGGAATTCTTGGCACTGTATGTGCTCTCCACTTATCTGGGCATTTGTTTCCAGTCGTCCTGTACATACACTTCACTTGCCACTGAAATACCAGACACAGGACACAGGAGGGGTGTGGTTGGAGATTGCGCACCTCCTGTCACAAAAAAATTTCACGCACAGGCACCCCTCATATCCAAAGTCTGTCAAAGACTGAAGGAGTCCCTTGTTTATGCATATTAGATGTAGTTATGTAACTTACAAAATATTATTCTTACTATTATTATCTCGGTTGGAATCATTGTTTATTTTACTATTCATCATCGTTGTAAATGAGAAAATACAAACTAATGTCTACATTGGGGACAATTCTGGCATACATTATCAATGGGAATGTGACTCCATCTCTAGAGGAGTTTTTCATTCTAACACCCCATCGCCCACAGAAGATGAACCATCATTGCTTTTATATCAGCAGAAGAAATATTTGTTTTCTGCTCTCTAGAACAGCCTAGCAGAGGAAGTTGTGATGGTACCTACAATAATCAGATTTAAAGTTGCCTTGGACAAACGTTCAGATGCAATATATCGCTTTTTACAAGAGTAGGTGTACTTTGCTATTTTTTGTCAATAAAATTGATTGGTCGATCTCCACGTTACATGATTTAACAATCCACTCTGTATGAAAACACACTTGTACTATCACCTTCGACACCCATTGTCAAATTTGAACTCGTCCGAAAACAAAATATGAAATGCAGAAAAGTAATAGAAAAAATACCTGGTAAAAATTAGAATTTTACGCATTTCAAAATCGACTGTGCTAAAAAATGAACAAAACATCATAAACTTTTGTCATCTTCATTCACATAAAAGTGATATTTTTTCATTAATTACAAAAATATTCAGCTAACAAATATTTATACAATAAAGAAGACTATTTATTATTAAAATATTTAAATTATTACAATAAATTCTAAACGTTTTATATGTTTAATTATTTAATCAAATTATTACTTTATTATCTTATTTATTTAAAATTTAATAAGTTTGGCAAATATTTTTAGTGGAATTTCCGGAAAGACATGCGAGTTCAATACTAAAACTGATACCAATTATATATATTCATCCTCTAAAAATTTTAAATTTAAAACAGTGGAGTCTGAATTCAGGTCACATAAAGAGTATGGGAAATAATTTATTTTAAATTATACACAAAAATTACATTTTACTTTCTTTTCTTTTTTCATTAAATGAAGACTTGATTTTTTCATATTAAATTAATAAATTTATTTCTAGATTAAATTTTAAAGTTAAAAAGCCTGAATAAAAGTAAATAAATAAAATTAACAAATAAACATAATTGGTGTAGTGCAAGCAAATTGAAATTTCCCCCTTTTTTTCACATCTTTAAGTTTTGTACTTGATGTTTTCTGTATTCTAACTGAACTTATTCTCCAAAATAAAGCAAAACATTATAAATAATATATTTTTTATCCTTCTTTTCCACCAATCCTCGACAAGATAAACCTAAAAGCTAGAAGTTACATTGAGCGAAATGTTGTGGAAAAAAAAACAGCAGAAACTGGGGTTTACTTTCAGCAATCACGTAACTCTTGCTTGTTATGGCTGGAGTGATTTGCACACAAAAATAAAAATTTAAAAAAAAACATTCAAAAAGAACAGTAATCCGAAGAATCCAAATAGTATGAAAAATAAATCCTCATCTCAAAAATTCAGAAAAACATTTTTTTCTGTTCTGTAAACAAGATGAAAATTTGCAAAACCTTGCGCTAGTACTTCAGCTAGTTACCTATGTGTGTTATAAGATTGTCTTTTTTTTTTTTATACAGAATAAACCTTTTATGTAAGTTGCTATTTCCCTTTGTTAAGAATTTCCTTTATTGAGTTGCACACAAAAGACATTAAGATGCATCAAACTGTAGAAAGAGGGGGAAGAACAATGAAAGAAAGACAAATTAAGGAGACATGTTGCAAGTAGATCAAAAGGCCAACACAACGAAGACACGCATACACCGACCCCTTCATGGCGTGAGAAAAGAAAACAGAGCAGCTCTTAAGATGCGGCCATTCAACTCTCTTATTTCACTATTAAAAGACTATTTCAAAGTACATAATAAAGCAATAAAAATGCCACCCGAAAAGTGTGACAGACAAACAAAAATACTATTTCAAACTTGAGTGTGACAGAACAAAGAAAATTTTAATTTAACCTTAAACATGGCAGTCTAAAGACAATATTATTCCTAACAGATAGAACCTAAAATTAGATGTATCTATTCAATCTGCTTGGACATTAAAATGCTTTTTTAAACTGAAACTTGATCAGTTGATCAATCTACCTTTGGAAAAAAAAGCCTCTTAGAGATATTATGACTCATAAAAAGAGAAAATAATATGTATTTAAAAATGTTTAGAAATAACATTGGATTTCTACACCAAGCAAGAAACCAATCATTTGACATTTAAAATATTTAAATATTTCGAAGAACTGTTGTCTCCATCTTGAGTGTTGCGTTTATTTTTAAAATATAAAAGGCATGAAGTGATCAAATGAGGACAGTTTACTGCCGGGGATGAAATAATGGGTTCAGTTTGCAAAATTTACAGATTATAAAAAAAAAACATCTAAAAAAACTGGCGAGTACAACAATGATTGAAAGGTTGTGAACATGACGACGACAACAAGGATGAGAACAACAGTTGTTTTGTGGCAATAAGGTCATATAACCTACTTTTAAAAACTTATAATTATTAAAATTTTAAATCTACATATATCAATATAGAGATTATTATAATAGGAAAATAACCTTTTTATCATTTAAAACCATAAAACATTCATAGAAACCGGTTGATCCTAAATATGTGATTCATTTTGTTTAGAACTGAAGAATGGAAAACAGGTGAAACACTTGCTATATATATATATATATATATATATATATATATATATATATATATATATATATATATATATATATAAAAGAAAAAAATGGCCTGAAGCCATAACATGAGAACAGTGGGTGATTAATTATGAGTATTTGCATTGTTTTTTTTATTTCCATATAAAAACAATACAACTCCTTCTCCGATTTTTTCGGCTTTATGAAATCATGCCTAAATTCTTTTTTCTTTTCTTTTTAAAATTAATGTCAGAGTGGAAAATATTAAAAAAATTGATATAATAATTATATGATTGTTTCTGTACTACGAAACAGATGCTGTCAAGAATTGAACATTCATGCTGAAAGAAATAAACGGTAAGATGAACAACATTTTGGAATTTGGAACATAGACTTTTTGTCATTTGTTTGTATATGCCCTGTAGCTATGTTTAACATATATTGAGCTTTATAAATAAAAGGCTTGGTATAAATAAAAGGTGAAATATAATTGAATACGCCTATTTTCATCCGTAAATATATATTAAATTTATTCATACAAACATTAATGGCTACATATGTGCATACATGTTTCTGTAATCACCCGCGTTCTTCAGGCCAAGAATTACCGTCGAAAGTCTTGGCCTGAAGACGTAATCCCCCAACGCGGGTGATTACAGAAACATGTATGCACATATGTAGCCATTAATGTTTGTATAAATAAATTTAATATACCTGCTCTGTTCACTCATTGAGCACTCTTTGGTAGACACATGTTGTTTCATTGGATGTACTTCTAGGAAACTAAACTCTACTGGCTATATATTGTAAAATATATGCTTGATAAACAATTCCCAAATAAACAAAACTATCAATTTACAAAAAAGAAAAAAATGACTATTTTGTTTCTGATGTTAGCAGTGTCAGGAATCCATTTCCTCTCCTAAAACATAAATATATATACATAGTGTTTACAGTGTGTATGATTATACTATGTAAATTAGCTGAAAAGAAAGAGTCACTCTTCTTCAAAATGTTCACAGAGGAAAATATTAGAGTGGTTGAATAAACAGTCATAGAGGGTGAAAAAAAAAATACAGAACAAAGTGAGAGATTGTTAACTTGTTTGGTTAATTATAATATACAATTAATCTCTACTGTTATGTAAAAAGAACTATCTGTGAGTGAGTTTCCTATTACCTCGAAAACGGCTGGGTTGATTTTTATGAAATTTCACACGACGGTACTTTATGTGCCTGGCAGTGTTCTTAGTTTTTGTATCAGAATGCCTTCGATGAGTATCGATAATGAATAATCGAAATAATTCAATAAAAGAAGGAACAGGCGATTTTGATCACAGTTAACACCTTACACATAAATCATCACAAAGGCACTTGAGAAGTTTTATTACCACACAAGCCAAAAGAACCGACATATAAAATCAACAGTAAGTTCCTTGATATGATAGGGATGCGTTTGAAATGAATGTTCCTGTTTAAAGCACAATTGAACCATGATATGTGACTTTTTCATGTTAAACTTAAATTCAAGCCATTATCACCACACAAACAGTAAGGTCAGGCATATAAAATTAACAGTAGGTTCTTTAATATGGCAGGGGCATGTTTGAAATTAATGTTTCTGTTTAGAGCACAATTGAAGCATGATACTTGACTTTTGTATTTTAAACTTTAATTCAAGTCATTACATATAAAAATAATTCAATAAAATCAACAGTAGGTTCTTTACAGTGCAATGTAGACTACAATGTATTGTGGACTAAGTCACTAGGGGAGGCATGTGAAGTTTCCTTCTAGTGTACCGTGATGGGTCCCTGACTAGAGCAGGCAATCGATTTGATTGAAAAAAATAATGATTTCACCAATTTCAATGACAATAAAAATATGGGAGGTTTTTTTTTGTTTGTTTGTTTTTTTTTTTTTTTGTTGATCATCATTCAATTCTCGTCGGGTCTCCATACTAGTTAGAATTGAAATTAAATTTCTTTCAAACATAACTCAATCACAGAATTAAAGAATGTTTTAGCATGTATTTTTTTCTCATTAGGAAAAAACCTTAAACGTTGATTAACTCAGTTTTAGTACAAAGTTACGGTTAAAAATTACTCCATGTTTTTTTCCGGCAATACTTTAAGTAAAGGTATAAACGAAAAACTAAATGAAGGCTTCCGGAATATGACCGAAACTATTCCATTCTGGCGCCATCCAACAGATTTATCTCCTGGA